>NW_016690385.1:510101-622933 GCF_001604755.1 Lepidothrix coronata
AGGAGAGGAGAGGAGAGGAGAGGAGAGGAGAGGAGAGGAGAGGAGAGGAGAGGAGAAGCTGGGACAGTAGTAACAAGACTGACATCTTATGAGTTATTGTATAATTAAAATTCATTTCCTAGTATGAAATTTTGGAATTAGTGCCACTGTGAACACCAGGGAAATGTATATCATTCACAGTATGACTAAGAAAAGTCCATTCATTATGTCATACATATGGTATGCTAAATGGCCTAAATTATACATTAGGAAGTTTCATTGCATATCTGTTAATCCTTGGAAAAAAGCACTAAGAAATTAGGTATATGGAGGTTCACTGTACTTGCATAGTAGGCAGGGTCAATATAGCCTATCAAATATTTCAAATATATAGAGTTTTCACATTTCAATTCTGAAAAAGAAAAGTCCAGAGAGATTCCCAAGAGAGTATTTTGAGAAGACCTGGAATGAACAATGTTGACAGATCACAGGCTCCTTTTTCTATGCCAGCTCCTTAAAACTTTAATGTACTTTGCATATCTGACTTTATAAGAAATCCTGACCAATATGTTTAACAAATGACATCCTTCTGAGTCCTGAGAAAACACTAGAATCAAATAGAAGTTCTAAAGATAAAATAATTCAGTGACTAACAATAAGCTTTGTGCTTCTGAACAGCGTGGGAGGATGGTGGGTTGTTGATTCTCTTAGTTCAAGGCAAAATATGATTTCTCTGCATGGAAGTAATTCACTTCCCATCATCTACATACCTCCCTTTACTAACCAAAATCATATTTATAAGTGCAGTCCATACCAGTTATTTCAATACTGCTTCCTACGCTGATGAATAACAAAATTAATGCTGGTTTGTGCTATGAATTCAGAACTTCTTCAAGGCTTTATTATGTTTATTAGCAAATAACTCCAGCCAAGTGATACATGTTTTTCATCTCTGAATTGGCAACAGAACAAGCAAGAAAATATTTAATGTGGATATCAGTTCAGGCAGTGCTGTTCAACAGTGTCTGCTGCCTACAGTCATCCAACACCTTGTTTTCACTCTTCAAAATAATTTTATTCTGGAGTAAACACGGAGGGAATACAAGACAAATCAATTTTCCTGCAAGTCAAATTGAAGACGGTTGACCATAAGGCAAGTGTGAAGGATGCCACAGTGGTTTTGTGTTGAGATAATTGTGCAAGTTATAAAATCATGCATGAATTAGTGGCAAAACACTCCTCTTTAGTCAGTGAAAACCAGAACTTTGTTTCAGGGGCTCCTATTGCAGCAGCTTTTCATTAATGCAGCAGCTCTTCATACATGTGTTAACACCTTCCCTGCCCCGAGTGCCCCCGACAATTTCTGTTTGGTTGTTGCTTTTTTTTTTTTTCATAATTTTCATTCAAATCAAACAGAAATTTTAACTAACATCATCACTGGGAAACACCTCTTCCACTGACAATTTGAGCTATATCCTCAGTGCTAGTGATTAAATTAGCAAGTCAAACAAGGTAAATGTGGGAGGAGGAAACAGAGACATTTTTGCTGCACCTTCTCTTATAAACTGATTATGCTGATGGGCCACATTTTGTTTTTAAATCACTGTTGTATCTGCCCAAACAATCCATTTGACATCATTTTCATAAATAAATCATTTCAGCCTCTGAAATTTTTCATAGAGCCTAATCTGCAAGAGGGCACTTGAGGGGGAACTTCCAGACCCTGGCAATTTGCCTGTACTTTACAAACCTAATGTGTCCTTTGTTTATTAAGATGGACAAAACATTCCCTACTTGTTCTGCCAAAGTTGTTGGCAAAACAGGGGCATTTATTTTAACTACCTTAAATCCAAGGGCAATCCAAAGAGAAAGGAACAGGAGAACAAGCTATTTTACAGAGCATTAAAAAATCCATCATATGGACAGAACTCTCTACTCCAAGGAACCAAGAAAAAAATCCAATACAAGACAGAGAAGACATCCCTACTCCCAGGTACCTGCATCACTTAGAACTGGGCAATAAGACAGCTTTTGTTTTTTGAATACTCAAATTCATTCAATTTTGTTTACTTGATTACTCAATTCATTCACTCATTTGTTAATTTTTTTTAGCTGGATTTTAAAATTATCTGGTTTGCTTTGAGTGAAGCCACTGGTCAGACTGTGTATTGTTATGTTGATTAAAACTATTGTTACCATTTATTTTAAGCCACTTTGTATCTTCATTTTTGCCTTTTCATTGAGAAACTTCCTCATTTTTTTAGTCAATCACAAGGGAAGCATCACCTCACAAGTCGCTGTCAACAAAGGAAAAAGAAGTTGTAGCTTCTTAGAATTGAATGGAGACATTTATTTATTTATTTATTTATTTTTGGCCAGAAAATACTTTCAATACTAAAAAAAGGGCTTATAAGAAAGATAGGTACAGACTTTTCAGTAGGGCCTGTTTAGAAAGGACAAAGGGGTAATGGTTTTAAACTAAAAGAAGGTAGATATAGACTCCACCTGAGGAAGAAATTTTTGACAATGAGGGTGTTAAAACCCTGGAGGAAATTGCCCAGAGAGGTTGTTGATGCCCCATCCCTGGAAACATTCAAGGTTGGATGGGGCTGGATGGAGCTCTGAGCAACCTGGTTGAAAATGTCCCTGTGTGTTGCAGAGGGATTGAACGGGATGACCTTTAAATGTCCCTTTCTACCCAAATGCTTCTACAATTCTATGATTCTTTACTCTTTAAATTCTCCCTCTACTCATATTCAGGGATAATGCATCTGTTAAAAATGTCACAAAATGTAAGGTTCATAAGAGGTACACAGTTACCCAAACTTGAACATAGTATTTTTTGACAAGGGAGGAAGATAATTATTAAATTGGTTTTTTTCTCTCAAATATTCCCACCAAGAACTCTCCCAGGCAGACACCAATCTCCTCTGACTGATAGTAAACTATCCCCACTCTCCTCTCTGTAATAAACTGGCATATTCAGTTGGTATTTCACAGTTCTACATCAACCAAATCAAGCATCAACTGGGGTGTTAATAAGTGTGGTGATTCTAGGTTTTAGTGAATTAAATTAGTGTACAATCTTATACACAAGATATGAAAAATTAAAATGTTCTATTTATAAATGCCTACTAAATAAAGGAGCTGTATATTTATATATATTTATACGTATTTACTTCCAATGTTTAGTGTCAATGGAAGGCCTGCACAATTGTAAAATTCCTGTAAAATTGCAGGAAGCTGCAAACACTTTGGTGCTCAGATGCCCTCCACATTTTCAAGAGTAACTTTTTACTGCACAGGAATAGAGCTGAACCCACTGGGTATTTGTGCTGAACCATTTCCTATTAAATAAATTACTTTTTCATTTAATAATGGCAGCACAACATTGCCCATTGGCAGTGATAACTACTTAAGCCAAGTTCAAGGTTGCTGAAGCAAAGACACTGATTTAAATATAAGATTGCATTATGAATTTTTTTAATTATTATTATTTTTTATTTAGGGTAGTCACATTTTGGATATTTAAGAAGCATAAAAAAGTTAAGCCATACTGTACATTTTATCTTGACTACTAAGCCAAAAGGAAAAATTTGTACAGATGGTATGAAAAAAATTCAAAGCTAAAGTTATTTTGTGGAAGAAAGGAAAAAAAACTCATGTGAACTACAGCAGCCCCAGTTTGAAATGTAGATCACGCAGGCAGATCTGGTCAGCAAAAGTTTTTTTCCTCTATTACTGAAGGGGTAACCACTGAAATATGTAACATCTGTATACAGAGCACAGTTCACATCATTTGTAGATAAGTTTTGGTTAAAAGTCCTATGTGATAGATTATTTAAGCTAAAAACTGTGAGGAATCAAGTTGGAACAGAAATTTTGAAATGAACTAGTTAAAGAACAAGCAAGGCACTGAGAGGAGCCCTACTTGCTGGCATTAGGGCAAGAGCAGAATATTTGAAGATAAAAAAGAGTTATCCTGACACATCCAAGGATTAAAAAAGAGCAGAAATGTGGATAGATAAAGAAAAAAATTCCTGATCAATGTAGCAGAAAAGACAGCTATGAGGGAAGGGGCTGGAAACATGTAAGAGTACAGAAGAGCTACATTCCTCACTTTTACTTACATTTTAAATAGAAAAATCAGACAAAATCATATAAAAAGAGATTAAAGAGAAACACAGACAGTACTTCAAAAAGGCACTTTCTGAATTAAAAATACATCCAGTAGCTTTCATCTAAGTTACAGAATTTGAAAAAGAAGAGGAAAAAGCCTGCATCCATTTTGCGTCAAGCAGGATGACAGCTTATAGAATGAGAACTACCAGCCACTATAAATCAACACTGTAATGCACTTTAATGCACATTTTCCCTTTATTTATATCTCATGTGAATGCTGGCAAGATAAGAACAGATGTTAGGGAGTAGAAAACATGTATTATCGCTGTGTTTCTGTTTGTGTAAGGGAACATTGGAATTTCTGTAATGAGGACTCTGCACACATTGACCATGAAAGGATATGAGAAAAGGTCTTGCTTTGTTACCTGAAACAGCATGTTCCCCCAAAGCAACAGATTTCTTCAAACAGCCAGCTTTTAAAACTGCTTTATTGTCATTGCAAAGGAGAAATTTTGGGGATTTTTAACCCCAGCTACATTGTTGCTTTAAGTAGTTGTCTGTCACTATATCTGATCTCATTGAAAAGACTTATATTTGTCCTAATTACAGATTTCATAGAATATTCTGAGCTGGAAGGGACCACAAGGATCATGGAGTCCAACTCTTAAGTGAATGGCCTGTACAGGAATCAAAGCCATGACCCTGGTGTTACCAGCACCATGGTCTGACCAACTGAGCTCATCTCAGGGCACTGGTGAGGCCTCACCTTGTACATTGTGGTGGTTTTGGTCACCACAATATAAGAAAGATATGAAGACATAGAGAGTGTCCAAAGGAGGGCAACGAAGATGGGGAAGGGCCTTGATTTGAAGCTGTGGGAGGACACTGAGGGTACTTGGTGTGTTCAGCTGGAGGAGACTGAGGGGAGACCTCACTGCAGTTCCAGCTTCCTGGGGAGGGGCAGAGGAGGGGCAGGGACTGAGCTCTGCTCTGTGGGGACCAGGGACAGGACCAGGGAATGGCCTGAAATTGTGTCAGGGCAGGTTTAGGTTGGATATTAAAGTTTCTTCCCCCAGAGGGTGGTTGGGCACTGAACAGGCTCCCCAGGGCAGTGAGCACAGCACCAAGGCTGCCAGAGCTCCAGGAGCATTTGGATGATCCTCTGGGGCACATGGTGTGACTCTTGGGGATGATCCTGTGCAGGACTGAGGGTTGGACTCAATGATTATTGTGGGTCCCTTCCAGCTCAGCATATTCTGTGATTCTGTGATTATAATTAGATGCTTTCATCAAATGCGTTTGATAACACATGGATTGATACAATGGGGAGTCAGTCATGAGGGTGGTTCATCATAAAAGATGGAAGAGTACAGAGTTGGGAAGGGGGTGGGATGGATCAGCCATCCCTGTGGGATAAGCCATCAAATACCCCATGTCTTACAAAAGGACAAGTTCAGCTTCAGATGCTGAAATGCTGCTAAACATGGGTAGAGGAGTGCTGAGACTGAGCAGCCCTATCTCCTGAATAAATTCAAATTAAATGTTTCATGAGCAAGGGCTGTTTCTCACTACATTTGCTAAAGAATACTAGAAAGATAGTGAGCTACAAAGACCTACATATTACACAGACACGGCATTTCTTGGGAAATACAGTTGATGCAGGAAAATAAAATCCCTATGAAGATATATTTCAGAGTAACATCAACAGCAAGTTAGCAGCGTTTTTATCTGGGACATTATTCAGGCTTAATCCAGAGTAAATACAACAAGTGTTCTTCCAGGTTTTTTGCTTATGTCTGTTATTAAAATAAAAGGTTGTAGTTGTGCTGTTCAGCTTGGATATTGAAGATAAATACTTTTCAAGGTATTTTATCTGAATCTGAACTTGAATCCATGTAGAAAAAGCATTTAACTGCTTAAAAGGAAGGTATTGCCTCAACACAACAACAGTAATGTGGTGTTTTAGACCTTGGTTTTTCCCCCAGAGGCTGAGAAGTGGTAACCGCCAGGGGTGGTAACACTTGAGATTTGTCCAATCTGTGCTCCTGCAAAAATGTAAACATATCACAAGCTCACCGGAAGAGACAAGTTATAGTTTTGGTTGTTGTGGAGAGGTGGCCATGTTGTAGAGCCAAGAGGTAGGGGCTCTGAGCCGCTTGGGGCCTCTGGCCCCCTCCCAGCCCTGGCTGGGGGAACTGCAAAGACCTGGAACAGCCTTAGACTAGGCTAAGTGTCTGTAGTTATGCCGGGAGATGTTTTCTCCATGGGTGCAGAGCAGCAGCTGGTACTGACCAGAGAAACGGTGGCAGAGAGCCAGGACAGAGAAGAACTGAGCCGGAGAAGCAGCAAGCCAGCAGCCGAAAAGAGAGAACTGAGTTCTACAGAGTTCTGGGGGTAAGAACTGACCAGACACCCCCCCCCAAAACTCCTTGAGACCCCTCTGAGAAAAAGAGGGAGATGGACTCCTATTTTGGAGAAGAGTTTTGGACATGCAGCACCGGAGAGAGAGGAGCTAAGAAGCTCAAAGATGTCCTGGAGCTGGACCGGGACGGCCAGATGGAATGCAGAGGGGGTGACCTTGGCTCCCCCCTCGCACTGCTGCCACGGTGGCAGCCTGAGAACAGGGCACAGAGGCCCTGCAGGAGCTTGAGTCTCCTGGAGATACCAGACCGTCACGAAGACCCCCTGTGTCTTCGTGATGTGACCGTGGTGAAACGACCTTGTCTGGGGTGACGAAGCCCACGGAAGACCCCTTTGCCTGCGTCAAGGGGGCCGAGGGAGCTTGGATACCTCCCTTGTGAGTGCTGGCAGAGATCCAGCTATCAGCTGCATGCATGAGAAGAGGACAGATGACCTGCTGCCTTAGAAGATGCTGCTGCTTAAGGACTGGAAGGGATCTGTCCTTCTTTCCCTCCTGGACTTTTATTTGGAGGGGAGAAGAGATCTGGTCCATTGTAATACTATATGTCATGGTAGAGATATTGTGATTGTGTATAATGTGATATGGTATTTATTTGTATAGTCATTGTAATATATTCCCTTTCCCCCATTCGGAGTCTGGTGTGTTTTGTCTGGAAAAATCATGCCACATTAGATTGGGATGTGGGAGGGGGGCTTAGACTAGGGAATTAGATTTTGGGGCTATCTCAAACCATGACAAGTAACTATAGCATATACATCTGTGTGAATTTAAAATAGCAGGGACTGCTATTTTGTTATTATTTATTTAAGTATGGCACATAAATCTTATCTCCATGACTTAATATAATCCACCACCATGGCACTTCCTACCACCATACACACTGTAATATGAGTATTTTTTTACTGTGAGAAGAAAATTCCTGAAACAACTTCTTCCCCACTCAGGTTTTCCAATAGGATTTGTCAGATTACCTTCCAATACAATCCTGGCGCAGACCTTGAAATGCTGTGGAGGCTCAGTATTTTACTTGAAATGCTGTGCTGGGTATAACCTACACTGCTTATCTTGTAGGAGGGTTTTTTATTATGACTGTAAGGACAACATATCAGAACACCTTTTGGAAGAGCTAAATTAAATATAGTACTCCTAAGATTCATTTGACAGAAAATACGTCTTTGTACATATTAAATGCAAGCTATAAACCAATCTATTCTCTAAACCTAATTAATTAATCTAATCTAATCAATCTTATTGATTGTTTTGCTTGTAATAAGTAATTTATGAAAGATTCTATGACAATCCCTCTGTGAGGCATCACAGAGTGAAAAGTCTTCTAAATGTTCTCTTCCATCAAGCTGTATTTTTAGTTTCATTAGACTTGTCACAGATGTTAAGGTCACAGAAGAAAAGAGTCTTCAAGATGTCAAAGAAATTCTTAGTAATTTACATATGGCAAACTACTGAAGCAATTGCTCTTTAAAAAAGATGATGTGATTATTATTTCTAATTACAGCATTTACAAACAGAGAACCATTTGCCTAACCTTCTTTAAAGTACATATTTGAAGATAAATTGCCAATATGTAACAAATCCATTTGATTTGTTAAAGAAGATGTGAAAGAAACTAATACTGGCTTCTCTGAACTGGTACATTCTGTGTAATTACTGGTAGAAGAAATAGAACAGTCTGAGGATAAACTGATGTTGAATAGTCTAAAATAACTTGTTGAGGGTACAAAGGATCATCATTATGAAATTGTACTAAAGAATAAATTAATCATAATATTCTGAGAGCTGAACAGACATTCTGGGTTGGATATCAATTACTGTAGATGAAGTAAAAAATTCATCTGTCTAGAAAGAGAGAGATGAAAGTCCACTATATATTAAAATGTTTAAGTATACATTTATTGTTTTATACTTTCATGCATGTTTTATTCTTTACAGGCATGATTCACAGAAATCACAGAAAATATATGAAAAAAGATCCTATATTTCAGCTAAACATCCGGAGGGCTCAAAATTTACTCCCACTCCCACTTGTGTTACACTATCACTTGGCCCTTTTTTTTTTTCTTCTAGTACTTTCATCATTTTTTTTATTCCTTCCTGTCCAACGCCACCTTTGGGACTCAGTACCTTTGCTCCATTAAACTGTGTGCAAGTGACTTTGTTGATGGCTCTGCCACCTCACATCAGCATTTCACAGACATTGAAATGACTTTGTCTCAGCTTCTGCAATAGGATTTTAAAGGCAGAGTCTCATTTGCCTTTTACTGAGAAAAAAAAAAAAAGAATGTGAGACTTTAAAGAAGGAAAAAGACTTGAAGGCAACTAATACATGAAAGGAGACAGCTGACCTCCTGAAGAAATGAGGTTTCTGTGACTGCTGCCTGCCTGTAATTCCTTCCATTAATAACTGGTGCTTAGCTAAGCTCACAGAAAATCTCCATGCTACACCAACTCTGATTTTTTTGTGAGAATCAGAGCATGAAAAGAGCAACCCAAATGAAGGAAAGATCAAGAGAACACCTCTGCTGTTTGGTCTGTTCTGAATGCTGGCTGGCAGAGAACTGAATGTGACTGGAACCAGTGACAGCACAGGTTTTTTCTTGCCTGGGCTGTGGTTAATTCCAGCACCAAACTCTTGTGCTGCAGGTTCACAGGAAGTGGGATGAAATGGAATTGTAGGACACAGATTTACAGACAAGTTGGGTTTGCTGTTAATGTGTCTCATAGATCAACTCACATTAAACAAGCTAACCTTTTCCTATTACTGTGTTCCTGTCTTCCTTTTGGTATGTAATTTATTTTCATGGTATATTTAAAAAAGGGCTGAATTTAATACACTACATAGAATGCTCTACATTAGAATGTATACTCGAATTCTCCACTAATATACCACATGTCTCAAAGTGCTGAGGACACAATGAGAAGCACCCAAAGCTTGAGCTACTTATCCTGTAAATTGTGGTTTATATCTTACACAACTTTTTTCCCCCTGTTTGCAGGAAGGCAAGACATAAATATCACTTTTACACATCTGTGCTCTTGAAAGAATGTGCATTCTGACCAGTTTGTGCTGGGGACTATTCTTCTAAATGTTTGGCCCAGAATCTTAGCATCTAGGAGAGAGCAAAAACCAAAAAGCTTATTGCTGTACACAGAATTAACACATTCTTCCTCATTTTGGAAATAGACGCATATTCATCATTACGCACTTCAATATTTCTCTAGAATCCAGTTCTGTAAAAAAAGTACCTTCTTTAGGTAGTTTTGTTGTGGTTTATAAATATCCCATCTGTGCCTTTGAATAATGAAATTAGAGTGTTGTCAAAGAACTGTGTACCAAGACATGACCTCACACTTTATTTTTCACACTTAATGTTAAAAACCCATAAAAACACATGAAAGAGAAGTCAGTAAATTGCTGAGAAAAAAGTCCATTTAACTTTCTAATTCATTAGCTTTTCTGAAGAACTATTTATACCTGTTATTTAAGCTCTCTTACTGAAATGATCTTATGCACACAGACCTGTATAGACTACCTTTTTTTCCCAAAAACCCAACTAACCCCTCCCAGTCAACACCAAATTCTGGTTACCACATTGGAAACCCTCACTTGAGTTTCTAAGTCAGTTAGAAATGGTTTCAGTGCTATAAAAATGTTTTCATGTATGAGGCTGAGCTGCTATAACTGCTCACACTTAGTCAGTCCTTTCCCACCACCTTGTGCTTCCCAGTGCTTTTCATCTTCAAAATATCTTTTTGAGCCAGGAAAGGATCACCTTCTGTATTAAAGGCACAAAACCAGGAAAATTAAGTAATGTGTGAGCAGCAATCCATCCCAGCCTATTTCCCTGGGAACAGCTGATGGGAACGTCCATGGGAACGTCCTCTTAGTCCACGTGCAATCTGTCATTTCCACTCATGCCAAGGGTAAACACAACCACGCTGTATCTCTTGTGACATTTACTCAGTCTGCAAAAAGACAGTATCAACAGCAGTTACAAACCACCTGCCTCAGAAACATGATGCCTCTGTAGTGACAAAGTGTCCATCTTCCCTGGGAAGTGGCATGTTTTGTGCCACACAACACCAACATGTGTCAGTTAAGGTGCCATTTACCACAAGTCTTGTGACACTCTATCAGCAGATTTAACCATTTGCAATACACTAATATTTTAAAACCAGGCTTAATATTCTGAATACCAGGACAGGATCACAAACAGCCAAAATGAGATTTGAGCCACAGCAGTGTGAATTCACTATTATGTTCTTGTCTTCCTTGAGGTGCTACTGATGAGAAAGAAAATGCTTCAAAATATTTTCAACTTTTTAGGAGTCAAAATAGATATTCCAAGTTATCAGAGAAATAAATAAATAGTGTGTGTAGTTACTGGCTGGGTATTGGATTGAACACAAACCCTAGGGGGGTTTCCTACCACATTCTGTTCTTCAGGGACATGCAGCATTGCAAAATAAAATAATCAATTTTCTGTCCTTACAGTATTTACTTCAGCATTATCTCCTATTATGTACTAAAAGACTTAAACCAGTAAAATCAGAGGCTTAATATAGTAATAGAAGAAAATGATCTATATGTTTTTTCCTAATATTTGCTGCTCCTTGCCCTGTGATTGATTACAAGTAGAATGACTGTTTATTTACAGAGATTACATAGTTCTCTGCATATTCTGGCCTCAAACCTATTCTATTTTTCTTTCTGACTTAAATAGGAGCAAGATTAGATCTCTGATGGAAGCTTTACTGCATAGGGAGCATTGATATGAGAGATTAACAATACACTGTTGTGGCAAAAGATATTTGTCATCACAGCTAAGTAGAACAGCTTACAAGACAGTCTGTTGAGATGCCTCATGTGTTTTCATTTTTTCCAAAGTATAGTTGATTACATGGCCTCATTTTATCAGTAAACTGGAATGGCATTAAGGAAGCGATTTCTTTGTGCCATGGAGTGTTCCAAGGACAAATAAGAAAGATATTTTCTTTATGTGGAAAAGAAAACAGTGTCATTAAAGGCATTTACTCCTGCTTTTGTGTGTGACATGACACAAAGGTAACACTGATATGAAGAAAACTCAAAGCCAGCTTTGGAGTTCCACTGCTGGGCACTTCCCTGGAGTGATGTTCCAGCTACATTTAGACATTAGATTGAAGGTTGCTGTCAGGATTTTCACTTTTCCTTTTTGGGAACAAATTTTGAAGAAATGCTGTGGCTGCGGGTCCACTTTTCTCAAACTATTGCACTGAGCTGACTATATACTGTAGCTTTTTTTTTTTTAATGAACTATCATTAATTTTAGAAATAGAGACTAAACACCTGTGCTATTCTGAATATAAATTTCCTTCTTAATAATTACAGCCTGGGTACCAAGATTATTCCAGAGAGCATAGAAAGAGATTTTTTTTCATCTCTTCCTACTGACTTCCATCAGAAATCAGAATCAGAACTGCTGCAGTTTTTGCTATGATGGTCAGAGACATTTCCATTTACAAAACTGAGCCACAGAAGTCTGCATTTATAAGCAAACAGGGACTAAACTACTATGTAAAGAAAGCACCTGAAGAGGAGCACTATTACTAGAGGTGTCCAAGGTTCCTGCATTTTCATAAAATAGCTGTGTTACAGAATGGCTTCACATATTTTACTTTACAGATTGAAGCATTATACTCAGCCTATACATCAGAGACACATAATATTCATTTATTATCACTGAGAGGCCTAATGACCATCCTTTGCATTGAGATATGAATAGTATTAGTAAAACATCACAGAAATACTGGTAGAAGCAGCATAGAAATTTGAACGAAACTCTGCTCTTTATTAAGGGCTGTCCACATACTTTTCAAAAATATCTTTGTCTCCTTCCTTGATTCTTTTTCTATGTCTGCTTAGGGCCTATATCAATGATTTCATTGGGTTCAATACACATCTGTTAAACTATATCATTTTCTCCCAGGCACTCTTAACAGAATAGGAAATAAGAGGATAGTTGCTCAAAACTTTTTATATATGGTCCTGATGTTTCCACAATTTCACGGGCTCAGTTTTCACTGAATTGAGTGGAAATATAAAACAGTTGTTGATCTCACACTGCCCTAAGCTATACAGAATATTCAGAGTCCAACTCAGTTTCTCTAGAAACATATAATTTTTTTAATCCTTCATATCGCAACCAGTTATTTACTAAAACTTGTTTAGAGGAATCTCTTAAGTATAGTTATTTCTATAAATCCTTCACATATTTAAATGAACTTAGGCTAAAGATACAATTATCTACAATGCAGGCCTAGTTATTCCCACAGAGCTCCGGATTTTTTTATTATAAATGTGCATTTTATGCATTCAATTGCATATGTTGAAATTTTTATTTTTGTTTACTCCTACCAAAGTATGCAAATTTGAAAGATTGCATTAAATTCTGAATAAAAATACTATCAGAAATAATATTCCTAATGTGCTCTTAATCATAACTAATTCTTCTAGACAAATAACATTTCAGTAGTTATTGTATTTTAAGGATTTGCAATACTTGTGGTTTGATTTTAAAGAATCAAAATTTTTCGTGCTGTTTAGATTGTGTTTAGATGATTACAATTTTACATGTTGGACCAAACTTATTCCATGGACAACAAAACATTTGTGGAGTGGAGGTTATAGCTTTTACTAATTAATTAATGGAAAAAGCAGATAAATTTTCTAGTCTATCTCAAGCAGAGCAGAAGGAAAGCTTTTGTGCATGAAAGATTGTGTGCTGAAGTAGTTTAATGAATTACATCCCCTCCACCTATAAACTTTGTCTTATTTATGTCCACAAGCACCATCACCTTAATAACAGAATTATACTTGTTCACTTATATGGAGTGATAATGCTTCTCTTAGCAGCAGTTTTTCCTACAACATTCTCTCAATAGACATCCTATAATCCCAAAATCTGAGAGCAAAATAGCATGATTAGAGGTGATATCTGAAAGCAGAAACAGCCCCACTAAGGCCTGTGCAGTTGGGAGCTTTTCAGTGAACTCTGTATTTTGAATGAATGAGGTTTTCTGAATGCTCCACTTGTTAAGATTTGTGTGAATTACATTGTTAAGGACATGATACATTAAATCACAGTGAAAAAAAAAATGTTCATTATTTAACCTGCAATGCCAATGGTTTTCTCAATACAAAACCCACTCATTATGTAAGTGAACAAACCTGGTGTTAACCCTCCCTTCAATGGGCCAGGAAACAGAAACATCAAAGGCAGCAGAGAAGCTCTGCTTAAACACAATTTAAATTTTCATACATCTTCAATAATATTCAGCCTCTTAGGAAGCTTTGTCCTTTACTGAACTCACACAACTCACTAGGAAGCCTAACTCGGGAAGATCTGGGTCATCATCTATAAAAAAAGCAAAAGTTTTAAACACACTGTTCTTTGCAGAATAATAAGCTTTTAATAAAGCCTTTTTCCCACTTACAAGTATATCTCATTTTTCATTCTTTATAATATCTGAAAATAAAAAATGGAAATAAAATGAAAATATTAGAATATAGCAACACATATTACACTTCTAATCTATCTATTCCACCCAAAAGCATTAAATCTGCTAAAAAAATTGTTACATAGGCATGTTGGAGCACTATTTCTCATAAATTTTAACATTTTTATTATAATTTTGGGAAGTAAGTTGAAATCTCGATTTTTCTACGTGGGCCAAATTATTTTCACATTTTCTTTCTGTC
This sequence comes from Lepidothrix coronata, assembly GCF_001604755.1. Taxonomy (NCBI): domain Eukaryota; kingdom Metazoa; phylum Chordata; class Aves; order Passeriformes; family Pipridae; genus Lepidothrix; species Lepidothrix coronata. Next base: position 524,381 of record NW_016690385.1, read on the forward strand.
AGAAATATTAATATGAAACATTTGTTTTGAAGAGACTCACTGGAAAACAATCACATTTTCCTCTTGTGCTTGTATTAAATATGTTTGGACTTGCAAGTGCATCTCAAATCAGATGAAGAGGGGAAATCTTTACTTAGCAGAATTCAAATTTATTCAACACTTTTCACTGCCAATGAGTCCCTGAGAGTAAAGATGTGACTATTTGCTGTGGCTGAAGAAAATCTGAAAGCAGCTGCTGTAATTTAAAGCTGTGAGATGAATGTTTCACTCTTGACATTCCTGAAAGTCTTTATCTGAATGCCACAGTTCTGAGCTACAAGTGCTGGGCTTTTTGCATCCTCCCCTGGAATGCCTGTGGTCACACTTGGCATCTATTGCAGATCTTCCTTTGGCCACGGACAAAACAAAGTGTTCCTGATTGCTGTCTGAAACAGCATCTGGACTTGAAAGTAAGGTTGAAGTAGGGGGAAAAATAACTTGTGTGATCCTGCGAAATAGAGAACTTTCCATGTGCCACTGCTCGAAAGGTTTAAGTTATGGAGAAAAGGCTATATTGTCATGGATCAGATATTTTTATTAAATTTACTAACCTCTTGCAGTGAAACCAGGTTTGCCATAAAGCTTTCCCACATAAATTATCACTGTAATAAATATTGTTTTTTAAATGCCACGTTAGAAACCTGAGCGTGATATCAGAAAATACACTTGTAGAAAGGCAGATCGTTGTACACAGTGTAATGGTGTGAGAGGAAGAGAAAGAAAAAGCTTTGCCAAGATTTAAGAGCTTCTTAATTCCAAATATGGGTCTGCTACTGTCTGACCCTGAGGTAGCTTCAGTGAGATAAGCCACTTCTTTTTTATTGCATTTCAGGACTCAGACTTGATCTTTTTCATGGGAAGAATTTGGCATTATATCACCAGCACTATCTTCACCTCAGGAAGCCTGAAAGGTTAAACCCTGTTTGCTTTAAGGAAATATCAGGTGTGCTGAACCCTTTGGAGTCACAGAGGAGAAATCCATGGAAGGCAGGAGGGGAATGTATCTCCCAAGACAACGAGCTATGCTGCTGTAGGTGCACTAAGATTCTCCTCTGCTCTACAGAACCGACTGAGAAATTTAGTAACTTAATAAAGGTAATAATAAACCCACAGCAAATCTTCCTAACTGATGCTCTAATACACAGTCAAAGCTCACAGGAGATGTATCACAGCCTCAAACTTGAGATTACATTGCAGAAAAAAAAAAAATCAGTCTTGTGAGGTTATAGAGAAAAATTCACTTCATCTGAGATTCATTCTTCTCAGGAATTCCATTTTATGACGCTATTTACAATCAAAATGCCAAAAACATCTTAAGTTGATCAAGACAGCAACTTACATTACAGCTTTGCTTCAGTAATGTGGATTTGTAGTGCAGAAAAAACCCTTAAGTGTCAGGTTTTGCCTTTTTTAATGCTTCAACTTTGCATCTTTTGCATTCCTTTTTATGAAAGATAATGAATACAAGCTTTATATCAAGACATTTTGATAAGAAAAAGCCCAAACAGGTTTGTTAGCTAGAAAATGTTTTACAAAGATAGGAAAAATAAGCAACTTGTCATATATCATATTTTTTAAATGAGCTGTTTGTTCCTGAATGCTGTTAAACCCCTGGATCAAAATATGTTTCAATTATTTTATGTATTCATTCAGGTATCTGCAAAACTGTGAACACTACATGTCATGGCATCACATAAATTTAATGACATGGCCTTAAATCAAAATGATTAGTGCAGGTAGAAGTATTTTTGTCTCTAATATATGAATTAAAGAATTATCCAAGGTGGAAGAGACTCTGGGAAGTGATCTAGTCCCAGGTTTAGTTCAAAGCAGGATCAACAGTGAATTCAAAACATACAGCTCTGGGGTTTGTTACGTAGAGTCCTCTGAGGCCAACAAGTCATCTAGACTATAATGTCCCAAGATGGATGCAGAACCACAGTGGGGATACCAAAACCAACATAGAGAAACTAAAAAAATCCAACTCTTCTTTTCTGAAATGCTACCAGAACTTCAAATTCATCAATACCTATTTTGTTTTCTCTTTTACACCGATTGGACAGGCTGTGAGGTAACTCACATCGCAGTTTAAACCTTCAATCTCCAAATAGGAAGTCACAAACGTCTACCTAAATTTAAAATTCCTCTAGGTACTACAGTTCAAATCATGTACTAACTCAGTGTTGACTATGAAACCCACAAATTTTACAAGAGCTTACACAGATTCATTTAACATTATGGCTCAATGAACTTTTATTTGGAAACTGGTCATCAAGTACAAAAAATACTTCAGGTAGGAGAAAGGGATCAATGACCACAATGACCCCACATTTTAGTTTTGGTTTACATAATCTAGAGCTTCAGCATTTTGTACAACTTCCAGTTGGATCTTTATTAGATCTTAAAAGGTTTATAGGATCTATAGGTCTTAAGACCTTATAGATCTATAAGGTCTTTATTTCTATCTCATTCCCTAAATCTTCCACAGTAAAATTGTTTATGCCTGCAGGAATACGTATTAACGCTGAACTAAAATGTCTTTTTATTTGTTTCAGAAATCCATATGCCAATGTCTCACTAGACACCAAAGAATTGAAAATAGCAGGGAGAGGGGACTGAATAGGTCATGTCAATGTCCTGACATTGGCCATGGAAAAACCTTCAGATTAACTGAAATTGAGTATTCTAGTTTACAGATCTTATTTGTATGTTAATGACAACAACATATATGTCATATTTTACATATAATTTACTCCTTTACTGGAAAAAACCCCCAGCATCTCCAAGTGTCCCAATGCATTTTTAATAAAATGAAGTTTCAATATCCATATCCTCAAAATAGTAATTTTAGTTAGATTACTTTTATTCCTTGACCATAAAATTCAAGTGGGTAATATTTAACTGTATGAACAGTTCTTAATGTCAGCATTTGTTTTCCTAACAGAGGGAACTGATCAAAATTCTGTTTCCTGGTAGAAAGCATATAGTTAATACAGAAGTTAATTACTTCTTTAATGAAGTCACTTTTCTTTTCAAAGGAGAGTTTCTTTGGATGAGGATATAATCAGGAAACAAAAGATACTGTCTTTCTTCTGAAGCACCCAGCTAATCGGCATTAATCCAAAAAAGAACTTGCTGTTTTTCTCAAGGCCACGTTTTTAGTGCACCCGGGAATTACTTTTTTTCATATTGAAGGTCTCAGGTGATCTTTCATTTGTTGATTCCCTTTTTTTTTGCAGTGCCTCACAGAATAATTCGCAGAGAGGCTCCTTGTTCCCTCCAGGCACACTGGTGTTTCCAGTGGAGTGTGACTGGTTTGATAAATGCCACTAATCATTTCATGGCTTCTAATGACTGAGGAGCAAACCACATGAGTAAACCTGAATCATAATACAGAGCACAAGTGTTTAATAGATAAAAATAATTCTATTTTGATTTCCTGAATAGGTTCAGTTACCCACTGATGTGGAATGCATTGATCCTTTCATCTTTCAGAATTCACATGCAGGGAATAACATGCAAGACTCTCATTAAACACAAAGAACAGGAGGATATGAAATGAAAAGTATGTCAAAACAGCTTTTGACTTGTGGCATAATCACGGGTAGAATGAAAAAAAGATACTCATCATATGATTTTTGTTATGCTTGCCCTACAAAATAACTACAAAATCCATTGCACTTATACAATTTATTTAACCCGTGTATTTTGTAATAGTAATACAAAGCAGAATAATTTTGTCTTCTATAAATTAACATAAATCACAAATATCAAAAATCTAATAAAATAAAACTTATCAAAACTCCTAAAATCCCAATATTTAAAAAAAATTAAATTTTATCATAACAGAGATTGTTAAAATCCCATATCCTCAAAGACTCTCCAGTTGAAAGCATGATGGACTAAGCTCATTAAGATTGCCAAGGTTTTCTCCAGAAATGTTGCCATCATAGCAATATCCATATTTATATCTTTGTATTAACCACAATATATTAATTTCCATAAATATTTGGTTTTCTATTCACATATATAATACTATTAGCAACAATAATAATACTGAAAGTCTCTTTCACTTGTTTAGGATATTAGGATTTTAAAGACCTCATGAGCCTTGTAGTGCTTGGAAATATAATTGTGGTAGGTTTTGACATTTTTTGTTCACTGCCCTGAGTGAAATTTTGGGGCAGGTCTTCTGATTTCTCAGAAGAAGATTCATGACGGAGAAGTATGTGACTGCAAACACAGATCTACCAGGGGCAAATTTCACCTGATCGATGGGAGAGCAGTGGTCACGGTTCACCCTGACTTTATTGAGGATTTTGTCATGGTTTGCCATTGTATCTATGGATAGATTAGGATAAACCCTTGGCTATCTGGCATATGACACTCATTTAGAGGGATACGATGATAATATGGAGCGCAGAGCTCTAATTCAGAGAGATTTTGAGAAATGGACCAACAGAAACTTCTGCAAGTTCAACAAAGGCAAGAGTCAAATCTTGCATGACCATATGGTGGTAAAAGCTGGGGCTTGACTGGCCAGGAAACTGACTTTAGAAAGGATGGGGAGTCTTGGTGGACAACAGGTTGAATGTGACTTGCCAGCGAAAAACAATATTGACTTACTGGGGTAATTCTAACAGGGATTCAGTGAGATGGTGAAGGGAATGGAGCACATAAGGTGTAAGGAGAAGCTGAGTTCAGCCTGAGAAAAGAACACTTCAGGGGGGTACTTCCCATGATGTTTGCAGCTAATCTGGTCACAGAAAAGTTACAGTTAGACTGCTATGCACACAATGAAAGGACACAAGCAAACTTCTTCAGCTTGAAGCAATGAAAACTCTGGTCATGTGTAAAGGAAACAAAAAAGTTCACAACAAAGAGAGTCAAGTGCAGAGCTGGGCTGCCCAGAGACTGAGGAATCTCCTTCCTTGAAAATATCTTCCAAATTTTCCTGGGAAAAAAACCAGAGTTATCTGGTCTACCTTTAAAAACAGCTTTGCTTGAGCAAGAGGTTGGACTCCCAAAACTCCCTTCTAACCTAAATTATTCTATGGTTTTATGATTTTGTGAGTTTTCTTGTTTGACCTACTGGCACTGCCTTCACAAATCTTAGCATTGTCAAAACAGAAGATGCCATTTCCTCTTAACAGTGAAAGGATCTGTCACTCAGGAATCATCTGACCATATTCAAATGTTGATCTCTTCCCTAAAGATCATGGACATGATCCTTTCTCTCCTGACTTTTGGAACTCGTCTCTTAGGAGGGGATATTCTCAGTTCTACCAGCCCATTTCAGTCTGTTGTCTCAGTTTAATGAGACTGAAGTGTTTTGCTAAGGAGGATGAGTCATGAGGAAGACCATCTCTCCAAGCAATGGTAAATTCCAAATTAAGAGGCTCCAACTGAGGAAGTATGGAGAAAGAAAAGATAACAGCCCTTTATTAAAGGATATATGTGCATTGGCAGAACAACAAAAGAACCAAAAACAACCGAACAATAATCCTGCACCCAAAATTCCCTCCAAAAAAACCCAGTTTGGTACTTTCTGCTGTTTGGTGCAATTCTAGTCATGGCCAGCAGGGGGCACTGTCAGGCTCTGGCGTGTGGGGCCTCGGTGAGCGGGAGAGCCGAAAATGGGGATTCACCCCCACCGAGAGGGGAAGGGGAAAAGGGGAAAAAGGGGCTCTTCCTTTGGATTCACGCTGTCTGCAGCTGGCTGTGGCCGGGATTTCGCCCCTTTCGCTGATGGACACAAGCTGCTGCCAGCACAGGAGCGGAGGAGGGAAGGGGAGGCCTCTTCCCTCAAAGGTTCCTCTGCAGTGGGTCAAACCTCTCCGATGAAGTCCGAGCAGGTCTGGGCTGGGGGCAGAACAGGGCACAGGAAGACGGTGGCACACCGAGGCCAGAAGCAGCCAGGTGACCAGGCCAAAACCAAAATGAACCTTGGAACCCCTCCACACACCCCCCCTCTCTGAGTCAGGGCAAAAGTGAAGTCCCTGCCATTTCCCGAGGAGAGAAAAAATCTCACCCCCACCCCCCCTCCTCAGTCTTCTGAGGCCCATTAGCTCAGACTGTAAGGCTGCTACTTCTTTAGTGTGTGTCAACCACACTAGCCAACCACCATCCCCCTCCCTCGTTCAACATCTTTCTTTTACAGTGATGCAGGGGAAAGAAAAATCCCCCACTTGGTTTTTACAACATGTAAACTTATGACACTATGCAAAATGACTGTTTAAAGCCTTTTCTAATTAACTGCCTCTTGTTTTGATCATGTCATTGCTATCTAAACATCTTTTTTTATTATTATTTCTTTGTTTAAATCGTATCAGAACTCTGCACATCTTTCCCTATTAGTGTGTCTACTGTTGTATGTCTCCACAAATATTTAGGTTATCTAGCACTTAAATCATTTCTCATAACTCATTTTTGCCATTTCACTTATAAGGTGACAAATGATAGCTGGAAGGACAACAGGAAAAGTGGGTTAACTGTAATCTGTGAAACCAAATAAAATCTTTGTTGCAGCTTAGTTCACTTACATCTCTTCAGCACAGAGAATTAACTTTCCTGTAGGAGACATCTTAAAGCAAGTGGGAAACTGGAACAGAAACAAATTCTAGTACTCCAACAAAGACCAACCATCACTATATCAGAACTTTTTACAGTTATAAGATATTGAAATTACTAATATGTGCTTTAAAGGTTTCCTTAGTTGTGTAATCCACACCAATGAAAGAGATCACACACGTATATGACCTTTCTGGTCATGTTTCTATTAATGTCAATCTTCTGGATTTGGCCACTGGAGCTGCCTTTCACTGCAGGAGCTAATTATAAATGTTCTTTCCCTTTACTTCTATTAAATCAATTGTGCCCTTTATGCACACTTTTTCCAAGGTAGATTTCTTGTTTTCCTGTCTCAACAAACATACAGCTGGTACAATTCCATGCTGCAACAAAAACAAATGTGGTGGTTTTGTTTCTTTACAGTAAGTGTCCACTTATTTTATTATTTAATAGCTCTTCCTGAACTCCATAAAACACATATGGTAAAACCCTATTAAAAATTCTGCTGTATTTCATCTGTTGTAGGTAAAGGTGGTGAAGCAGCGAGAGTAAATTTTCTGAAGGTGAAAGCAGAGCTAATGTGAACACTGGGAACTTCTACTGGCTTTTAAATTAAATGGGGTATGCAGTGATTGTATCCCATTTCTCATTGTCTTGCTTCTTTTCATAACAGCATCAGAATTATTTGCAGGCTCAGTGTAAACAATTTATTTTCTGTGGGTCAGGGAGAGATTGCAACTTAAACAAACCACCTGCAAAATATAAGCATTCTATTACAGAATTTATACATTTCAAGGATATATATATATATACACATACACAATACTAACCATCACAACTGTAGTTTGAAGAGCTGTCATTTGAAGTCTTTATTGGTAAAACTCTACTGACAGAGTTACATTTGCAAAGCCAGTAGTGAGGCACAATTTATATCAGCAAAGTGACTGCTTTTGTTCATGTATGCAAACTATACACCTGAACATACATCTACCACTTAAAAGTAGTTAGTTTCTTGCCATACTTTTTGACCTAACTACACAGTTTAACTGACCATAACCCCACATCTCCTTATAAAGGGAAAACTTTTATAAATAATATATTAAGATAGTTTTCTGCCTAACAGATGAAGATTGCTTCCAAAAATTGCCCTCATTCTCTTCCCTTTCCTTCCTGTGCTATCAATGAGCAGAATAAATGTAAAGTTTCATCATTCTCAAGTCCATCCATTGATTCAACTTTTTATCTCAACAGCCTCACATAAGGAATGTTTTGTGACAGAAAAAGGCTGTTTGTCAAGATCCTGCCTTTCAAGGTACCTGCAACTTACCTCATGCAAAATTGATAGTCTTTTTTATCATATCCCTCAGCATGGGAATATTGGATGGTTTTTCATGTTAGGAGAAAGGACCCGCATTTGCATTTCTAACATTTGTTCTAATAATTTCATAATCTCTTAAATTTATCAGTGGACCAAACTTCCAAACTTATAACTAACTGCACTGTGCCAAAATCAACTGGAGTTCCCTGTTATATGATCCATTTTACTGATCTGAAAGATTTCTATTGTGTATTTTATCACCTAATCTATCTGAAGCAATACTACGCTAAACCTTTGCCATCATTCTTTATTGATTTTTTTATGCAAACTGTGTCCCAAATAACAACTGGTCTATAGAATTTATATTGAAAATATACTCAGCTACTAAGCTTTGTTGAAATTAATATTGCAGCAAAACACCCTTGTGTACTTTTCATACCAGTATATTCCACTGTAAGCTAAAATACTATGACTAATAACAGTCTAATCTATATTGCATCAATTTTACCAATTGTCCTATGTGACTTCCATGCACTTTTGTATCACTTACAGTGATTATCTTTAGTGGCTTTTCTGGTAATTTAGCTATATTATAGATGCAGTTCTTCTGAAGCACTAGGGACATCTGAGAAACATTTTGCATGATGTGTTTTATCTCCTTTAGCCATCAGAATAAAAACTAGAATCCTGATGCATGACTATATTTGGCAGTGAAGTCATATATAACATAAAAAAGTAACAGCAATATACACCGAGATGAGATGACCTCATCATTCACAAACTTTAAAGAAATCATTTATTATCTGTTGAAAAGAATCCCTTTTTCTCTTCAAATGATGGCATTTTCAAAATCCCTGTACTGTCCCCTTCAGTGCAGATTTCATCTTTAAACTAGAGCAGTGCCAGACTAGTTGCCAACATCTGTAGTTATTTTCAGTTCTTCATCCTCTGTCCAAAACTAGTTGTTCCTAATGACTCCTGACTGACACATGTAATATGACCTGGTTAACATGACCTAAAAAAGGGATTCACTCTTACTAAGTCCTATTTCTTAAAGTGGCTGCTCTAATGAACATTTCCACCTTTCATGCAAAAAGTCTTCCTAACTAATGATCTGAGCATATCCTTTTTTTTTTTAATAAAATTTCCAAGGGAACACTTCAGTGTTAATTTGCTGGCAAATTCTTAACACAAATGCAGAGTTGTAATAAAAAGCACTTCAGATTGCAAAAGTAGATGCCATCCTACAGTGTCACTGTGCTAAACAGACAAACATCTCTCTTTCCAAATTGTTGCTGTTTGGAAAAGAGCAGATTTATTTTCAGTATGTACTTGCACAGAGGAAGGCCAAGAAGTTCTGTTTCAGGGGGGCTGGTCATCTTGGTATTGTTTTGAAATACAAAATTGGTATTGTTGTGAAAACAGAAATTATTTTCTTTTTAAAGTGTCTAAAATGCTGTGAAGATATGAACTGTTACATACTGTACAAGGTTAAAATTTTGATATTATGAATATGAGCATCGCAAAAAGAACTCCAGTGCTCAGAGTAGCATGATACTTCAATCCTGCACTAAGATAACACACTGATGACAGGATATGCTGAGCTGACATGCAAGTCCCAAACCATCTTCAACTGATAGAGCAATATAAACATACACTGGTAATAAAAAAGCCTAATTTTGATGATGTGGACATGGGAGACTGGAGCAAGCCCACACTCAGTGTTAGATAACTTGGATCATGATATCTCAAGCTGGATGTAGCTGAGGATATTTTACAGATGCTGGCACAAGTTTAAAGACAGAGATTGCAATTTGAATTGCAGGTTATCAATATTTTACAAAAATCAAATTTTCACAATTTACTCAGAAAAATTCAATACTCTGGTAATAAATGAAACACTTTAATATTAAATTATACTAGATATCACTTGTCTCTTTTGTTTAAAGTACATTAAACTGATGTCATCATAATTTCTTTGTTGTCCTGTTTTCCAACTGACCAACTGTCGGTTACTATTTGTAGACACAATTACAAATTCAGCACAGAACATGGCAAAATGGATGCAGAACAGATTGAACACTGAGGGGAATCTAAGAAATGCAGCTACCAGAAATGAAAATGTTGCAAGCCTGCTGACAGACTGGGAAGGAGGAGAAGGAACCAAATGAACTGACGAACGCAGCCAGAAAACTCATGAGACAGCAGGGTGGAAAAAAGCCAGGCTTACAACAATTGGGATGGAATAGTCATTTCTAAAATGCAACACAGCCCAAGACATGATCACAGAGGATGATCTACAGCTCTGCACTTAATACAGAATTTTAATTAATTTAAACTGAAAATAGTCAGAGTTACCTAAAATACTGTGAATTTTCTGCTGGAAAATGTATTTCATTATCTGTCTACAAAGAAAATCAGAGTAAAAATGTGGCATATGTTCATCACTCCTTTGTTCTTCCCTAATCCCAGGATTCACTCAGCGAAGTTCCTTTAGTACCTTAGTGTGGTGTTATTTTTTCTCTTATCTCGCTGAAGTCTAAACTATTCAACAACAAGGTATGATACCAGATATGTAAAATATATTGTTACATAGATTGAAGATTAATTTCCCAGTAATTTGGATAGAAAAGAATGCACAATATTTCTACGAGAGACAAGAAGACTCCCTTCATAATTCACAAGTTAGAATCAGATTCCAAGAAAAGAAGATGTTATTATGTGAGCTGTCTTTAGGGTCTTTTAAATTAGATTGAGCTTCCTTTTCATAAGATATGTTAATCCATCAATTCACTTAAGAAGAAAATCCTTAGTATTTAATTTTATTTTAAAATTTTACAGACATGGAAATTAATTTTCAGCTACAACTTTTATTGAATTTCCTTGTCCTTAAAATGTTCATCCTCCCAGTTGTACTCTAAGCAACACTTGAATAACTGTTGTGCAATGATATAAATTTATGATAAAGTGTCCTGTGTGCAGGTCCCATCCAAGGTAAATGGAAAATCAGATCCACGGATGCAGACTGCACTAGAAGAGACGTGTGAAGTTAAAGACACTGATTTTTTTAATCTGCATAAACCCCCTGTTATGGTGTGCTTCCATCGCTGACTGAAAATCAGCAAGTCCCTTGTGCAAACCTACAGATGAAGCCAAATGCTGAGTGTGGTCTCAGGTGAGAGGATATTTAGTCCATAAACACAAGCCCAAATATTTGCACTCCAATTCCAGAGGCAGTTCACTGTAATATTTGCTTTTGTAATCGTTGTCCTGCCTCCACTGTCATTGTACAGAATCACAGAATCAGCTGGGTTGGAAAAGACCTCTGAGATCATCAAGTCCAACCTGTGACCCAACACCACCTTGTCACCCAGACCATGGCACTGATGTCACATCCAGTCTCTTCTTAAACACCTCCAGGACGGTGACTCCGCCACCTCCCTGGGCAGCCCATTCCAATGGTTGATCACTCTCTCTGTAAAGAACTTCTTCCTAATGTCCAACCTAAACCTCCCCTGGCAGAGCTTAAGACTGTGGTCTCTTGTCCTACTGCTTGTTATGTGGGAGAAGAGCTTGACACCCACCTGGCTCCCACATCCTGTCAGGGAGCTGTAAATAGTGAGGAGGTCTCCCCCCAGCCTCCTCTTCTCCAGGCTCAACAACCCCAGCTCCCTCAGACTCTCCTCATAGGACTTGTGCTCCAGTCCCTTCCCCAGCTATATTGCCCTTCTCTGGACCTGCTCCAGCGCCTCAATGTCCTCCCTGAACTGAGGGGCCCAGAACTGGACACAGCACTTGAGGTGTGGCCTCGCCAGTGCTGAGTACAGGGGAAGAATCACTGCCCTGGTCCTGCTGCCACACTGTTCCTGATCCAGGCCAGGAGCCATTGGCCTTCTTGGCCACCTGGGCACACTGATGGCTCATGTTCAGGTAATTAATGCATCTAATGTAAACCTCCAAACCAGTGCTTTGGAGATTTTTGCTATTGCAGGGTTCTTAGGGTTTCACTCATTTTTGAGCCGCACAATGTTCCTATCACCCAGGTCTGTGACTTTAACAGGTACAAAAGATATGTAGCTGTTAACCTATGCATTTTTAATCAAGGAGTTCCATCAGGTGTGCCAGATGCCATCTGCGCTTATATCAGTGTGTAGATATGAAAATATTCCACTTTCATATGGTGGCCAGGCTCCCACTTCCTTCTGCATTCACCTGCAAGTGGTAAAATTCAGTGCCCTGTTTTCTTTCATAAGTGAAAAAAGAGCCAGGAAATCCATGAATGGTAAAACTTTACATTTGCCTTTAATTTAAGGTCTCAAAATGTACTTTACTCTTTAAAAGGATTTTTAAAAATCCTTATGTTAAAGAAAGTTGCTGTCTCAAATATCATGTCAGAGAGCATTAGCTGTGGCATTATTTTAGACAAACTAAGGTTTTGAATAAAAGTATAATTCTTCTAGTGCCACACTCCCAAGGGTAATGAAAGTAATCATAAATCACAAAAGATTATGAGTTTTACAGGGCTGTGTTTCCTTTTCAACATGAGCCACACACTATCTAAAAATTGTTGAATTCCACTTCCGAGGAATCCAGGTGGGATGTATTCAATTCAGAACTTCTTTTATGACACTGCCCAATGTTTTTTACATGTCCTGTGCCAAGGAACTACTGGAGTTATTTATCAGCATTCCTAAAATTTATACAAACCAGCTTTGAAGTATCAGTGCAAATTAAGCAGATCCAAAATTAGGAATGAACATTTAACTCTTGCAATGAAGTGAAATATGCAGAAGTCAAAACATAAGGGGGAAAAGTAAAAAAAAAAATCTACCCAAAGTAACTGGAAACTGAATAAAACCACAGAATTGCATAGAAACAATTTTTCACTAATCTTCAGAAATTTTTTTTGGTGCATTTGATATCCTTGACCTTATTCTTAAACCACAATTTAGTAGCTAATCCGTTTCATCTTCAGTAAAATCACAGAATGGAGTGGTTTCAGCAAAGTATAATACATCTTAAAAAGTGGTTTAACACTTTATTGCACTTTGCTTTGACAAAAATTCAATTCTACATAACACCTAAACCAGTCCTATTTAAAATTACAACTCTAAAAAAGGAACCAGAAATGTAACTCCAAATGCAACCATTTCTTTTAGCTAAAATTTAGAAGCTTTTCAAAAGCATTTCCTACTTGAGTTTTAACAAAAAATCTTAATAATATATTTTTTCATAATATTACAAGAACACAAATTTAAAAAATCCTGTTTAGCCAGCATATATAATTAAATATTTTAAAACTCTATGCAACCAGTGTAAAAGGTTAAAGGTTGCCCACAATGAAAAAGTTTCAGTTCACAGAACTTTCAAATTCTAGGAAATTTTGGACTACAGTTATTAATGTTAATATTATTATTATTAAAAAATTCTTGTGCTTCTCTCAAAAAATATTATCTCAGTTTAAATTTCTGTTGAGAAACTTAGCATCAGTGGGTGGCAAGTGAACAACGGTGAGAACAATAAGGTTGGGTTTTTTGCTTACTGGCAACGTATCACTAATATTTGATTTACTTTGTAAAGAGAAAATATAAAGAGGAATATTGAAAAGAAAAAAACCCTTCTTTTCAATGGGCAAGTGAATATTTTTGTGGGGCTGAAGGCCAAATAAGCTATATAGGCTTCCTTCTCTGTATAACAGTACAGTGTGTATATATAGAGAGATAGCCCCATGTGTTACAGTTATGGCTATTATCCTATTTTTGACATTTTGTTAAAAAGCCTACAATTCATTACTCTGGTTAAATGTTCCTGTGTCTAAATTTGTCTTCACTGAAGTTTTTTCTTTTTTTTGTGGCTAACCTGAACTCTGTGGACAAAAAACGTATGTGATGAAAATTTTAATACTATATACAACAGTGCTAAAAGACATAAATAGGATAGCAGTAAAAAAACCATCTGAACACTCTATAAAGATTCAAGCTTTACTCTTACACAAAATGTGTTTCATTGCTTGTGATTAATTTGATCTCCTAGTACCATATTTTATTGTATATTCATAATTTTAAAATATATGCAGGAAGCAACATTACTCCAAGGGAGTCTAGAAATATAAAATTTAATAATCAGAGATTATAAATGATCTCTAGCTCAGGCAACCAGGTTGTAGATTCATGATGATTTCCATGAGGAAGGAATATTCAGATTAAAGCCATTGCAGTAACTCTTACCCTGTTATCCTGGCTCTTCTGTAGCAGTAAAGAAGGAAATCCTTCAACCCTATAAACAATCTTCAGTATATAAACCAAAATAATTATGAAGAACAAAATATTTTCCCTCAGGAAATTTCCTGTACTGACCCAAATGGAAAAAAAGTTTGATTAAGTTGTTTTCTTCTCCATCAGATGCTGATGGTATACTGTGGGTAAATCAGCTGCACTAGAGTGAAAGTCAAATTTCTCACAGCACTGCTACCTCAAATACATTACAGAGAATTACATTTTTTTACCTGAGGTGGTTTGCTGCATTTTTGTCTTGACTTACTATATTGCTTTTTTTTTTCCCTTCGAGAAATCTGTAAAATTTCACAGAAAATCAGATTTCTTTTCTAATTGCTTTGTTGCATTTTATTTTTAAAGGAAAAGGGGAAAAATGTCATGGCAAAAAAGCCTTGGAAATTTAAAGCTGAGTTATGGCACTGAAGGGACAAGTTCAAACACTGAGTTCTACTGAGCTGTACAAAGGGTGAAGTATATTTCAGAATGTGCTGTGAGCTCAAAATAGGTAATTGTACAACTCAGTGGGCCGGATCTAAGCACGTGCAATCCTAGAGGAGTGTCTGTAAGTGCACCTCTCACATGTTCATACACACTCCTGACTCCATATATAAGACTCAAATGGCTGCATACATAGTAGAAATAACCAACTTTTGAGCTGACAGCTCATAACAGCAGCTGCTAAAATACTTCTGCTATTGGGGAGGACTGAAAGTGGAAAACAGCATGTGTTTTTGCAAGTATTCTCTTAGGAATACTGTCCCTAAGGCTGTGTCTGGAATAATAAAGTGGATGGGCTTGGGCAGCAGGATTGAGCACATCAGGCAGGGAGTGCTTCCAGCATGGATGAGGCCTGTAGTGAGCTAATGGTTATTAAACTCAAAGCCAACATCTGGAGTTTTTTCTGATTGCTTCCATACATATTCTGACATAAAATGGATATACCAGGCCAATTCTTCACAGCATTTAACACCATTTTTAATATTAAGCACACCAAAAGAAATACTTATAAAGATCAACACATTGAAGTGGTTTTATAAGTAAAGAGCTAAATTTTCAAGCACTTCTATTACACAAATAACGATTAAGAGACATAAAAATAGAGTGCCAAAGAACGAATCTCATTAGTTTCTGGACTTTTAGGCTGAAACCTGCTCATTCCCTAGACAGACACTCAGATTTGAGCAAGTATTTCAAATGGCTTTGTGGAGACACCCGTCTTCAAAGCCAGGGCACAGATCCTGCTTTATTTAACAGCACAGACATAAATTCATTAGCTGTGCATGAAGTACCTGTTTGGAATTTACATGTAGACATCTCATTTGGTTTTAAGTGGTTTGAAAATATTAATTTGTTCTCACTGCACAATGCAATTTGTTACAGAGACCTCAGAGCTTTCTCTTCTGGGACTGGTATATTCACAGAAGCAATGCTGTGCAGGAACAGAAGGAGAGTTTCTGATAGCTCTCAAGTCTAGGTCTTTGCTCCCTAGCTAACAAAGTCCACCCTTACAGAGTGCCTGTTGGTGTGGATTTAGTAATTCCCACCCGTGATTTTACCCAAAGAAATTCTAATGTTTGAATTTCAATGAGGGAGAGAATAAAACACATGGAATTTCATTCCTTTTCATTCATTTTCCTTAATGGACAAAAAGTTTAGTATGGGCCATGGGCCTTCTATTTACAGGGCAGAAGGCTTGAAGTAAAATGACTTTGGGCAGTAAAAACAGAGGAAAAGAAACTGAAACAAGAACAGAAAAAGCAAGAAAAATCTTGATGCAACCACATGGGCAGCGAAAGCAATTGCCCTTAGTTATTTTGTCATGGAATGAAAAGCTAAAGCTAATCCCCTTAGCTTTCCCATGTGAAAATGGAATCCAAAACTAATCCTTTTACAGTAGCTGTACCACATAAAATGGGGTGTTTAAACAAATCCCCTTAATCATCATGGCAAGAATCAGGGAGCTAAAGTCAATCCCTTTAGTAACCTACATGCAAAAGGGAACCAAAGCAATCTCCTTAGTTATGCTGGTGTTAATAATGAACTCGATCAATCTTTTAAACTCTTTTGATATAAAATTATTAGCAGCATTATTCTGACCCAACGTGAGTATGCAGTAAAATCTGTGGTACAGTAAGCTGAGCATTACTACCCAAATTTTATGGCATAAATTACATGCCTAAAGCTCATTACATGACCTACTAGTTGTAAGCACAGTGCAAGAGTATCTATGAATCCATTAGTTGAGAGGAAAAACAAAATCAGGAGTATTCCCTATATTCTAGTGTAGAAAGTACTAGATGACAAGTACTAATAGAAATGTAGAGAAATCACTGAACAAGGTCATGTTGAGCATATCATGACATTATTTAGCTGCTATGTTTGTTAAATTAAACTTTCTTTTATTTTATATTACTTGCTCTATAATATGCCCAGTTTTTAACACTACTAGAGAATCTACAAGAAACATTAATAGACTTCTTAAAAGAACTGTTGCTAGTTGAATTCATACATATTTGTTCCATTTAGTGGTAGATTTTATTGGTTTCATTTTCTAAACAGATGTAGTCTGTAGGACCCTTCCCCAACATTGAAATATCCAGAGGCACCTTGTCTCATTGTTTCCACTAGAAAACTTGGTTGTCTCTAAAAAATCCCACAGGATCATCAAGCCTCCAGAAACACTAACTGAAATCTCATATTGCCAAGTGAGACCATCCATTTCTGTTCATTTTAAAACTATATTCTTTTTTTACCAGAAAAACAAAGAGTCAGCTACAACACCTGGATTCTTCAAATGTGGTTCTACATCTCAACAACACTTGTGATCTTTCAATTTATTTCTGCAAGTCATGTATTATGTTTGAAAGTCCTAGGAGAGGATTCTTTTGATTAAATATGAGAGCAGAGGATTATCCTCTTCAATCTGAAATACAGTTATAAATTATTATTCATAAATGCCTGGATTTTGTTTTATTTTGTTCTCCCCAGAATTGTGAATATTAAAAAAAAATTCTGTTTCCTTAACAGCAGCCAATAAACATACATACAAACTATCTATTTTCCACTTTTTGAAGTGGATTATTAGGATTATATGAAGAGTATCCAATTCTGCTATGATTGCTTACACAAAAACATATCCATGTATTTTTTCCATGTGATAAAAGCCTCTGTACTGACTTGGATCCCTTTGCAGGGAAAGCACAATAAATCACCTGTGAAAATGAATGTGTGAAGTGTCTCATCTTAAATCTGAAGTTTACAATTCTCTATAGTTTGGAGTAGCAATTGCTGCACACTTTAAATGTTAACTGTTCTTCAGAGAAGAATTTTCAAGCTCAAACCTTGTACTGCAGGTTTGGAGACAGATCTGTACTGGCAGAGAGGGAAAAGCAGAGAAGAATTTCTTCGACATCACACTTTCAGTCCAGCTGAAGAGTTGTTTTTTTAATAGTTTCGGGCTTAATTTTATACTCCAACATACATATGAGGGTCAGGATCTCATCTCAGCCCTGAGTTCATGGAAGGCTCAAGTAGGATCACTGCAAAACAGCAAGAAGGAGGAGGCTGCACAATCCAACAATACTCTACTATTGCAAGAGTCATACCCTGTATGTCTACCTGAGTTTCCAGCAGGAACCCATGGACAAGGAAGGATAGGTCACTGAGGAAGCTGGTAAAACAGGGACCTTTCCACAGAAGATGAAATACAAACAAATGGAGAAAGTAAAAGCAGGGCAAAACCTCTGTCTCTGCCTACGAGGAAGAGAACCAAAAGTATTAAGTCCTTGAAGACTGCAACAAACATGATGGTTGCAGACAACGTTTATTAAATGGTACAGATAAAATCCTTGTTCCATTCTTTCTCAAAAAGAAATGGAAAGGTCTGTCTCAGCACCACAAAGGATAAAATTCTGAGCGATAGAGCAGGATTTAATTGTGCCCAAAACTGTTCCTAATTGCTTTTTTAAGATCCACTGGGTGAGAATTCCAGTGGAGCTGAAAAACTACTAGTATACTGTCTTTTCATCCTTGCAGCTGTTCAAACTCCTGGTACCCACATACATCCTATAATCCCATCATTTAAAGCACCATCAGAACATAAATGATTTGCTGCAATTTGCAAAGGGGTCTGGGCTACTTTAAAAATTCATTCAATGTATTTAAATATCTGTAAAAGGCTCAAAAGTAAAGTTGAGATGGTTTTGTTTTAGGTTTTCTAGCTTTCCGTTCTATTAAGTCTAAGTAAAGGCTTCCAATATAAGGTCAGGCTACTGCAAATCCTTAAGAACCTATTCTTTCAATTTTCATCATACATAAGAGATCTACTTTTAGAAAAGAAATTATTCCTGTAACTAAAAATGATAAAAAGAAAGTAGAAGTTTGGTAGAGTTTCCCTCAATTACTGAACATAGTATATGAATAAAAAGCAGCAACTGGTTGTGAGATAGTGAAGCATCTTTTGGTGCTGCCACTTTTACCTTTTTCACTTGGAAAAAAAATAAAATTATGGCTTTTGAACAATCCAAAGAGATTTCTTTTCAGAATACCTAGATATTTATCATCTGCTTTAGCATTTATGAGACCATTTCCTAAGCAGACAGGAATTTCAAGGGGTATTTCCCAGAAGTACAATATAGCAGTTCTTAATTCTCTGAAAATACAGTGGTTCAGATAAAGAAATGCTCAGTATGCACCTGGTATTTCCATAAATATTGCTTTTCTTTCACTTTGTTTTTGTCCTTTCTTTTCCTTCTATTTGTACTGAAGGCAACACTCAATTTGGCATTCCTTCTGGCTCCATGTGTGTGCAAAAGGAAGGCTGAATTATATCAGAAAATATTAGATTTAATTGGGAATGTGTATGAGTGAGTTTTTTTGATTTCAGAGTATTTACATGCTGACAAGAACCATAAAAAATTCTATAATACTACACTGTTGAGAATACACCCCACAGAATTTGAATGAATCATTCTTCCTTCTTTAACCCAGTATATCTTCCTTCTCAAAATATAATCCTTTTTCTACAGAAAAAAAGGTAAGAATGTGTTAATTTTCACTAAATTATACTTTCTTTTTCCTTTTTTTTTTTTTTTACTGCCCTTTTTGGTAAGCCAAGATATTGTAAACTTCTGAATACAAACTGTGAATGTGCAACTAAGAGGACGTGAAAGCTGTTTTTTGTACACTGAGTACATAGGTGCACACCCCAGGGATGGTACTCTTACTTATTTTAATTTCTAACCAGTGTGTTCCTGAAAAAACAATACAGAACTTAGCATTTTGTTGGACCGCACAACTAAAAAAGTTAAATGTTTACTCTGCTCCACTAGTTATAATATTTCTCACACCTAAAATGAGAAACAAACAAAATATAAACACTGCTACTCTTTGCTAAATGATATACAACATACATTGAAAAATTAATAGATTTTCTGTGTGCATTATAATTAAGGTCTATGTAATACACAAGATACATTAAAATCAGAATACAAAGAAAATTAAGTAAACAGTTTTAAATTTGCTATTGAGCAGTTCCTGGGCATGAGCTGCTTTAACCAAACCAACTTTTCTAAGGAAAAAGAAGGTTGGTATTTTAAATATTGCTTCTCTTCATAAGGAAGTAAAGAGTATCTGGTGTGAGGAGGGAATCAGGGAAGTTGACCTTGGCCAAGAAAAAGCCCAACTCATTAAGGGTCATATAATTAAGCTGATACACTTGAATTTCATCAATGTGGCTTCAACGTGGATTTTACTCCCATTGGTATGTTTTAAGTTAAATATTTGAATAGCCAGGGAGTTCCCAGCTCAACAACCTAGTGAGAGGTCATCCTACTACAAACCCAGGGAAAAAATGCTGCTGCTTCAGAGATAGTTCCAGTTACATAGAAGAAATTTTGTCTTCACTAGAAATACATATGTATACAATACCATTTAAATTAAACAGGAATGGAAACAGAATGCCAAAAGTGTATGTAACATTACTAACACAAAGTTCAGATTTACCACTTAATACACTAAAAACAGCAAATTGCACTGAGTTCAGCAGTTTAGAGACTACTTTTAATGCCTTCCTGTTACAGATTACTGTGTAAGTCTAGAGTTGTCCTGTACCGAACCATGCAAATATATTTATGATCCTCCTTCATTACACCTGCTTTTCTGCAAGTGGTTTGTGGAGGGCTTTTTTTTTGGTGTTGTTTTTAATTTACAGAAAATAATATGTCATTGTTTAGACCATGAATGGTTTAGATCTGTGAACATACAGTGGAGAGCACAAATGGGCCCAAATAAATTTGCAATATCCAAATAAGAACACGACAGTGTATTTTGCCACTAACAATCCTCTTTGGAATCTGTAATTAGGTGTTTCACACAAATATAATTAGGATACTGCCAAAATGTATGTACAAAAAAAATGAGGGTGATAAATACTATCTCTACTTCACAGTGCCTTGCACATTTTGGGTTTTTAACTATTTCTGATGGATCATTCTCCCATAACTCTGTGCCCATCCAATAGATTTTCAAATTCCCAGCACAGCCACAACTAATTCTGTGGCTCCAGGCTTTCCAGGTTGCAAATTAAGATTTTTGCTGTTCTACCAGGAAATACAGGCCAAAAGAAAAATTTCAGGCATGCATCAATTTACCTAGACATTGACAGTTACTAGAGTACAGAGTTTTCAAGAAAACCTTTTATATTCTAAGAGATGCTCTGAAAAGAAACATGGACACTCAATTCCCACAGGCAAGTCATCTCATATTAGCAGCAGCAACTCATCTAAAAAAGCTTTCCTAGACATTTAACAAGATCTTGGATATGTCTAATTGTTTAATCCCTGCAGATGGAAAATAATCTCAAAAAATCCTACCCCTCAGCTTACCTTTTTCCTGAAATAACACCTTGACTGTCAAAAAGGATTTTAAATATGGCATTGCAGAGGATGGTGTCTGATTATGCCCAAATAACAGCTCAAATATGTGACTTCCAATATTTTTCTTCATGTCATCTCTGTAAATTCCCCATATTGTGTGAAAATCTGATTAGCTCCCTTCCTGTTCCTTCATCCCTGTTAAATATTCTGACAGATAAATCCCTCCCTCCTATTAAACTCATTATTAAAACCACAGCCTCTGTGACACCTCTGAAATACTGCTGGTGAGTTTTCATGGATGTAAGTACATATTTTTATTACAGCTGAACTGCTGTAATAGAGGAAAGAACTTAAGACTTTTGGATGCTTTTTTTCCTCGAGAAATGACCCCAGTTCTTAGAATGTTGCTTCTGGGTACATCTCCCAAGAAAAAAGTGACAGGATGACAGAAAATAGCCTAAAGATGTGCCTGGGGAGATCTAGATTTGGTATTAGGATTATTTTTTTTTCTTTTTCCACAGAATAGGTTATCAAACATTGGAACAGGCTGTCCAGGGATGTAGTTGAGTCTCCAGCCCTGGAGATATGGGACGAGGCTTGGGGTAGACTTGGCAGTGTTAGGTTTGTGTTTGGACTCAGTGATGTGAAAGGTCTTTTCCAATCAAATTGAGTCCATAATTTATTTGGAAGAAAAGTGAAATCCTGCCAGACAGAAGTGTTTTTCTTGTGTTGCCATTTTTTCCTGTTGACTTTCACACAACTTTAATTTCAATTCTGTTTACTGTGTCTGTCTGGGATAGAGTTAATCTGCCCATATGGTTCCCTATTTATACTGGTGACCAAAACCAGTGCTGAAAACACAGCATGGTGATGGTGCTGGCACAGCATCAAGGCCTTCTCTGTTTCTCACTTTGGCCTCTCTAGGAGCAGGTCAGGAGTGGGCAGGGGATGGGAGGGGGGACAGGCTGACCAAAGGGATATTCCACCCCATATAATTTCATGTTCAGCAATCAAGCTGGGAACAGTGGACGTGGTAGTTCTTCCAAAGTAGCCCCAGCTTGGAGACTGCATGGCTTGAGGTGGGGAGTGGTGAGGAAGTGGCTTTGAATCTTTTACACACCCCTCCTTACTAGGACTGTCTTTATCTTGCCCCACAGTCTTTTACCCTTCTGATTTTCTCCCCATTCCATGGGGTGGGAGTAGCAAGTGCCTGGGCAGTGGCTGAGGCCAACCCTCCACATGATGCCATGTTAAGAGGTAGATGATGTCTTTGTACCACGATGCCTTGGTCACTGAGCCAAAGAGCAGCCCAGGAACTGAGAAATGCAATTAGACTTCTTAATTCTGGTTTTAAATACCCTCAAGTATCTTATTCACCCCACAAATTGTGACTTTAAGCTATATTTATAAAGACACCTTCTGAGATATAACTTAAAAGATGAAGGTGAAGATGGATTCAGCTACACTGAAAGAAACGTTTGCAGGAAAACCTCAGTATCACCTGTGCCCAACAGCACCAAGCCATTCAAAACTGTGTTACCATAAACTATAGGAATATCTTCTGATCAGCTAAGAAGTAGTTAAAAAAATTAATTGTTGACCGATGCATTTACTGTAAAACAATTATTTTAACAGAAAGGGTAAAATAATCATTCTGGCAGGGGAAAAAAAAAATCAGTACTTTGACAAGATCAGTCAAAAAATTCATAACAGGAAAGGAATCATAACACTGTATATTAGTGACAGTTATTAAAAGAATTTAAAAGATCCCCCAAAGCAAAAGATATTCAAACCAGGATCACTCCCATGGGTAAATCAACAGGAAAATTACCAATTGACAAGGAAACTGTTCAAATAACTGAAGGAACTAAGATTAAAGTAGTTTCATCACTCACGCAGCTGTCAAATAATTTAGAGAACTTCTAGTAGGTTCTTTACTGCTCAGGCTGTACATTTTGCCCACTATGACAAGTCAAGGTAGCTTGTACAAGTCTCTTCCACATTTAAATTTCTCACAGCTTTAACTTATGAGTCACCTTGCCCTTCTTTTATACTGATTTTTCGAGTTTGCGAAGTGACTACACACAAGTTAAAATTTAGATTAACATTAGAGGCAGAATATTTTTTCATGATGCATTTTTTTCTTCAAATAGGAACACTTTATTCCAAATTATGAGCTGCAAAATAGATTCAATTCATGCAAAATAGAGCATTCTCAGCATTAAGTCATTCAAGGTAACCCTTGAAAGCAGCCTTGAGGAGAAAGTCTTGGAGTGAACATGACCTGGCCATGTGCACCCCCAGCCCAGAAGGCCAAGAACACCCTGGGCTGCATCAAAAGAAGCCTGGCCTGCAGGGAGAGGAGGGGATTATCCTCCTCTGCTCCCTCTCCTGACACCACACCCAGAATGCTGCATCCAGCCCTGGGGTCCCAACATAACAAGGACATGGACCTGTTGGAGCAAGGCCAGGGGAGGCCAGGAAGATGATCACAGGGCTCGATTTTCCAGCAAATATACAAGGAAAGGTTAAACTGGAGCTGTGCTACAGAGAGATTTGGGAAGAACTTGATGTTCCTCATCTATCCACCCTCTCCCCCACCCAATTCTCTCAGCCTTTCCTCACAGCAGAGGTGCTCCAGTCCCTTAATCCACTTGAAGGCCTCCTCTGGACTTGTTCCAACAGGTCAATGTCCTACCTGTGTGTACCTTTATGGACCTGAAAATAGGTGCTCTAACTTCAACTAGAATAGGCTATATATATATATATATATAAAATATATATCCCAGGATATAAGATATCCTAGGATAGGATATTTTTAAAAACTATGTTTGAGGTTTCAGGATGGAAGGTGGAAAACCTCTTCTCCTCATGATAGCCTGTTCTTGCAATGTTCCTTCTCGATTGTTTTCCCCCCAAAATACCACACCCCAATCATTAAGGGAAATGTGATGCACTTTCCAATACCTACAGGAAAGCTGGAGAGGGACTTTTTAGAAGGACACAGAGTAATAGGATGAGGGGTAATGGCTTTAAACTGAAAGAGAGTAGGTTTAGATTAGATATCCCTCACCTCGTGGGGGTGGTGAGGCCCTGGCACAGGTTGCCCAGAGAAGCTGTGGCTGCCCCATCCCTGGAAGAGCTCAAGACCAGGTTGAGTAAGGCTTGGAACAACCTGGGATAGTGGCATCCCCAGGCCATGGCAGGGGGGTTGGAACTAAACAATCTCTGAGCTTTGTTGCAACACAAACCAATCTATAATTTGTCAGGACTAGAGAGGCCCTTATGCCAATAGTCTCCAAATCACAGCTTACGAGCCAACTTTGCTCATAAAACTGTGTTCAATTGCTTAATGCAATGGGAAATAAATCATAATTTTTTTAAGAGTTAGACTGAAGACAGAAGGAAAAAAAATCTCAAAAACTGGAGTTGTCCAAGGTATGTAATTTTATTAGTGTTACTGCTAAGGGGTAAATGGATGTTGTGGACCACTACATTTCAGGGTGTTTTCCTTTCTTCCCTAATTTTCAAAACCTTGTTAACCACATAAACTGTGCTTAATCTCTTAGAAAAAAACCCTGCCCTTCTAACAATTAAAGAAGCACAGGCTGAAAAAAAACCAAAAACTGTGTCCTCAAGGTCAGCAAAGTGACTTTGGTTGGAATTTGGATAATAGTTCACATGGACTCATATTCACATCCTCTTGTGAAACATATGAAGTTGTGCCTTCCCATTTTTTGTACCAATCAAAAAAATGCCTGCTCTGCATTTTCAAGGTTATGGAGTGACAGTTTGTTGAGTAAAGATCTCCTTTCATTCCATAGTGCATGCTTCTCATAAATCAATCAGTCATTTTGAACCATAGCCCAAAGAACAGAGGAAGTATCAAATGTGTCCATTATTAAAGTAGAAATTTTAGACATCCCATCACTGAGAAGCTAAATTGGAACTCAATCAACAAAAGTTGATGCTATTGACCTCAAAGATATTAATGTTTTATGCTGCATTTTTGTAGCTCTAAGCACTAAATTTATTACCTGCTCAAAATGCAAGCGAAAAAAAAACTGACAGGTAAATAAAGAAAACACAGTTGTAAGAAAAACTATTGTATTCTCATGCTTCAGGAAGGTAGCACAAATAATTTGGAAGAAAATGAAAAACTAAAATCACATATTATGTTACTGAGAAATGGATAACACTGTTGTGCCTGACTCATCTTTGCAGCTAAATGATTTGCATACAAATGCCACACACAGAACTACTATGTTGTATCTTTACTTCCTTGAGTAGCTGCCTCTAGAGGTTACCAAAACTGCTGAAAGCTTACAAAAATTATGTTATAAATCTACTATAAATAAAAACTTGGGAGGTGAAGGTTAAAGTTCTGTAAGTTCCAAAAGAATACCTCCTGATTTTTCCTCCTACTTCTCTCCAGCCTGTAAGTTTAAAATCTCTGAGGCTTACTCAATATTACCCAAATCCCAAGTATTATTATTTCAATTGCTCTTTAATTTAATGGAAACATTCTTGGTGACTGAGTATGGCAGCAAATTAACGACTTTTGTTAGTGTCAAAATCTCAAGAAAATCTTTCGTCCCATCCTCCTAACTCAAAAATATTCATCAGAGCCGTAACTGTAAGTTAAGGACATTTTTCTTACCCATGTAAACACTACACATACACTTACAAAAACCCCGAGCTTGATTAAAGTAACAAGCTTTGTATAGTTTCTGAACAAAAATCTCCTTTAAAACCACAAACCATTCAAAATCTGTCACTCTCCTCCAGGAAACAAGAAAATGCTGATGTGCCCATCGTGGAACAAAACAGGTTCTTATTTCTGCAGTGCTAATTTCAATCACACCAATAGTTCTACCACAATCTGAGTTATATTAGTGCGGATTAGTAACTCAGACTAGAATGCACTGTGGCCATAAAACAGCATCTCTGGTGGTTGTGCAAGATTTAGAAAGGTAAGAGTTTTACTGTTTATTACTAAATCAGTAAGTCTAACAGCAGTTATTAACCTACCCCAAAAGCACTGTTTTACCTTCCATTTTAAAAAGAATCAATTAACATGAACACTGGTCTTGTTCAGAGAGTGCATTTTAGAAACATGAAGAAGCACACAAATGTCATATTCTGTTCATTACATGGGCACTTGTAAACTCAATTTTCTTCTTACTTTTGTGGAAGGTACAGGATCCTAAAATAAATACAAACAGTTTAGAAACACATTACAATGTAATTTTTAACTTTAGTATATTTAATATTTTATTAGATAAAGTAATTAATGTAAAGTTTTGTGTTTTAATAGCTTTGTGCATTTCAGTATGTTCAAATATCTACACCAAAATTACCTTTGGTATATTTTAATGAAGTTTGTCAGAATGATGCTAAATCTGAAAAATCAGCAAACACAGATTTTAACCAGCAGTTCTACATAATTCTCAGTGAGCAAAAGAAATAACTAATTTCATAATTGACTCCACTATTTATTTTGGGGTTTTTTTTAGCTTTTTCACTCTTTTAGGCACCATTTCCACCAGGTTCTGTGGCTCACAGCAGCCTATCCTGGAACGTTGACTTTCATTCCACTGTAAGAAATCGAGGACCTTGTTTGTCTGCATATCCAGTCACCTTCTGCTGCTTGTGACAATGTCTTACAGCTTCTTAAGTGGATTGTTTTTCTCCAAGTCATGTATTCTCATCTCTACAACTTCCCAAAAAGTTTGTTCAAAAACTTCACTGTTGCGGTGCACATGAATCTTTATCCCATTTATGGACTAGAATAATTTATCAACAGCTTGGACTTATTTTTTTCCCGAGTTAATAGTTCACACACGCTTTTCTTAACTCTCTCTCCAAACTTAATTAATCCATTTTCTCTCATAGTTTTCATTTTTACCTCTTCTGCCTATTTTATATCTCAGGAAGCCTTTTTCAGTATGTTTTCCTCATGTTGGAAAGCCCAGGAAGTGCTGGTGAATGGAGTTACATCCAGCTGGTGGGCCCTGGGGATCATCCCCCTTGGCACTGGTGAGGTCACACCTCAAATCCTGTGTTAATTTTTTGCTCCTCACTCCAAGAAAGACATTGAGGTGTTGGAGTGTGTTCATAGAAGGACAATGAAGCTGGGGAAGGAACTGGAGCCCAGGTCTGATGAGGAGCAGCTGAGGGAGCTGGAGATGTTTATCCTGGAGAAGAGGAGGCTCAGGGGAGACCTCCTCACTCTCTACAACTCCCTGACAGGAGGGGCGAGCCAGGTGGGGGTCAGGCTCTTCTCCCAGGGAACAAGTGACAGGATGAGAGGAAATGGCCTCCAGCTGTTCCAGGGGAGGTTTAGATTGGATATTAGACAAAATTTCTCCACCAAAAGGATAGTCAGGAATTGGAACAGGCTGCCCAGGGAGGTGGTGGAGTCATCACCCCTGGAGGTGTTTAAAACGTGTAAATGTGGCACTTAGGGACATGGTTTAGTGGTGGGTTTATGGTTGGACTTGATGATCTTAGAGGTCTTTTCCAACCTAAATGATTCTGTGACTCTATGCTACAAACCACTCTTCTCCCCCATATTTACCTGCTTGGTTTTTTAAAAACCACTTTGTGAATATTTGGGAAATTCTCTAATAATTGAATCCCAACTTCTGATTCAGTGTAAACTCCATGTATTCTAGTAAGTGCTGCCAATTCTCAAAACACAGCAAAGGTCCTAACACACCCAAAAACCTCAATATGCTACAAAAACTAATGTTTAGTGTATGTATGACCAACCAATATATGTTGTAATAGCTATCTTTTAAATCAACATTTTTGTGCTTGTATACTATGGTTATTGCTACTGAAGTACCTAAAGCTTTTAAAAATTTACAGAATAACTGAAATTATATCTTGCATGCTTTCCAAATGCCAGCCTTCCTGAACCCCCAAAAATTCCTCATTGTGGTATGTGACAGTATTTGATTTTTGAAAGCAAAAATTCCTCCCTGCATTTTGTCGTTGTAGTGTATGAATATATTTGCTTTTCCTGGGATTTTTGAAGGAAATAAAACTTCAGAATTATAACTCAGACTGTGTGAGTCTGCATACAAAATGTAAAACACAGAAAGAATGTCTAAGAAGGCAAAGAACTGGAGAACCCTGCAAAAGGGTAATCCATAAAGTTGGAAACAGGCTGAGATTAAGAAATGTCACATTGCTTGAAATCCCTGAGGGGAAAGACACAGAAGGCATTTTATAAAAATGGATTATTAAGGTGGTGAAGACAGACAATTTCTACTTCCTTCTGGAACAAATCACAGAAAATAAAATGTCTGAAAATGAAAGAAGATGTTTCACTCAGAAAAAACAGTATTTTCTGAGCTCATGTCAGAGAAGCAAATAATTATATGCCTCATATACAAAAATCAAGAGATAATGTAAACTAATACAAAAATAAGCTATATACAGTATGTGCAGTGCAAACTGTACTGCAGTAAAGTGAAATGTAAGCCATTAAACTGGAATAGCAAGCTTTAAACCAGAATGGTCAGTACAGCAAAAAAAACAACCAAAAAATATTTTCTCTTGATGTTTAAACTGGCTTCATGACATTAACATACTTCTAATTTTTTCTGATTTAGCTAATGTGATACCATTTTAGCAGATGCTGAAGTCCATATTAATTATCACCTAAATCATTAAAGTTTTGCTCCAATTTAATATAAAACTGAAAATTCTTTTTCCTTTTAGTTCTCAAAAAATGTAGTCATAATACATTCCTCCAGCGCAGGAATTTTTGATATGAAGCTTCATGATATGTAAGAGTCAGAAATGGATTTAAAGTAAGATAAATTCTTAGGAAAGTAAGAGAAGGGCATAATAATGTGTACTCATGTCATTTTTGCATATTCACACTCACAACCCTGAGAACAACTTAAATCTTTCTGACAAATATGTGTTGCAAGAATATCCACACAGGTATCGAAACCACTCACTTCCAGAGTGTCAGAATGCCTCCAAAAAACCAAAATGGTGAGACTTACCCCATTCAAAGGGAACGTTTTCCACCCCAGTTCTCCAAGAGCAGCTGTGGTATCAAGTAACACAACTGAAAATGGAAAAAGAAATGGTGTGTTTGTGGTATTGCTTGGATTAGACAAACACAATTATTAGACGCAGCAAATTATTAAACCCCCATAGACTAAACTTGCCATATTAGCCAGGTACATTTCAGCTTTCACGGTTTACATTTCATTACCTACTAAATTTCTTAACACATATACCTGGAAAAAACCCCCACACCCTAGATCTTTTGCAGAAATCATTGTCAAATCACAACACACTACTGATATTTAACCATTAAAAGGTGTCCGAATAAACATGCTCATTTCTGCAAACCCCTGCCTGGGAATCTAGAAGTTCTGCACATGGACTTAAGCATTAAAGCTAATAAAATAAAGATACACAGAGTTTCAAAATTAAGATTTTTTTTTTTAAAAAGCCATAAACTTCACAGAAATAAAGTTATACAATATACAAATTGTATAACTTGGAATATAGAGAGACAAGCAACTTCAGTTTCTATTTTAGCTGGAATATCAGAGTCTTGAAAGCTGCTACAATATTTTGCATCAGTTCTGTAATATTTATTATTTGACATAAGACAATGTGCATTATTGTATTTATATACTAAAAATGTTTCTGAATTATTTTAATACGCTAAATTACATTAGTGAATGGAAAAGAAAAATGAAGCTAATGATAAACAAAATATGCAGCACATGAGACATTCTACCCACATGTACTACTGCCCTCTAATGGAATTGTTTCATCAAACCCTCTAATTTCATAAAACTAAATTACAATTTAAACATAAAATTAAGTATTGCATAGACAATTTAATTATCACATTGGTGTGTTTTGAACACTCCCTTCTCACAGCCCACAAACTCCAGTTCTACTGGTTAAATGATGGAGAAAAAAATGATGCTGTATGTTTGGAACATGGCTACTCTATGCATACATTTGTGGGTTTTATATTGTTGTGCACTATCTTCCACCTCTTATCTGTCCAAATAATCAATGTACAGCTACCTGTAATGTGTTTCTATAACATGGGTCAGCACCAGCAGCAGCCAGGTCATGCTTTCTTGCCCTATGGAAAAGGCACCCTGGCAAGGACATAGAATTTTCCAGCTCATTAGAGGAACCTCAACCCAGAATCTTCCTTTGTCTTTTGTATCAGTGACAATTAAAGTTCCTCTTCATTTCAATGTATGTTGACTTTTAACCTGAAGCAGAAGTTTGCTGTCTCATCAGCAGACTTATAAGCAAGTAAGAAGCTTAGCATTAACCAAATAAAAGTTTAATGATTTATTTGAAGAAATTAATGACATTTTAAAATGATATTCAACAAAGGGGGAGTATTCTGCCCTCCACCACGTCATCCCTTTATGAAGCTTTGGGAATAATTTGAGGATAAATTAACCATTTTTTTTGCAATCCCCGTTCTACTTCCAAAAAAATGGGATCGCTATTACCACTGAGACTCTTGCTGGCTTCTGCTTACTTAAAAAGCTGATTTACAGCACTCGCAGTATTTTCTATTTGTGTCAGGAGACTCTTATTGAAGAATCAAGAGAAGCATCTTCCCATTTGACACGTGATGCAGCAGTTTCCTGTGTAAACTGTGTAACATACTGGGAATCTATTGGCTCCAAAAAAATTAAGATACTGGGTTTAGATATTTCCTTTCCATAGAGAAGACCAAATGCTCAGCTGATTTTTGGGAATATTTAAGTTCATTTTATGTGTTTGTTTATTTCTCTCCATCTCTCCTCCACTTCTCTCTCCACCCAAAAAACATAGACTATTTGTTATGTGCTTTGTTTTCAGCTGAGTTTCAAGTTATATCTTCCTCTTTATCAAGTGCTATTCTGATGATAATTCTTTAATACTGGATTAAATAAATAATCAAATTAAATACACTATATGTTACAGCCAAACCTGTGGATCTGAAGGCAGAAACAAATTCTTTCTACAAACATCATCAGAGTTTAAAGTATCATTTCAGTTTTACAGTTTTTGTGGTAGCAGGATCAAAGTTTAATAAATATCACCCAGGTATTCAAAAGTAATACTTCCATGGAACAAGCCCTAAAATACAGGAAGGAAAACTAATTCATTTCTTCAATGGAGCCTGAATTAATTCCTTGCCTGAATTAATCAAGTACTACTTGAAAGCTCAGAGCTATACATTAAAAAAATTAAGAACTAGAGTAAATTCATCACTGAAAGTATATTAAATTTAGATTTAGTTGAACCATGATCTAATATTTCTTATACACATTTATAAATGATCCCCAACAAATAATTGAATTTTGTTAAAATGCAGTTTTTTATGCATGTTACATACCAAGCCTCCTGAATGCTCATATAAGTTCACTTATAACTGAAAAACCTCAAACTGGAGAATTCAAATAACCAAACTCCCAACCAGGATTAAACTGGCATCACCTTCAGAGTTCAAAATGAACATTGTAAAATTTAAGAGACTGTCTTCGCAACAGTACTTGTATTACAAGGCAGTAAATAGTTATCAATCAAAACCATGTAAATACTGGCACATCAAGTAAATATTATGTTTATGCCACAGAAATCCAAACTCCAGTAAAGCTGTGAAATCAACAGAGCCTGACATAGAAATGAGGACATGGATAGAGTAATAAAACCCTCACACACTTGAGTGATTTGGAGATGTCTGCATGATAGACTTCAGTGTGGGGCAGAGGTACCCAAGCTCTCTCGAAATGAGGTAATTAAGAAGCAGTCTATCCCCAGCAGCACAGACCTGATGGCAGACAAAGCTGCGCTGCCAAAAAGCTTCCAACTCACAGAAAATTCCGGCTGCCAAAGATATCCAGACTAAGAGGAATGTACACATCTGAACTGCAGGCAGGGATGAGCTTCCCCTCTGACTGCGGGAGAGCAGAAGTTTCAGAAGAACTGGAAATCTGCATGCAAAGAGACTAAAGGGAAATGGTGGATGATACTCAAAACAAGGAAATCCCTAAAAAGTTAACGGAACCAGGAAGGCACATTTACTGACCCTTGTCCCTCTGTTTCCTTCTTTATACTCCTTTATTTTATTTAATGGATTCTAATGGATTCAACCCTTGCTGAGTTGTAAGGGAGCCACAAAGATCATCCAGTCCAACTCTTCAGTGAATGGCCCATATAAGGAATGACCCCACAACCTTGGCATTATTAGCACCATGCTCTAACCAACTGAGCTAGTTGTATTTATAGACCATAAAAAGTCTCATTCCTCTTAAATGAGGCTCTATGAAAAGTGGCCATTCTGGACAAGCCAGCATAAACAAAAGTGTCTGGAACTACTGCAGTTAATATTGATGATGACTTCTAAGGACATCAGTTGCAACTAAGCAATGGCACTGACATTTCTGCACCCACTCCATGTGGGGCAGCCACTTTTCTGAGGTGACATGGAGTGTAAAACCTGCAGAGCTGAACAGGAGTGAAAGAGCACAGGTCTGCCATTACAAAGTCATGTGTCATAGTTTGGAATTGGCCCCCCTGAGAGGCTGGGGGGGCTCAGAGGTGATTGGGTGCCAGGGCAGTGTTCCCTGGAGAGCCAGTCACCACTCATGTTGTTTGCTTCTGCTCAAAATCACATATCACAGCACTGGAAGCTGTTGGCAGTTCTGTCTTGGTTGTTTTGCTGTTGGTGTCTGCTGCGTGTAGGTGGACAAGGCCAGTGGGTGGCTGGGCTCTCTCTCTCCCCCTCTGGGGGGGAGAGGGGAGCCCTGCAACCCCCCAACTCAGCCTTTGTCTAGAGTTAGAGTCAGCATTTGGAGTGTGTGCTGTGAAGGAAGAGATTCACAGCACCCGAGGTAAGAGGAGAGAGGCAGGCTTTGCAGCCAAGCCCTCTCTCCTCCCTCCTTTTCTGCAGTGAAGCTGTAAGTGGAGGAGAGGCTCAACATTGAAGCTGAGCCAAGAGACTGGGCCGTGGAGATAGGCCCGGCGCTCGGGGAAGAGTCCCAGGTGAAATTGGAGACGAGCCCAGAGCTCAGGAGCTGCTACCAAAGCTGACCGGGGGCAGCCGAGAACTGATGTGGAGGAAGGAAGATTCCAGGACGTGGACGCTTGATAAGCTACACTGCAGCAGCCTACGGACCGAGGGGAGACCCCGAGAAGGAGAAATCATCAGCAGTAGAAGAGCAAGGACTCACAGCTGTCTTCTTGGACTTCATGAGGAGAGAAACAACTGGAACTTGGTGAGGAGTGAGTGTTCAGGAGCCCAGAACACTCCCACAGCAAAAGACTGTGTTACACATCAGCCTTGAAAAGCTGCTCCTGGACTAAAGTTAAAAGAGGGGCTTGAAAGGACTGACTGATAGAAATATATATATATATATAGTTGCCTTTAGTTTGTATAGTATTTATTTGTGTAAATAAATGTATATACTTCCCCCTTCCCCTACAGAAGCCTCTGGTCTGAAAGTTTCTCTCCAATGTTAGGATAAATTGTGGGAAGGGGTGGGGGGAGCCTGAACATTGGATTTTTGGATTTCTAATGTGGCTCAAATTGCCACACATGTAAAGAGCCAAAATGAACTCAAAAGATCCCTCAAAAAATCTCTTTGGACAAAAAGATTAAGCACTTGAATATCCTTCCTTCAATAACTGAGCCAGGGACACTGCCACTTGCCCAACAATCATATACAGATTCAAACATACACCTGTAAACCTCTTGTTTTAGTTAAGTGCCCCGTTCATTTAGAAGTGTTTAGCTTTGTTTTCCAGTACATACTTTAATAGAAATTACACTATTATAATTCATTATGCCATATTGAGCTTCAGTTTCTTTTGGAACATATCTTACACTGCTATTATTAGACTTTACAACTGAAATTAATCTTTTCAGAGGTTTTGCCTGGTCCCCAGGGAACTGTTTGATTTAAAATTATGACAAGCAGAGCTCCCAAGGACTGACAGTGTGGAATTTTAATTCTGATTCCAAAATACTCTTCTGAAGATGAACTCTGCAATTGTGTCTGTACAGCCAAAGAAAAAGCTTTCTAAACCTTCATTTCACCAGTTTCTTTTCTCTTCTGTTTTCTTTACACATCTCCAGGCAGTCTGACCTAACAGTTTTAAACTAATAAATGATTTTGGCCAACTTCATGGAATCACAGTCCGATATCAGAACAGGCTGTAGGATCACTCAGCCTCATTTCTTGTTCTTTGTAGACCAATATATTTTGCACAAAAAAAAGATAAAAAAATGGAAAGTTTCAGTGTCTTCCAGCAGGGTAGGCAATCATTACACCTGACACCCAGAAACAGGCAAAACTGGCACCTTTTTTTTATCCCTGAGAGCTTACTTATTGACTGCAAACAGTTTATATTTATAAGACAAACACACTGAGCTTTTGAAGTCTCTCACTTGCAGCCCTCAAGAGAGTTGTTGCTCTCTTCTGAAGTGTCTGTCCTTTTTTTCAGGTTTTATGGTATTTTTCATGTTTAGGAAGAGGATCACATGCAGTGTTCTGAAATCATTCCTTCTAACAATATATATTAAGAGCCCTGGCTATTTTGTAATTTGTTTCTATATCCAAGGTCACATTGGCCTATTTTTTGCTTCAGCATTGCACTCTCTTATGACTCAGTTATGACTCTACCAAGACCACTGCCCTTCACAGAATTACTTCTTTTCATCATATTTTTCAGTTTGGGTCACATTTTTGCTCTTGAATGGACAAAGATCCATTTGCTTATATTAAAACAAGTTTCATTTTCAAGGGCTGACCTTTTCTAAGTGATATTCTCTCTCTGATTCTCTTACCTGTCTGCACATCCTCTTTCTTTTTTTACTTACTAGCCTTTTGTCAAGTATTACTTTTATATTTATTTTCATGTTACTAATGAAAAATGGTGACCAGTTAGAATTTTGAATGGTGTACAATGAATATCTCAAATTCTGTGACTTATCAGTCCCTGAAACTACTTTGAGGTTTCTTAGACCTCAGTTTGCTAAAATCTGTTTAATAAAAAAAAAAAAAGGTAAGATTTTCACTGTCTTTGTGAGATTTTGTTCTAATAGAAAAAATCTAAATATTACTTCTGTGGCTTGTCTGCCTGAGGAGGACACAAAGAAAGAGATTACAATATTCAAGGTACCTTTGGCAATTAATGTGTAATCAACTGGGGAAAATTATTTAAATGCTTGAGTTTTATGACCAGGCCTGTTTTCCATAAAACAAATGGGAAAATTATTTAAATGCTTGAGTTTTATGACCAGGCCTGTTTTCCATAAAACAAATAAACTGGCATTCATTATACATGTATCAATGGAATCCTTTTCCATAATTTTCATTATTTTGCATGCAGCAGCTCTCTGGCTTAGGCAAGATTAATGGGATGCAGTAACAAAGGATGAGGAGCACCTGTCTAGATGGAAATTCTGCTGGGAAAATATCTAGGAATCATAGCAAATCATATGGTAAACAAAGTGTTGACAATGCTGTTTGCCTGAGATAAGCAGGATTATAGCCAGCAAGATATATGGAGTAATCCTTCTCCTTTCTTCAACATTTCTTTATGTTAGACTTCAGGAAAATCCTTCCTACCCTCCAGTTGTGAAGGAGAGGGATAGCTGTGACTAATTGGGAAGCTGGGGAATCTCCACTGCAGGAGGCTTTTAACACACCTCAAACACTGTCAGACCTGGTTTCTACATAATCTCCCGTTGCCTTGGGGCAGAGTGAGGGAGATAAACGACCTCTGGAATCCTCTCCAATGCTGTGAGTTTTATAAAAATCTAGTTACCTGGTTAATGGTGCTTTCCTTTTCTTTTCAAACCAGGACTCCAACACCTACGCTTTCCAATATTCCTGAATTCCCTGAGTCCCCAAACTCATTAAATTTACCGTCAGTAGACCAGAGATGTCCTCAGCCAATTCTTTCAGGACTCTTGGAAAGAACTATTTACACCAGATGGGGAGTACTTCATATTCTTCACATTATGTGAAAAAAACACTGGTTTCCAATTTTCCCAATTTTGAACACATTATTTTCTGCCTCTTTCTAAAAATAGTTTAATACCATTCACACAAACATTTTTATTCATAATGCAACAGAGAAATTCCCATTATCCTGAGTGTTGTGAGACTTGGGCTTTTACCTCACACACTTCCTTTTCATCTTCACTTTTCTACACTACTTATTTTCTAACATTTATTAATTTCCACATGTATCCTCTCTTTGCCATTAATTATTAGAAACGTTCATATTTCTACTTTCTACTTTCCAGTGTAGGTTAAACTGTTATCCAAAACTGGCCTTTTTTTAAGTGATCAATGATTTCCTAATCGAGAACTTTCGAAAGGAATTTCCACTTTCACCTTTTTTATTTCCCATTTGCACACTCACACAGAGACATTTAGAATTCTCTTCAAATGAATGAGAACTGGTCAGAATAATTTTTTGTGGACAAAACCCAACATACCATTCCTGATACATTCACCTTCTCAGTCCTGAGAAGTTTGCACTGTTATTAGATGGGGTTATGTTGGATAAATGCCTGTCTTTATCTTGCTGGTGCTTTACTCCATTACTGCGGTCTCCAGTGAGCATCTTCTAAAACTAATTCCCCCACAGCACCATTTTTCTTTCCATAGAGATGCTTAAGGAATAACCCTATTTTCTCATTTGAATCAGTTTTCTGGTTCAGCCTTACTGTTCCCTACTACTTCCTGGATAGATATAATTTGAAATCCTGTGGCTCTGAGATAACAAGATTAAAAGAAACAATGGTTCTTTTGCAAAAAAAATGCCACCACCCACCTTTCATATTCAACCTTTTTTTCCTAGAACACCTTATTACATGTTTCTTAGCAAGATGATTTTTTAAATGAAATTAAAATTTAGTATATTATTTAATGCTTTCCCACACTTTCATAATGCTGTTTCAGAGTCAATATAATTATTCTTTCCATACCTGGATGTTCTCCTTAGAGTAGAAGGCTCCTGTAATCCTACTGCTCCATCTCTCCCTGGAATGGAAGCCAACATTTCCATACCCAAAGCTTCAGTTTTACATTATCCTTTTTTTCACACTGCCTTTCTTCCACTCTCACTTGAAAAATCAACATGAATCCCCTTATTCTCATGTTGTATTATCAGCCAACCACTGCAGACCCTTCAGTCACATCAGAGCAACCTCACCGGATTAAGTGTTAAATAAAAAGGGAGATGAAGCTTCCTGTGTTTTTTTTGGTTTGGTTTGGTTTTAGGTTTTTGTGGAAGACTATATTGAATTTGGATTATGAAATATATATTTTTATGTGGCTGTGCCATGCGAGTCAGCAAGATAAATAAACCAAATTCCCTACTTCATTCTTGCTACTCATCACACAACACACCGAGCGATCTAATTTATGTAATTATTTAAAATGAAAGAGTAATTCTTGTACCCACTGAGAGAACTGATAGAGGCAGAGGCAATTGATTTCAGTTATATCTTCAGTACCATAATTCCAAATACTGTCAGACCCCTGAAGGCAGTGAAATGGAAGTAACAACTCACGGAACCTTCGAATGATATGGGATTTCATTTGAACAATTGAGGGGGTAAGACATATTGAAGACCAAAGTTTTGGTCTTCATGTTGCATATTAGTTTTACAAGTTTATGTGTTTCTTTCTGTTTGCAATTCATTTGCCAAATATTTACGTTTTCAACTCCATTTGCTTTTCAGCAATCAGCATTTATGAAGGTAGAAGGAAGAAAGAAGCCACTTGTTTCACAAACCACTTCAGATTTTTGTATTCATTATTCATGCTGTGTAATTGTATCATCACATTGCTTTGGAAGAACAAGGCAAGACCATCATACATGATTATATCTGTGGAATAGGGAGTTATATGAACACCCACTCACATTTATATGAACATCAACTTATATTTGCATGAACAAAAATGCAATTTTTCAATTTTTTCCAAATGACAAGGCATGAAGTCATGGTAGGATGGAAAAAACCTTACATTATAAACAAATAATCTAATGTGCATTTCAGCAACTCCAAAGTCTCTATGAATAAAGTTAAATCTGAATTAAACCCAGCAATACATGACACTTAAAGCTCTACAAGGAGGCCTAATTAATTTTATGGCTTCTGTAGAACTAAGGAATTAAGGCACTTGTCTTTTGCTAACATCTTCTAAGACTTTGTAAATTTTCTGCTTCATGTCTAAACTTTCTTTTTCTAGAAATGACTGTTGACATTAACATTGCAAATTTTGACAGATGAACATAAAACTGCCCTTCTGGAGAAAGCCTTTGGCTTTCATATTTAGAGGACAGCAGACACTACTCCTTCTGTGTCATTTCAATAACAATTGCAATACTTTAAACATCTATCAAAATGCTCTGATAAACAATTATTGTAATTTGCAATTTATAAACTGTGCACAGCTCATTGAACACACCCATACCTTGTCATACCTCTACTTTAAATTACGTGATTGATATTTACATCTTTTTCATTTTAGGATCGGGAAATATTTGAATATTCTGGACAAATTTAAGTTTCTGTTTTATAATGTTGGAGTTTAAGATATAGTAAGATAAAAATACCCCAAAACTAAGAAGGATAGAGTTATTTTCAGAAAACATAAATCTATTTTTACTTCCTTTTTCTATATCATAGTGCTGTCTTAGCACACAACATTAATTCCTATATATATATATATATTCGTCTGTGTTTTACATATATATATATATATATGTAAAACACAGACAAATATACCAAAGAAAGGGGAAAAATTAAACAATTTATCAGTCAAAGGCACGTAACACAAGTCAATAAAAGTTAGTCCTTCCCAGTAAGGTGTGTTCTGTGTTTCATTTTATGAATACCAAGTGGAGCCTTGGGAATCAACTTGATACACTCAGTGGCACCAAATGAACCAGGGATATAGAAAATGTACCTGTCAGTGCAGAAACACATGACAATTTCTGCACTGAAATCTTTCTGGGATAGCAGTTACAATTTTGAATTGTACGCGTTAGATCTTAACTACCTATTCTGTCACTTTGCAGGTTGTTTTGCTCTAAGACAGCTGAAAATATTATGTATTTTGAGGTCTAACATAGGCACTTGATTCTCCAATGTGAGTTTCATTCATAAGCACAAGAACAAATAAAATTGCTGAGGTAAAAAGAAAGCATATTCACATCTAAAATAAATGGGTTTACCTCAGAAACAGATGAGCCCCCAAGTTTTCCTCAGGTAATTGTGGAATGGAGAATGAGTAGTTAATATCTTGCCTCTCCTAGCCTGTAACAGAGCTTTTCCCCCAAGAGCAGTGTCAAAGTGATTTCAAAGTGGTTTTGTTGATCATTGTTGCACTTCCAGAAGGAAAGGAAGGCGGGAGAAGGTTCTGAAACCCACGGCTCAGCCAGAAGGGATGAATCCCTACCTTTGTAATGCACCAGCAGGGAATGAGAATTGCAATGTGAGCCCTGCAGGACAGGCAGGGAGCACAGAGCTGAGCAGTAAGTCCTGCCAGGTGGAGGCACATTGCTCTATTTAATGGGCTTCTCACAAAGAATGAGATGGGGAAAAAGGGCTTTTGGGTACAGGGAAACAATGTGTTCTTAACCATGGACTCTGCTTTCATTTCTAAGATACTCCTTTACAGCAGAGATTGGTGCTGAAATGAAGTGAGATAAATTAACACTGCTCACAGGTCCAGAAAACACCAGAGCTGGTTTATGTCACTGTTATAGTGACATAATAATAGCTTTATTATTTTTCTAAGCTTTTGGTTTCACGTGTGGCATACAAGGAACTCAAAAGCTAACCCTGATAAAAATAGGAGTCACAAAATGATGAGAGGAGCCCAGCTGCCCTCTGTAATAATTTTCATCCAGCCTTGAATATACTAATTGATATTCAATTCACCATCATGTTCATGTCAACAGTAGATTATTGAACAGCTTTTTTTAAATGAACACATATACCTGACAGTTTTGTCAGCCCTGTTTATTAACCTGAGTGTATCTTTATTAGGGAAATTAGAAACAAGTGAAATTCTGACAAATGGATTTATCATTCCTTGCATGGGCAAACTACAAATGATTTGTGTGTTGAAACCAATTCTCGTAGATTGGGACCAATGCTAAATTTAATATTCTTCACTTTCCTGTTTACCTTTTCTATTCTGCATTCTTACAAGCATTTGCTTTTATGTCTTTTACTCTAGTAGTTTTTTGAGTGGTGATAAAATTAACAAAAAGTTAATGCCACAACATCCATAAGTGAAAAAGCCATACAAAAGCTTTTGGAAAAGTATAATAACACCTAATAACTGCCAGCCAGACTAATTACTAGTTAATAACTTCATAGCTATTGCTCCTATACTCCACCTTTCTTAGTATTTCTTCTTCAAGGGGGTTAGAAATTTCCCTTAGGAGTTCATGGGCATATTCAAACCCACCCTAGGCACCCATTTTTTCTTACACAGGTCTGATCTAAATACCCAGCCTCTCTAATAGGGAAGGATGAAATGGCACTGCAAAGGTTTGTTGCCTTTTCCCCAGGAATAACTCAAGAGGCTGATACAGAAGATTCAAGCTGATCATGTCTCTTTTCAAGTGGAGTGAGAATCAGAATCAATACTGATCTTTTCTGCAGCAGACCCTTTAAGGAAAGAAGTTTTGAAGAGAGCAGCTGATAACGTGACAAACAGAGGCTGGGAAGGCAGGTGGGCACTGCTTCCTCAGGTAGTTACTTAATAACCATCATGAAATTTAGCAGTTTGGTGACTCTGAGGGACAGAACAGACAGATGTCAGGAGAGGTGCAAAGGCTGAAGCAACTAAAGAGAGTTTGTGTTTGAGTGGCAGCACAGCCCCATGAAGAGCTGCTGGAGAATCCCCAGCTCATGAACTGAGGTGAGGGACCAGTCCAGGATTTTTGGCAGAACCTTTGAAGGTGGGGTGTTCTCACAGGTGCAGCCAGAGCTGCAGAGCTGCTTCAGGCAGGCTGGGAGGAAGAACTGGGAGGCTGAAACTCTGACATACAGACAAATGGGACATGGGAACAACAGTCAGGGAAGTTCCAGACACAAAATATAAAGGCAGGCACTTCTGGAGAGCACAGACCCATCCACTGAAGCCAAGCATTCTTTACTACTCTCTCACTGTCTTCTACCACTTCCACAGTTCAGCTGAACTTCTTAACTCCAGGCAGATAAATAAGAATTTACTTACATTCATTCCATATCTTTACATAATAAAAATGAAATAGGTACATTCCTGTTCTGCAGGCAGAAAAGCTAAAATACATAAAGCAAAGAGTGCATAGAACCCATCAATAGCAGATCTTGCTTATCCTGTTCTCACAAGCCAACAGTAATGTAACCTTGCCTGTATGAAGTGGTACAGAGGGTGGAAAAGCACAGCTGTTCAATCCCCATATGTTACATAACTGCAGCCTGAACTTCCACTCAGAATTTATTCACGTGACATATAAATGAGCCTTCAGAAGTGACAGGACATTTATTATTATCCATTAAAGACCTATGCCAACACCATGTAAGCAGGATGAAGTTATTAATTCATACTCAAATAAAAGGACATGCTCCTTGATCTCCCCACTAACCTAATACCCTGGGTATGGCTGGGATAGAGTTCATTTTCTTCTTAGTTGCTGGTGCAGTGCTGTGGTTTGGATTTAGTATGAGAGCAATATGGGTAACACACTGACGGTTTGGTTGTTGCTCGGTAGTACTTCACCCCAAATCAAGGACTCTGCAGTGTCTCATGCTGCCAGTGAGCAGGTGCACCAGAAGCTGGGTGGGAGGACAACTGGTCCAAACTGGCCAAAGATATATTCTGTACCCTAGAACATCATGCTCAGAGTATAACCTGGAGGGTGTTGGCTGGAAGGGGCTGATCCCTTCTCGGGAATGGGCTGGGCATTGGTCAGTGAGTGGTAAGCAACTGTGTTGTGCATCACCTCCTTTTCTTTTTCTCTCTCTCCTTTTCATTCCACCTGTTATTATTACATTTTACTCTGTTTCAATTATTAAACTGGCCTTACATCAATCAACAAGCTTTTACTTTTTTATCATCCCACCACGGGGTGGGGGAGTGAGCAAGGGGATGCCTGGTACTTGGTTGTTGCCTGGGGTTAAACAGTGACACATAAGAAAACAAGGGAGATACAAAGGACAGGGGAGGGCTATTAAGCCTACATTTGTATTTTTTCTGCTTGTTAAAGGTAGTGTGGTTAGTAATGACTTCATCTGTCAGCAGATAAGGCAAGTCATCGGTAGAGCCACAAGCTGTGGGCATATCAAAGCAGAAGCAGTCCTGATTTCCAAATGTGTCAAGGCTCTCAAGCAAACTGATCAGTTTTTCTCCTTTGGTTCTTGAAATGGTATCTCATTTGCTTAATAAGTTATCTGCCTGAGAAGTAAAATATTTAATATAGTCAGCCTTACTGCTGTAGTCTGAAAGTGCCCATGACGTACAGAAAAAGACTTTAGCAGAAGTCATATGAAAAAAAAACTTCCAGGATGGAACACAAAGGCAACTCAGAAAACATGAGGTTAACATTTGCCTATATTGCATGCTTTCTTTTTTTTTTTTTTTTTTAATGAAGAACCTCAAAAATATACCAAAATAAATGCAACTTATTAGAAGGCAGAGTTGTTACACTCCTGACAAATATTCCCAGAGACATGCAAGGTTTATATTCATGGTGCTAAAATGATTCTTATCTCCTTTGATTAAATATCCACGCAGCTAGTCAGTTTAATATTTTTGAGCTTTGTAATTCTCTCTTTCACTGAGTCTGTCTGTCACTTTTCCACTAGCTCTTCATTTATAATTTATGGTGTCAAGCACCAAGTTTTCACAGCATGAACATTTCACAGGTACTAGGTCAGGCTGTCAACCTAAAGTACATGCTAATAATAAGTGGCTTTGAAAATCTTGGTCTTTTTAGCTACATTAAGATAATTGTTTTTACTAATTAATCAGGTTTGCAATATTTTAACATTATCAACAAATAAATATCTTGTCACTTACTTGTCAGGAGATAAGTTTTGACTATGTAACCAAAGAACGAATTGCTTTAAAAATATTGACAGCATGGAGTACTCACCTCTACTATACAGAGAGTTTAAGCTCTGAATGGTATACTTCTAATGCACATTCAGGAAGATTTAAATTTTAAAGATAATTGAAGATCATAAAATAGATCTGAGAATGCCATCATTGACACAGTAAACTATTATGCCTGATCTGCTGAGTAACTGGTCTCTTATTCAAAACCACACAGTTACCCTCTTCTTTCTTTTGGGACTATACACTAATCTAATTGGAGAAAACCTATTTTTTCTGATTTCATATTAAGAAGTGAAACTAAAAAAGGCTGCTATTCCATACTACTTTAGAATTTTTTTCAAATTTTGTGTAGTGCAAGGGGTGACTTGGATATGCTGCAGGGAACATTTTTGAATATCCTCTCTTCCCTAGTCCACAGCTCTTTAAACATCAACAGAAGAAAGAAAAACTTTGGAACTTAACAGCATTTTCTAAAATAATTAAACAGCAAAAAAACCTTGCTGCTAAAACTGTGGAAAGTAAAAACAGTCACTCCTGATATGACTGAAAAGAGTCTTCTTGGTAATAAGAGGTTGTCATGGTATTTGTGAGACTTTAACTGACCTGAATGAACACTGATGTGGCAGGTACAGCCTTGCATCAGTAAAGACAGCTCCTGGAAAGGCAGCAGCACTCCCTGACTTACTTCAAAGCACCACTTCCAAGGGCTACTTAAGACTTAAGTACCTGTTACACAACCCAGTGATGCAAGAGGAATGTCACTGAGGATCCTTGGAGCACTGCCCAGGGACTTGGAAGGCAGTGCCAAATATAGACAATATAATAATCCATGCACACTGTTACTGTAGGATACAGGAACCTTTAGATCTGAATGACTGCCACAAAGGAAATGTTTGAATTAAAATGTGCTTTATACCATTTTTCTTCAAAACTTTTTTTTCTGC
Organism: Lepidothrix coronata; assembly: GCF_001604755.1. NCBI lineage: Eukaryota > Metazoa > Chordata > Aves > Passeriformes > Pipridae > Lepidothrix > Lepidothrix coronata. Next base: position 568,544 of record NW_016690385.1, read on the forward strand.
CTGAAACCTCTGAGCACAGCAAACACAAGAAGGGGACAAATAGCACCACGACTGTGGAGATTAATTACTCTATTAAAGGAAAAATAGGCAGTAATTAAAAAAATAATTCTTTCCTCCTATCTGAAGACTACAACATAATGAAAATGCTCAATTTGTGTGGGAAGGCTTTCCAGTATATCACAGAATTACAGAATAGTTCGGGTTAGAGGGGTCCTCTACAGATTATCTAATCCATGGGCAGGGACATCTTTCACTAGACCGGGTTGCTCAGGATCCCATCCAACCTGGCCATAAACACTTCCAGGGATGGGGCATCCACATCTTCTCTGGGCAACCTATTCCCATGCCTCAGCTCCCTCACGCTAAGGAATTTCTTCCTTATATTCAGTCTAAATCTACCCTTGTCCCCAGTCTATACTGAGGTTGAGGACTGCCCTGACCTTGCACTTGGCCTTGTTGACTTTCATGAGGTTTACATCTATCTACATATCTCTGTATTGAGTACATACATCTATGATCTAGTGTGAAATATGTTTTACCAACACAACAAGGACCAAGCCTGAAAAATTATTATTGCCCCTGTACTTGTTTCCAAGAAAGTCTGTCATACACAAGTACTTTGAAAAGCATATGAAGAATGCATTTTATGCTCCTCCTTTAGCAAATTCTGTAGTTCATACAGCTGACTCCTTTTAAAGCCCCAACATACACAATTCCATAGAAATCTTTTCTTTTCACCTTTCATTGAGCATTTTACCAGATGTAATTAAAGCGCAGAGAAAACTGGGTTGCAGAGTGACCTAAATTCTGCTAATGAAGCCTTCTAAACCTGCTTGATTTTCTATTCTAGTTTCATTTAAAAGGAATCTGCTATAGCATGGGTACATGCCTGCTTATTGTATGGGTAAGGGTAGAGCCCTAACCCAGCTTCCTCATCTCCCCGCTCCTCCTGTGGAACAGGAGCCCTTGTAGTCAGTAGGCTGGTTTGCTGGAGCGTCTCTATGGGACCAGCTGCCCTAAATGTCACAAACAAGACAGATGGGAGAAGAACTGGCTAATCACCCACTTCCAGATTTACTTCACTGCAGATCTCATGCAAGTTTTACATGGCAGATAATTCAATGGCTTTGCCTTGCCTAAAAATGGTTCTTCCCTGATTTTAAGGGGTAGGTTCTCTAACTGCAGAGTCAGTCTTTTTGGGACTATAGAGTCTTGTTGGGACTATAAAGGATTTGGAAGTAAAGCTGGAGAAATAGAGCACGGTGCTACCTGTAGAAGATGCTACTTTGCTGTTTGCAAGAAGGAGGTACCCCCCTGGAGGTGCAGCAAATCAGTTATTCTGTAGAAAGGCCAGAAGCCACTGAGATCAACAAGCCCTAAGCCCAAAGCTCAGCTGGCTAAGGAGAGGTTTCTACCTAAAGACTGAATGAGTGCATTTAACAGTCAAAGGAAAACCCAATGAAAGTGGAATGCTGTGGGAACAGCACTTTAAGGAAGGACAGCAGTTTGGTGAAGGACCAACAGACTGACAGAGCCTGCAGAGCAGAGAATGGATTCAGTGGGTGAACCAGAGCAGTCAGATAATGAATTTTCAAGAGTATAATGTGAATTGATGAGGCTAAAAGGAAATACAGTCTTATGGAGATAGGAGTAGAGCTTCAGAGAGGCCAAAGAACTTTTTTCCTTCATTTCTTCCTTCCTTCCTCCCTCCCTTCCTCCCTCCCTTCCTCTAATTCATTTCTTTCTTTCTGTCTTCCTTTCCCCCTTACCCCTTATCCAAAACCTACTGCCATGTTCTTATGCAGTAGGTCAGAGACTGACATACCAACATCCATGCCAAGTGTTGAATTTACTGATAAAACTGAGGTTTTGGGTACTCTCTGACTCCTACTGTTTCTTTTGACCATAAGGATTTACGGATCTTGGGTGCTCCCTTCCCCTTAGGGTGGAAACATCACAACAGAGAGAAAGAGGAGAGAGGAAGAAAAGGGAGAGACAGAGGAAGAGAGATGTTATGTTGAAAAGCAAAAAATTCACAACAGAAGACAGAACTGGAGCTGCAGGAAAACATGGATTGGAGAATACTACACAGTCAGGATAGGTACTGAAAATGATAATGTATTTAGGGGCTGTACAGGAACACCATGAACACTGACTCTGTGAAAAAGAAACGTTATTACTCTGTACATCAGGAATGATGCACAAGTTAGAAAACAAAGGCAGCTAACAGGTTTGGCACATATTTGCTTCCATGAGAACAACTTGTCACCACAATTGTATCTAGAATCCAAAATATATCATCAGTAACTCATTTGTCTAAAATTCCAAATCACAGTCTTTCAAAATGCAGTCATTTACGAGACATACTAAAACTATAGCAAGAGAAGCTGTCTTCCCTTCTCCTTTCAGGCTGAATGATAGAAGTCTGTCTGTAAGAAGTAAGGTTTCATTTTCATTAATGACAGAGTTATTCTGCAGTAAACAATATCCTTGATAACATACACTAAATTAAGAAGACTGTTGAGTCTATGAGGAGTTTCAGGCCAAACATTTTTTTTTTTACTTGCACATCTTTTTTTCCTTTGCCTATAAAAAGGATTAATGAGGTTATAATGAGAGTTAAATAAGGAGCAAGATAAAGAAAGTCAATGTTAAAAGGAAATATTTTATGGTTAAAATTAAGTATACAAGTACCTCCCTGCTTAAAAAAGCAACTATAAAAGGAGATAGTATCTAAAATTGAACACATTGATGTAAAGCCTCGTTTACTACACCACCATACTTCAGCAATCTGAATTACTTACTACTCACACTTTGCCACCTGTTCAAAATCATTCCCAGACAATGAATATAATACTCTCTCATGGCAGGTTTCTCTACCCTCTCCAGAATGCAATCAATTACTGTTTAACACTGTTTCCCACCAACAATAATGAATGCCTTGATCAGAATCTCAGTGTGCTTTTTTGATTGTCCACAGTCTCTTCATTTCCAGTGCTTGCTCTCAATCAGATCAAGTGATTTAAATCTCATACTTAATTTAAAACAGATGAAGGGGGAATTTAGGATGTTTCATTCATGTAAATGCCAAATTTATAACAATGAATATTATCTTTTATATTACTATACAGCTTAATTTATTTCATCTAAGAGCAATAAAACAGAGTAAGCACTGAGCAGTCCTAATAGCCAAGCAGAATCAAATTATGGAAGAAAAAGCTGACATCTGAATAATAATGCATTAAGGTAAAATTACAGCTGAATTTGAGGATAATTTCATTCAATTTGACTTCAAGAAAGCAGTGCTTCTTTCAGCCTTATTTCAGAATGATACAAACAGAAAAGTGTTTTGAATCCACAGATATTATTTGTGCTTTCTTATTAAGATATCATTAAATGCTTATTTGTGTGGCAATACCGTATTGGTAGTGAACATTCTAGCTTATAATATACATTTCATTGTATAAATATCAGAAATAAAACTGGGTTAGGAAACTAAAACAAGTTGTAAAAGAGTTTTAAGCCACTTTATACAGGGAGCAAAAGAGGTGAGCAAGTTCATAAAAGGCGTGCTTTTGAGACAGGCAGTGTTTAACTGTGCAACTCAAGGATAAGTCATGAGACTATCTTATTTATTATTTAAATAATGTTCTTGGCCAAAATAGGCTTGTCCTAATGAGAGTTTTTTTCGTGAAAAAGTGGGGAGGCATTGCCACCTCAACTAAAGGTTGAAACAGTATGTGGGGGGTTGTGAGGAGAGAAGGAATGATCCTTCATATCTGGGATAATAAGGAAGGACATTAAATATAAAACATCAGACAATCCAATGAAAGACAAGAGTAATTTCTTTTATGAAGTCTGGCAGCAGACAGAAGATAAGATGTCCATGTATTAACTCATGATAAGTCAACCAAGGATCATTGGAACAATATGGGAATGAAGGAGACAAATGCCATCACAGAAAGTGGCCAGTATTTCTAATAAAAGCACTACTGTTGCACAAAGTACCAGTAAAATCTCACCAGCAAAGCTCTACATGGTTCTGGCCACCTTTGTTCAAGAAAAAGCGAATTAAACAGGATGAAGAACAAGCAAAGGCAACTGTAACTGTCACAGTGATCAGAAATTTCTTGAACGAAAGATGAAAACCACACAACAAAACCCAAAAAAGAGATATGACTCCTCCTACAATAGTGAGATGAAGAAAAAAATGTGAATGGAAACATATTCTTAAGCTTTGGTACAACACTAGCACAAGCATAGATGAGTAAGCAACATTCATTAATAAATGCAGTCCATAAATGCATTTGAATTTCATAGCACTGGAGTTCAGAACAACCATCCAATGAGGGAATATGGCTTAACTAGATTTAGGATGAAAATTAATCACTTTTTATACGGCATCATAGGCATTTGATTGTGGTAACAAGGCTCTTTCCCCATCCTATGGTACAGTTACAGTCAACAGAGCCCCTCAATGCAGCGTAAATACTCTTGGCAGGTACCACTAAAATGCAGATACTATTCTTTCTCTCAAGAACAATTAAAAACCACTTTCAATGCCAGTAATACTACAGAAACATATTTTCCTCACCTCCAAGGAAATTAAGCTACTTGCTGAATGATAAACTGACTCTTTCACTGCTAATTTCATTTCCCATCTTGGAAGCTGGTGGTGACCTCTCCCCTCCAACCCATTTGCTTTTGGATCATAGTAAAAAGAACTTAAATAATTCTTAACCCTCTTCCCAGAATTTCAATATAGATCTCTCTGAACTACTGCATTTATCTTTAACATAACTCTCCAAAGGACATAATCCACATTATGGACTAATAGCCTGTAAAACTGCATTTTATGAACTGTAGCAGTTTGGAGCAATAAAAATAGAATCAATGGACTCGAGTTGATAACATTTCTTTCCCACTCTACGTTGGAATGAATTTATTTTTTATATTTGTTAAATTATGGACTTTTAAAAAAGCAGTAGAATCTGCTTGGAGTCTACAAATCTCTATGCTTATGGCTAGAGATGACATATTATTGAATAAATACTTTTTTAGCACCAGATTAACCCCAAAATTTTGCAAATTAGAATATTCATGTGAGAAAGTCAGGAGAACCAGATTTTTTTATTTTCTCTTCCTTCTTCCTATTTTCTTCTCCCCTTCCTTATCAAAACCCTACTTTTTCACATCAATATCTGAAAAAAAAGGATAGCTCAGTGCTATTTTAGGAGCTTTAGTAATAAATTTTATCACTTTACTGTAATGAAAGTCATACTGGTGTTCCTTACAGCTGCATAAATGTTTGTCTGCTCAAAAATACTACCTCCATGAAGCTCACTAACAAAAATTTTCCTTTATTCATAAAGAATTTCATATCAAGACTATTTATTAATTTCTTTCCCTAGTTTTCTCTTAGTTTAAAGCAGATCAAAAATCTTTTAACACATTTTCATACAACAAAGGCCCCAAACATTCAAAGTATTTTTTTCTGTGCATGCTGAATAACTGTGAAGTCAACCTGAGCTACAACTTGGCAGCTCAAATAACCAGGTCATTTATTCACTGAATTTGGTGCAATCCCATCTCGTCTGGACATAAGAACACCAGATACCGGAAAAGAATCACTTAGGTCAGAGACTCAAGCACCCATAATCACAATTAAAAGATAAAATACATAGTGCAACAGATGTAACAGCTCTTCAATCACTCTTTGCACAGATTGAACATCAGCTCACTAACTTTCCTACACATGCTATAAAAAAAGAAGACCATTAACTAAGCAGATGTTTAAGTGAAGAGTATTATGAAGAACCTGTCCACAGCAGGACTTCTTTTTTTAAGATACAGTCCTTATGAACCTGGTAATTTTATTACATGCTACAGCAAAGAAAAAAATCTCAAACCACAAATGGTTTTTGCAGTCTCGTCTGTCCTGGAGAGGCAGAAAATTCTTGTCTGCCCAGATGGTGGTAATTGGTTTTCCTCCAGGAATCTGAGCAAGACACACAAACCTGCCACCTGCAAAGAGGTTTCTCCTTACACAACACATCAGAACACCTCACCAAACCCCAATATTCATTTTATCCAAATTTTACTGTTTCAAAGGCAAGATAAAATTTCTACAGTAGAAAGAGGAAAAGAACGAACAAGCTTCTGTTTAACAGCAATAAACCCAAACAGACAGTTCTGCTCTGCTGTTTTTCTCTTGCATTCCCAGCTTTGCCACATGTTGACACTGGTATCATTCACACTCCACAACATCAGCATGGCCTGGGAAATGTCTGGTGCTTGGACCTGACTTCTGTGACGCAGCAACTCCAATTCTACCCATTCCTTTTATATAAACCAAACACTGCACCTTGAAATTACAGCATATCCTCAGTTTTATTTACACAGCGGAGTGCAGTTCCAGATGATTCAATTCAGCCATCCTTGTTTGTAAATGGGCATATAGTACATTATCCTTGTGCAGTGAAAATATCTGGCTATTTGGGGATTTTTTAATTCACTCCTACTTCTGGAATGTCAAGCGAATTACTGAAACCTTCCAATTTCATAGGGTAAGTGCTTTACATAAATGACATAATATGATTCCAGCCATACTGACATACGTGGTTACTAACGACACTGGGAATTGGTAGGGAAAGCTGCACAGGCTATAAAACACTAACGTAACAGAACACATTGAAAATTCCTGTTCTGAGGTATGTGTACAAGTATATGTATATGTATACTCAGGCTAGACACCTCAGCAGAGTTCTCAGAATTACTTTTTTCCTCAAAGGGTCACATTGTACTTTTATTCAAATAACACGGAAACAAGACTGACAGCCAGGGAGAGAAAGTAAACACCAGAGCAGGATCTATACCAGTGCAACCACGCTGTGATTTAGTGATTTTTCTCAAACCTCAAAAGCTGTAGCGTTATTAACTAATGTCAAGGAAACTTCCCAAACTGACCATTCATATTCCCAATGCCAGAGACTTTCACTACTGGGATCAAAGTCCTTCCCAGCAGTGGCTCCAGTGACCCAGCGGGTGCCCTGTTTGACTCCCTGCATGACCCAATCACAGTCAGACCAGGTTTCCTCACCAGTTTGATCCTGGTTTTCCCTTAGCGGAGTCTCAGATGTCTCCTTCCATAAAGCCATTTATTCACAGCACAGTAACAGCTCAAGGTCGTGCCTCAGAGCAAGGAAGCCGAACCAGGGAGCCCCATGGCTTTTATCCCCTCACAGTCCCAGTACCCACCTGGCCATGCCACAGGTGCCCTTTGATTTATGCAAAGGATCAGCAGTTCAGGGCCTCTTGCCCCCTGAGCTCGTCCTGGAGCTCCCACCAACTATCAAACTACTGTTTGTAAAAGAAAACAGTATTGGTTGGAATTGAAAGGCAGAAACACAACATTAACAAACCTCTTGGGACCTTTCAGTCGCTTTTAATTATGGACTGGGAAAAGCTTATGTTTTTGCAAAGGGCAATTGGGTGAAAAGATCAATTTGGTAATCCTGCTGAGGGAGGGAAAACTGTGCATTAAAAACTGACCAGGAGGAAAAATGAAATAAGAATAAACAGCTAGATGTTGTTGGCAAAACCTACATACCAAGATGAAGCAATACTTTCTGTTAGGATCACTTTTTGATATATTTATTAAATGGAAAGGAAGTAACTAAAGACCATAATTCTCACTCTTTTCTCCCTTAAAAAGAATGCAAGTCAGGTGCAACTATGCTTAAATTGCAGTGGAGTTAAACAAGTGTATGGTGGAAGGCAGGGTGTAAAATGAGTCCTTAAATTAGTCTGGACTCATCTAAACACTCAAGCAATTCAGAATTTCATAGAAAAAAAAATTAAACAACTGATATTCCACATAAGGAAAACTGGATTATAAAACATTCAGCCCTCCAGGTTGAAGCCTGAACCATCCAACAAGCTGTATGTTAATGTGTCCATTAACCTTTGCAATGGATGTTCCATGATCCAGCTGAACCAAGAATGGAGGTACAAATGCAAAACAGGAGAAGACTGCCTGTTGTCACTAGATTTAACATAAGCCATGTGCAGCTCTAAATGTCAACATCTAATCAAGCCTAATCTATTATTGATCTTCTTTTTTGTTTGCAAAATATCCATGTGCTTTTATTTCTTGAGGCATATCTCTCAAGTATAAAATACATCTATTGGACTATAGCTATTAAAAATACTTTCCTAATTTGCTCTAATATAGTGGAAATCCACTAATGCTAAGGCCTCAGTACATTACTTAAAATCAAAACTACTTAATACAAAATTCGTAAGGAAAATTATTAGTAGTAAAGTGAATAGGCTAAGCATTAGTGGAACTTCTAATGTATTGTGGCAACAAGTATACCATGAGAAAGGAATAAAATGGGCAAGTAGCTACAAGTGACCTCCATTATGGTTATGTGACCTCCTCTATGGTTGTGGCTCTTGTTGCTTAACTGTGAAATTATAACATAGTTTTTTGCCTTTCCAACATTTTTCAAACTAAAATATTCTGTTTCAAACCCTATGTTTGAAGTGGACTTCTACAAAAAATTCAAACATTTCCAAGAGTAAGAGAAGGGAAAATGTGTTTTGCATCTTAAAGACCAGCATTTCTGTGATCTGAAGCATTTTGACAGACATTTGATGATGTCTTCTGCTACAAGCTTACATTTACCCAAGTGGCACAACATGTTCTCTACAGCAATTGGAAACTTTTGCACTGCCAAAACTTAGAGCATTCCACCCTTAACAGACTCTGTGTATCAATTTGCACAAGATAGTCCTTTCATTTTATCTTGTTCCTTCCAAGTCAACAAGTACAGAATGCTTCCATCTCCATTGTCTCATCTCATTCAACACTCAGAGAGTGAAAGGACAAGGAAGAGAAACATCCAAAAATCAAATGCAACAAAATGAGGAACAGAGCTGTGAAAAACAGAAACAAAAAGCAAATTGTGGGCACTGATGGACAGAAAAAAGTTAGTAGAGGAGTAAGGTTAAGAAAAGTAAAAAGAGGAAAGAAAGGCAAGGCCAAATGAAGTGACAGAGCCACAGAATGGGAGATCACAATCCTTATGGCTCTTAAGGTAGAGAGGACAAATCTGGTGTGTTCCCTGAAAATGAGCCTGTTTCAAATGCAAGTTTCAAAATTCCACTGCTGCTTAACGTAGTCTCCTGGCAAGGTGCATGCCTTCATTACCATCTAATGCTTACCCCATGGAAGATGGCATCTCTCCTGTGTTAAGGAATTCAGATGATTTAGTGGAGGCTTACACTCTGAATCTAAATAAAGCACCCTATGTGAATGATATGTGAAGAGGGAAAGAAAAAAATGAACTTTTTAAAATATAAAATCTGCAGTAGGAAAGGAAAGTTCATATTACCTACATTTTCACACTGTTGAGATTAGCAAATCCCACACTTAGAAGTCAGGGACTACCAGAACTGAAGTCCCAATGGCTCACAAGCTACATCAAAGATAGCTGGTTCTCATGGCAGTGGGAATAAAACAGCTCCCAGGACCAGCTGGCCAAGGTTTCTGCTGGGAGGTTGAGGCTTTGACTTCAGGAAGGCTGTTTAGAGACCAGGTACACAAAACGGCAAAAAAGGCTTTAGTTCTTTCATTTGTGTGGTACAAATCCACTTCATCTGCAGTCAATATTTTTACAAACTGAGTTTTGATGTATTATGAATTTTTAAAATAGGAAGACAATGTTCCTAGCAGAGAACAACATGGTTATGTACAGGAAAAAAAAAGAACCCTGAGTTTCACTGAAGACTACACTGAAAACCAAGGTGCTGTATCAACCCTTGCCACCCACCTCTGAGCACAAAAAACCTAATTCCTTGGAACATGCACTGGATGTCACAACCTGTCCACCTAAGCCAAAAGCCTTTAACTCTTCTCCTCAGAACAATGGCTGTAAAGACACACAAGGCTTACTCAAAAGAATATTGAGCAAAATAGTACTTCTGAAGGGATTCAACAGCGAAAAAAATAACTGTGTGCAGTCTAATGTTTGCACAGAGCCAGGTATTAAACAACAGCCCCAAGAAGTTCTGGATTCCTTCCAACCACCACCATCCATTCTCTGCACTAGATGAGATGCCCTTTAGGTAGTCTATAGAGAAATGGAGTTTATGATAATATCATTATAATAAGCTGCATCAAGAGGAGCCATTAATGGAAATTCTTTCTGAAATTCTGGGTCTGGAAATATGCAATTTAATGACTTTTTTATCATATACCAAAATCAGAGGGTAAATATTCTTACTGTTGTCTCAGCAGAAACAGAGTTTGGGTTTCCATTGCATCTGAGAGTTTGGCTGAGAAGCTCCTGTTTGCCACAGCTCTCCCATCATATTTCTTCATTCCTAAATACTAACAGTATTCATATTTACCTAAATTAAATGTCCCTCTAAGAAATAAAGCCCACTAAACTAAATGATTAAATCTAAAATAACCCTCTAAGTGGGTGTTTCTACTGTATCATTCTGGCATGTAAGTGTTTAGCAAACTCTGCAATACAAATAAAGGCAATCTAACAGAGACAAATGTTTTACATTTCCCTCACCTTCCTTTTCAAAGGTCTTCAGTGGCCACACATAACAGAGTGTGAAGGACTTTGCATTTTTATATGGCCCCATTCAGTTTAGCAGAAATTGCTGGATTCAAACCATATTTTGAAATATGAATCCTTCATCCAAATGCTTTTGACGAAATCGATTTTGAGCATATACTGGAAGCACTAAGGGAATACTGGAAGCAGTAAGGGAAAAAATGGCAAGATCTCCCTCGATTTATTTTTTTTAAGATGTCCAAAATATAATTGAACAATTCTAAATTTTAGTAGATTTTTTTTGATAGAATTTGATTTTAAATCAGCGGCTGGAACCCAAAGAGAAAACTAGCCTGGGGAAATTCAGAAAGATAATCACTTGTAGCAAGATTAAAATGCTAGTGCGTTATTTTATGGAATGCTTTCTAACTCATTCTTTTATTCCTTTATTTTAAACTAAGAAGCAACCAGCAGTCAGAGAATACAAATTACAGCAGCAAGTGCTCTCTAACCAAGGGTCCCCAGCCAAAACAAATCACTCATTACATGCATCAATGATGCTGTTTGCTATATGTGACTTTTCCCCTTTTGTTCTAGGTGCAGAAGCCATTAAATGGATTGAGACAGGAGAGCTCCCAGTAAATACACCTTTTAACTGTGTCCTCCCTCTGTGCGTTCCTCCACAGTGCTTTGGTATGGATGGTGCCTCCTGCCCACCTTTCCTTTTGTACAGAAGTGACACAGCACTGACTTTATTCTAAGCTAAAATTTGTGTAATTTTAAAACCACACTGGCATGAAGGAATGTTGCATTACCAAAGCAGTTAACATATTAAAATGTATATTAAAATGTTCACTCTGCTTTGCTCACGTTAGTGCTTCTCACACAGGTATTGCTTATCCTGTCCCACAGACCTCCACTGACCTCTCAGGAGCTGCTGTGCAGTTAACCCTCAAACATCGGGTACTTAATTGGATACTGCTCTTTTGGAGAACCTGTCAGCAAACACCAGACACCTTCAAAGAGTGTCTGGAACTCAGTCAACTCAGAACAAATAAAACCACCTCTCAAGAGGAAAAAAAAAATCTATCAGCTTCTTAGAAATCTACCTAAACACAAACCAAGAACTTCTGTTTCTACCTAGAGACAAAACAGATTTTAAATCTTCAGATTATTATACAGAAAGGAAACTTTATTTTCAATCTAGATATAATCTCCTCATACAAAAAATGTTTTTGAATTTAAAAAAACTAAGTCTACTGAGGTCTCAAAAGTGATGTCAGTCAATAATCTTAGAGCAATTTTTTAATCTAGTCTTACTTTAAAGATCAAAATACCCCTACTTTCTTTAAAAGCATGAAATAATTATCGAAGTTTTATATGTTTAGAATGGGAATAGATTAATTAAAGAAAGTAGTAGTGACTGCTCGCTTAAAGGTTGAAATAATTGTTTAAAGAGCAGAGAACTACTTGTACAGTATCATAAACTAGAGGGGGGAAAACAATCCATGCATTGTTTGGCCAGTGGTTGTTTATTATCTATAAAAGTATCTACAACATTATAAAAATACCTTCATTTATTAAAATTCATCTCTAATTAATAATTAACACCATTAGCAATCCATTCAGCACATTTTTTTTTACAGGATGATAGGATTTAGTCCAAACACAGATATCCAAGACAATAAATGATAGAAATGCTAACAGAAAGAAATATTATGTTGTGTGGGTGAGACAATTGAATCAGCAAAACTTTCCTACAGACTAGGAAAATCTTGAGGGGTTTTGTTTTTAATTTTGTCAGGACAGTTTTGGTTTGGTTTGGGTGTTTTTGATAAAATGGATTAGCCGCCTTCAGACGTCCATATACAACAGGCAGTTGATTTAAAGCCAAGATTGGCCTCTAAGCTTTGTGCTGTAACACAGTAAAATTAGTACTCAGATTACAAATGGCTGCTGAATTAATTGAAGTGACTTCTCTTTAATGACTATTTTGAACAGACTTGTTCTTAGATGTGGGAATGATCAATAGCCTACCTACACAAAAGGTGGTGCAAGATTGATAATGGAAGCATCCCTGGAACTTATATAAGGAGAGCTGGAATAAGTGTTAGCCTGGAAGACTAACTAGGGGGATTAGAATGGAAATGAATCAGCTAAAGATAATGTCACTTAAATTTGTCCTGCTTTTGTAAGGTCCAGAAAGAAATGCTGCACAGAGTTTCATGTTTTTATCAGGTAAGAGAAATCTTTTCAGTAGTAATTCTCAGTTCCAGTACCTTGACATATCATTTACAGGTTCAAAACCAGCTTCTGAAGATGTACTTATTTGGAATAGACAGTTTTTTGTTGGCCTCTTCTGCATGATAATGTGGTTCCCAGAGGTCAGGATAGATTTTGGGCAAATAATTTATTTACCTACTTGTTTGTTCCCATACTATTTACCATTCTCTCTGTCACAGAGCCCAGATGTTAACAGGCTTATCAAGCAAAAGGTCAGTCTCTTCTTTGTGCCAATGCCAAGGTAGAGAAATCCAGAGATCCTAATGGAAATATGCACAGCTGGAACAAGAATATATCCTAACATAGCTATGTTGTATTTCGATATAATAACAATAAAATGCTTCTCCTATTGCATATATTTATAATTTTCTAACTATCTCTAATCATTTAAAGGAGATTTTAAAGCTGTTACACTTTTAATTTAAAAAAATAGCCAAAAAATGGATATAGACTTGCTCTTTGTCTCACTGACAAAAAATTTACTGAACTTTTAGACTTTTGTAAAATTCTCAAGTGAAAAGTCCAACCTCAGATATCCTAAACAAACCCTTAAGTAGAGTTCAGATCTAAAAACATATATCTGGAAACAAAGAGGAGATTTTCCTAAGAAAAACTGAATTTACTATATATTCTTTCCTTCCCTCTTTTTCCTTTGTAAACCATTTGAAAAAAAAAAGTGCTATCTGACCAAGGAGTTAAATTTGTAGAAGGATAAGAATGGTCATTCTGTATCAAACCTTAAGATATTTAGCATAAATTTTTACTTGCCTCGTTTCTCAACAAGGCCAAGTTGTAGAGTTTAGGAAACCCTTCAATTCCTCTGTGGTGTTTCCACACCTGCAAATTACATGAAAAACTACTGTACTGATTTGGTTTTAAATTATATCTGCTTAAGCTATGCATTTTTTTTAATATTTAATATTTCCATACCAATCATTCTCATTTGTCCAATTAGCAAAATACCCAAATAGCACTCAGTACTGCCAAGCACACCACCAGGAATATATCAAGAAGCACGAATCTTAAATCTATTCATCTCATGGCACACAAATCAAGGCTTTTGATGACAGGTCACTTCATGTATGTCTACAACTGCAGAGGTTCCAAAGTCTTCACCAGCACTCAAGTCTATAATGATGTGGGACATCTAAAAGCTTTGTTTATTTAATTTGCTAATTTTTCTGCAAGGTTGTTTATAAAAAATATTAGCTGGACAACTGAACAGCAAGATTAACACAATACAGGCAGCAGCACAGCCTTCTTTACAGTGCTTTAAGTCCTCAAAATGAGAGATATCCTCTAGCAGAAAAACATCAGTTTCATTCAGAGAAAAGTTCAGTCACTCCAAACACTTAGTCTCCTTGTTCCTACAGAAAAATTCTCAGAGCTGTATTCAGAAAGAGTGCTTATCTGTGGGGGATTGCACTTCTAAAAAAATAAATATGTGAATAAAAATAAGTCAACTCCTTTCAACTGCTGAATGACATAAGGTCATTAGTAATCTGTCTGATATTTTAATACCAGAATCAAATAACTTTACTTTGAGCTGTCCAATTTACATCAAGTGTAGTTGTGAAAATGAAGGCTATGTGAATTTGAGAAGTGACACTTGATGACATTATTTCTTACCTCCATATTTTTGTAAGAAGAAGAGAATGAATACAGATGCCTTTTAGAGGTATGTGTAAAGAGACCAACCTTGCATAACCTGACAAGATGTAACAGTACCTGGTAACTGAAAAAGCAACAGCTTCCTTTTACAGTTCATTGACAGACATAACGTGTTATAAACTCTGCAAATTCTATAGTTTACTTCAGAAATTAATTGTGTGGTGATACATAATGGCAGATAGAACCTGAAAGAAGCCATGATGCAAAAATTCCTTCTGGTTTGTATAAGTAGAAACATATAAGTGTGCACAGACAGCACAGAGTACCATCGAGCTGTTACCTGACGTGACCTTTATCTGAAAACCTCCTACATGTCCTGCACAAAGAACTGCACGGGTCTACAGAGGCTATTATCTGTAAATTTAGGTTTTAGAGCAATTGCCCAATTCATTGTGTTCTTCAATAAAAGAGCAAAGCTACAACACAGGCAGAAACCTTGCCTAGTAATGCAACTTGTTCATACTGGATGTCACGGACAACTCCTGGAAATTTAACCCGGACATGCAAGCACTCAACTAACTCCACTAATTGAGCCTTATATTTCAGGCAGTTTTGTTACACAGAACACCTGCAGGGTTTTTCTTAGCAGTAAAAACTTGCCCTTGGCATGGTCATAATTTGTTTTTGAACTTACCACTCCATTAAGATGAATGAGTAAGTTTGCTTTCCTGTCAATAGTATTGTTTGTGTCTGCCTTGTTACAGATACTGTAAGACACCACACATTGATTTACTGGGTGAAGAAAGGCAACCTAAGAGCCTTGGAACTATACAAAACAAAGTATTTATTTCTTTCTGTTTGATGAAAGCAGAAAGATTAATCCCAACATAGTTATAATACCAATTGATAAAATGGGATTATATTAATTTTTTAAAAATCCCTCCTTAATCACAGGAAATAAACCAGTAAGAGAGAAGTGGAAGGGCTGTCTGTTTACCAAGTCAGATTAATAAACCTATTGCCCTTCCATCCTTTCCCCACAAAAAATCAAGAAACCCAAACAAAACATTCCTTTGTAATTTATTATCAATGCTGATATGTTTCTAAATACAAAATAGAAGACCAAATATACTAGATAGCAAAACCAAGTTAATATATCAATATTATAATTACTAGTGAAAACACAACAGCAATTATTGCAAACATGTTTCCAAGAGGTGCATGATGAAAATATCACTTTATGAAAATTTAAGAGATTATATTTCCTCACAAGATTTAAAAAAATCCTCTACAGACGAGATGCCAAATGTTAGTAAATAGCATTTTAAACTTGCACATTGAAATGCTTCAACAATGAGGCAACTTTTTTATTGTAGTATTCTTTCATTCAATTCCTGGATTTAGAGAAAGTCATCATTAAAAGGAGACTCTTCTTGCTAGAATTTTATTAATCAGGTGGGGTTGTGCACATTAAAGCACCTGTATTAATTCAGTCAGTTTTCAGTTCATCTGGGTTTTTTTGAGTTAAACTTATTGTTTGACTTGTATGGTACTACGACCATACCAAAGACAAGAGGTTGCTCCTTTTATTTGAAGTTTTGAAGCAAGAAAGGGAAGTTATTCAGAAGTCAGGTAACTCCCCAATACTCTATGCAGAACTTGTTGGAAAGTTATGCCAACATCAAAAACCCACTTCATCCTTGGCAGACTTTTCTCTGGGCTAAATTCTTTTGGCAACTATTTTCCCCATTTTTCACTTTCCTTTTAAAACACTAATTAAAATTTAATCCTAGAACATCAAATACTAGTTTAAAACCTAGCCTAACTTGCTAAAAATTCTTTGCCTTTGATGCAGATGCCTGCAATAGATTATTTTTCAAACTTCATTCGTGTGTCTTGTCAGGCCTTGTGGTAATGTAGCAGATATGAGAATGCAGTAGTGTCTGTGACATAAAAGGAAAACTGTGTTGTATTACTGTGAGAGTCTGATGTCTCCTAAGCCATGGGGAAGGGCAAAATCTAATATAGCATTGATATGACTCTATCCTATACTATTATAAACTGGAATTATTCATCACATTCAGCATAGAAGATGTAAAGGAATAATAGTAACTTGGAATGTCCCTGCCATAACTCACGCTGATGGCACAGGGTATTTGTGGCCATACTATCTTACTTTCCTCTTTTCCAGGTATTTTATTCTCTGTTTTCACTGTTACTCAGGTGGATAAAATGAACCCTGAAAATAGACTGTAGAACAAAAATGTGAAAATACATGAACTGTATATTTGATAGCACTCCATGGCTAAGCCCAGTTTGTGTTCTCTCACCATCATTTCTACCACAACCATTTTCAGTACTCCTTTCATTACAGCAGGTAAAATAATTTGTGGCAGAAGCAACATTTAGTTGCTTCATTCAATACTCTTCAATTCCCACATTTCAGTCGTATCACACTAAAACCTCAAAAAAGAAAAACTGTACAAAAATAATATTAAAAGTATGTAAGACTCAAAATTTAGGAATAGGTGTATCCTCTATAACTTAAATAGAGAGATGTACAAAAACCAAGCAGTTAAGGAAATACTCTGTTCTACCAGGTGTTTGATAATATGTAACATGTTTCACAATCAGGTTTGGGCTTCTTCAGTCCTTCCGAATCATATTTTATATCCTCTAGGTGTGCTATGCATTTTCATTTTTACAAACAGAATGATTCCCTTCATAATTCGGAGGTATTTTTCTTACACGTACACCTTACAACACGAATTAAAACACCGTCTTCGGCAAGACCTGATGAGCACGCATCTCTTACAGAGATTTTAAACGGGATTTTTTTCCGGACAATCAGACCGTAGCACGCACAAATTGGGTGTTAAGGACAGTCAGACGCCTTTGGGTGTTAAGGACAGTCAGACGCCTTTGGGCAGTTCTCGGACGAGCAGTGATTTCCCTTAACGCTCGGTGAGCTCTCCCAAACCCATGCTGGAGGTGCTCTGCATTGGGCAAGGTAAAGCCTTCTAAGGTAAACCTTTTTAAGGTAAACCTTAAAACCACATTTCAAGTGAAAGGATGCCACCGCTCCGTCACACCGGGAGGTACCTTCGAGTGACATGCTGCTCCTCCCAAACCACGGCGGCCGGCGATGACCGGGCAGACTGTGGGGAGCTCCGGGGCGTTATCCCGCTGAGCGGGGACATCACCTCGCCCTGTCGGGGCGGGATGGGCAGCAGAGCCCCGCTGTCCCCAAACACCCAACTTGTGCGGGGCACAGGCGGCAGGGAGCGGTGGTCTCCGGGCGGCGCCGTGTCCCGCATCCCTGTGCCCCCATCAGGGGCCGGGAGAGAATGGGCACCGAGCAGAGGGGGATCCACTCCCTCCATCTCCGCACCCCGCCGCAAAGTTGCGGGGATCCCAGACCCGCACTCTCGCCTCGGCCGTCCTCACTTACCGTGGTTGCTGGCGACGTGCCCGGCGGCGGCGGGGCGCGCTGTCACCAGGGGGAGGAAGAGGCCGACTCTCCAGAGCAATAATCCCTTCATCTCACAACACCCCATGGCTGGTGCTCCCCGTGCCCTCGGCCCGCGGGGGCTGCCCGTCCTCCTTCAGGCCGGCGCGGGGGGGACGCGGGATGCGCTGCCCGCACTGCCCGCGATGCCACTGGGGGCTGCCCGGGCCGGGGCGGGAGCATCCACCGGCGGGGTCCCGGAGCACGGCAGCCGCCCTGGGAACCGGGAGAGCTCCGGCAACTTCGAGGCGGTGGCGGCGAGGACTCGGGGGTCGCGCCCCGCTCCCTCCCGCGGTTCTGCCCGGTGGCACCTTCAGCCCCGCAGGAGCGCCCCTGGCAGCCTCAGCAGCCTCGTCGGCGGGACCAGCCTCCTCCCTCGGCCGCGCCGCACGGTGCCCCGCATCCCCGGCCGGAGGTAGCGCCGAGGGGCTTCAGCTTCTCAGGCTTGGAGTGTCTCGCCCCCGCCCCGCCGAGCTCCCGGGGCAGGAGGGCGAGAAGTGCCGGCGAACCTCCTTCACTCTCCCGAACGCATCAAGCAAAACTTGCAGGGCGGCATCGCCGAAACCTTCTCCCGCCGCCGTCCCCCCCGTCTCCGCCACTCGCCCCTCTCTCTCAGTGTGTGTGTGTGTCTCTCCCCGCTCCTGCCGCGGAGCAATCAGAAACCGGGCGGCTCTGGTGTGATGCTCGCTGCTCCCTCCTGATTTGCGTGCCGCAGTTTTTTGGTGCCGCCGCTCCGCTGCCGCCCGCGGGAGCGCTCTCGTCGTCTTCCCCTCCTCTCCTCCTCCTCCTCCGGCGCGGCCGCGGGGCCGCCCCGCTGCGCCCAGCGCGGCGGGGGCCGGGTCCGCCGGGAGCCAGCGCGGCCCCGCGCCGGGGGCGCTCCGGCACCGAGCCCCGCCAGCCAGCTGGGGCAGCGGGAGAGAGGGAGGGATGGAGGGAGGGATGGAGAGCGAAGGAGTGGCCGCCCCTCCTCGCTCGCCCGCCCGCCCGAGGGGAGCGCGGGGCGTGAGGCGGGCGAGGGAAGCGCCCCCTCGCCTCGCCCGGTGCCGGCGGCCCGCGGGGCGAGTGCGGCGGGCTCGGCGCTAGAGGGGGTTAGTCGACAAGGCAAGGGAAAAATCGCATCCCGAGGGGTGCGCTCCGATCGGGAAGGGCCGCGGTTTAAGGGGGGTGCGGGC
This sequence comes from Lepidothrix coronata, assembly GCF_001604755.1. Classification (NCBI taxonomy): domain Eukaryota; kingdom Metazoa; phylum Chordata; class Aves; order Passeriformes; family Pipridae; genus Lepidothrix; species Lepidothrix coronata. Next base: position 587,692 of record NW_016690385.1, read on the forward strand.
CTTTAAACGCGTCTCCTCCGTCTCGCAGGAGAGGGGGGCCCGCCCCGGCGGCCACTGGGATGCCGCTGGCATCGCTTCTTAAAGTTACACCAAGGGGATGCAAGAGACAAGCAGGCGTGAGGCGGTCCTGGCATCCCCGCAACATTTACTCTTTTTCCTTCTCTCTTTTTTTTTTTTTTAATTATTAATTCCTTCGCCAGATACCGGGAGCGTGGGTGAGGATAGGGAAGCCACCTCCTCGGGGGCGTGGGTGTGGTGTGTGAGCTGGTAACATCTGCCGCCCTCTGCCACCCCACCCCCTGCCAGGTGTCGCACCTGTGGAAGTGCCGCGCTCAGAGCACACTCCAGCCACGGCCCTCTTTGATTTTGTTGTTGTTGTTTTTCTTTAATCCGTCGAACATTTCAATTTTTTGATTTCTAAAAAGACAGAGAGAAAAACTCCATACTCATATCAGTATTTCTCAATGTGAATTCCTCAAATCAGGTGTCTAAATCCACACGTAGGAGAAAAAAAAAAAAAAAAGCTAATTGCTATGGCTTCTCAGGGTTCAAAAATCCCATTGAAGTCAATGGGTAGTGCAGCTACAAGATTCCCAACCAGAGAACACCAGAGTTCCCGCTGAGGTGCCTAAATGGATGTTCAGAAAGGCTTTGTATGAAAACACCTACTTTGTAATGTGAGAATAAAGACTGTTTTAAAAATTATTAATTTAAGGATTATTTCCAAAGGAGTTGTTCAACAAGCAAAGCCAACACAGAAGTAAGTATTTGTGGGTATTTAGAAGGATCTTTTCAGATTACAGAGAGCCTACAACATTGCAATATTTCCCTTTTTTGGCTGTATTAACATCTTACAAGGAAAGTTTATCCAAAAAGAAGGTCATAAGGAAAAGCTTCAGGGTATGTTTCAAAATAGTGAAATAGTGAGTAGTATTTTGCCTTAAGTTCCAGGAGAGACAAAAAGAGAACCCAAATTACTCTGATTCCATGAGTCTCAATACTGTTCTCTTTTGGAATTAACACAGTGAAAAAGAAAGAAGCGCTAATTGCAAGGTTAGATTTTGGGGGTAATGGGTGAGAATTCAGACTTGAATTCTTCTCCAACTCTTGGTTCAGTAGTGAGATGCTTCCTAACCTGCCTGACATGAAATACTAGTGCAAGACATCACAGATAAAGGTCCCACAGGTTAAGATGGCACATCAAGTGGCCACACTGCAGGTTATACATCCTTAGTTACCATTAACAAAACCCAATCCCTTCCTCAAGGAGCTTGGAAGGTCTGACTTAACACTTCTGTTGCTTTTACATGTCCTGTCAGACTAGAGCTGAATACAAAGAGGAGGCAGTGAGAGATGTGACAGGAGTACAGACAAAATCTGTGTTTCCTCCCACATGCAAAGTACAGCTTTGCCTCCTGCTCTCCTTGGACTCCACGACCCACAGGAAACTGTGAGGGAACCAAACTGCTAAAAAGGATGGGTGACATTCCATCTGAAGTGTTCCTTCACCAGCTCTAATTGGCTGCAGAATTTCCCGGGGAACAACTTTGAAAAAACAGTGCTCGTTCATCTACACACAGATTAAATTTTTATAAGCTTGTGTATTACAGTGAACTCCAAATAAAATCTTAACCACCGTGCTTAAATTTTTCAGATGTATGCAAACATGCTCAACATAATAGAGGATGGCAAAAATATTAAATATAAAAAGTAGAGTCCTATTTGTATACTCACTTCCCCCCCCCGAAATATAAAGCCTCTTAGTATAGTAAACACTGAATTAATAAATTTTGAAAGGGATAATTGCACCAGGTCAGATAAAGAAAAGGAGCCACAGTTTGAGTACCTTCATACTCAGATTTCTAGAGAGAGTGTTTTTGGAGAAGTAAGGAATTCTTTTTATTCCCATTCTTAAAACAAATCACAATGTGATCCTCCCTGTGAACAGAAACACATCTATTCTGTTTTTATTGTTGCTTTCTTAAATAAAGAGATCATCTTTCTGTTAATAAAAAACAAACAAGAAAGGAAATATAGCATAGAAATAGAATTACATAAAATAGGTTGTCCTTTCTTCTTTGTGTAGTTACCTATACATGATTTATCTTTAATGTATCATGATAGTGTTAATTATAGTAAAACTGTGACTTCCTTTAAAAGAAAAAGAAAAGCCATTACTTTTTCATTAACATGTTAGTTTTTTGAACCATCATTCACTACTGTATGTTGTTTAATGTGATCAAAGCAAACACTTTAATTAAGACACTGACCAAGAATAGTTTTGCAATAAACTTAAAACACCTTTTCCTGCAGCAGTCAGGATCACAAATCTTAAAAATACTGTGATGTTTGGAGCAAGACACTCGCATTTTTTAGGAGGGTAACACTCACATACTGACCTTAACTACAATATGTATACTTAGAAAACCACAATGTATTATTGATCTCCTAAAGTCTGAGGCAATAGCTTTTTTAGTGAATAGAATACACTGCTGATTTGGCAGTATAACCAGAAATGAACCTTCTAATAATATCTCTCTTATTCAGGGTTATAAATTACATCTTTCCCATAAAATCGAAAATTAGTTCCACTTTGTTATACATTATATTCTTGTTTCTGTAGAATTGTACACCTTTTTTTTTTTTAATGAACAGGCCTTTTAGTTTACCAGCATCTTTAATTTTTAGTGTATTTAATGACAGGCTGACGTTAGATCACTACTGATACTTCTTCTTACCATAGTCCCCAAACATGCTTATAGCATGTACAGCAATTCACATGAAGTTTTTTAAGTATTTGCAGATTTTGAAAATTTTCTGTGTTTAAAAACACCACTGCTCCACACGCATAAAGGGGGGGGGGGAAGTACTTTTATGAGGTCTCAGGCTTATCACCTTTTTTATTATGAATACAGGGAAAAGATAACAAAAGACAATAATCATAAAGAAAACTGCATATTCAAACAAATCTTCTAGAAAGACAAGAGTACTAACAGCACACTCAATAGGTAATTGAATTCTGACATTAAAAATATTATTGGAATTACGGAACTAACTTCAACACTTCAGTCAGGAATTCACTGTCCTGCAGAACCCTTTGTTATAGGCAATGATTCCACTTTGGTATAGACCATGATTCCTACACTTTCAGGACCCAGGAAAGCCATTTGCCAAATCTTGACTGTTAATTATGAAAGTTTTGTCACTAGATTATATTTTTCTTTTCAGTTGGGTTGGGTATGGTAGGGACCTATTCCGACCTATTACTGAGCATGCTAATTCTAATCTTCTGCACTATGAAAGAAGGTGCAAGTTAATTAAGCAAAAATGAACCTAAGCAATGTTTTAGGGAAATTACTGATGGGTTTCATCCCCATCCTGTTACACACAAAAACTTTTTTGCTTCAATTTATTTTTTCACTGAAGTACAGAATCATGGTTAGAAGATTATAATGATGTACAAGATTTTAAAATGTTAGTATTTTTCAAGTTTACACATTGATGTTACAGAAGAGCCCATATGACAAATCTTTCTTAATTTCCAGTATTTTCTTTTGCCTTTCCATATTAATTTATAAAATAAATAAAATATCCAAATTTTGAAGTGGTGATACTGGAAAGTTAGTTACTGTGTTTTTTCATTTGCAGTTTCTTCAGATAAATTGAATTATTTGGATTAATAGGCAAAGTAGAAGATACAGTCTAAGATGTTTATGTTTTGCAAGAAGGTTTAATAGTAATAGAATTGTCCCACAAATCTTTCAAGAATAACAAATTGGTTGGCAGTGAACATTCTCAATATTTAAATTTAGTGAGTGTAGTCTTGCTGCAGAGGAGCAAAGGGATTCCAGATAAAAACAGCAGAATTAATTAAATCACAGATCCTAGAGGAGAGGAATGGAACATCTAGACCACAAAAAAATAAATATTGTGGCCTCACTGGCAATGAAGGAGCCAAACTTTTCCTCATAGTATTGTCAGAGAGGTGAGTGTGAATGTGATTTAGGAGAGTATCTGAATTAAAATGCAAGAGAGAGCAGAATTACACACTAATCAAACTTTGGAGTCCAAGACAAGTAAGCTTTTATATGAGGATTTTATCCATCTCAGTAAATTAAATAATTCCAGCTGAATTAATTACAAATTGAGTTGAGTCTTAACATGATAAAATAATTACATTCCCAAACAAAATGCTTTGAAAAAAAGAGGCAAAAGCCTTGTGGTTGCTAGAGAGTGAACCAAATTCTGCTCACAGTACCCAAATAGTCCTTGTGGCATAACTGTGAGGGATGAAGTGGGGCCATTTGTCAAGGCTGTGCCTAAACTGTTTATCTCCTGCAAGTTAGAAGACTTCCACCCTTAATAGCATATAAATCTTCTTAGGTTCTTTTCTGAGAATATGTAGAACCAATTAATGATTGCAGGAGGATATTTCTTTAGCAATTAGAACCAATAGTAAATACAACCATAACAATGTAAAATGGTAATGCTATAAACATTCTGGGTTACATTAAAAAGATTACATGCCCAGTTTTAATGACCTACATTCAAATTGCCAGTGAAATGTTATTGCTGAAACTTTAAAAAGTCCATATTTACAACTTTAAAAGATACTTAATTTAAAATTTAGACCCTTTTATGAGGAGGCAAGAACTTAAGTCTTACACTGTACCCATATAAATGGTGAAACCAAAAGTAAGTTCATAATTATTCATTCCTATTGTAGGTTTTGATAAACTGGAGTTTTGCTTTCAAATGGACAAATTGGAGCTGTCTGTATCTAAATACTCTACTTGAGATTTATAATACTTGAGAAAAATGGAAACATTTTCACATGCTTTAGCATATATTGCTTCTGAAATCAAACCCTGTGGGTATATCCTATTTTACTTGAACTAGCACAGTATCTATGTAAAGATTTGAATCTTTCTGATTGTTTTTCCCTTTTGGTGCTGCTGCCTTGTAGACGAAAATGAGAAAACATTGAGGTTGGCTCAGTACAAATAACAATAAAGGCAAACAACCAGACTTATTATAAAGACGTATCATTTTGCCCTTTTACAACCACAGTGTAATGCAGAAATTGCTCCAGGCACTGGAGCAGACGTGTTTACCATTACCACAGATTAATGTTCTGTTTGAGCAGGAACTCCTATACATGTTTGCATTATTTTAGCAGTTGGTGTGATGTGATGTATCCATTTCTGCACATCAGGTTGAGTTAACCTCTACAAGAAGCAATTGTTCCCATGTAAAAGCAGCAATAGGATGTAATAAGCACGTCATGTGTGAGACATAGGTGATATAATCTGAACTACTCCTGGAAATGATGAGTTAAAATATTTTAAGTCATATGCAAAGGTCCTTGATACCACCAACAAATCTGCTGAATTTAGTCTTAAATTCTACACGAGATATAACTGTAACTAATATTGAATAAGTATTAGCGTCAAACAGGCTATTCTAGGCCTGAAAACATCTGTCCTCAGCACACACTTGCACTGACATATAGAAGTAGCCAGGCACAGTGACTTCAGTAAATTTGGATTTCTCAGGCAACCTTTGCTTTGCCCTTAAAGATGAAAAAGACACCTTGGAATGCTGACACAACCTGATAATTGAACTTGGCAAACCCCTTGGAGGGCTTACTTCAAACTTGGAAACTTTCTCTGCTTGCAGTGGTTGTCTCTGCACAGGTGTCTGTTGCTCTGGCTTTGCTGTGATTCAGTATTTCTCTAGAACTTCTGCCTGACTTTGCCAGCTCAGATCCTTTCCTGCCACAACTTTATCTGTCTGCCTTTTACTAATCCTTGCAGTGTTTTCTAATAATGTGGAACAGGATTTGAACACCTACGTTCTAGGTGCATGGTTGGTTCTATTCAGCAGGGTTTATTTACAGTATAATTTATTGTGGTGCTGTGTAAGTTATATGAAAACCACCAACGTGCATTGGCTGTTTAAAAAAATCCCATCCAGGCTTAGAGGGACTGAGGGTAAACTAATAATATTATTTAAAGGCTTTAATGCCAACATTTTATTCCATATATTCGATCTCCAGTCCCCAAGACTCCTATTAGAGTCATCCTGTCCAGTGAAATTAGTGGAAACCCACAGTCTGTCAGTTAAGACTATGCTTTTCATTTTTAAAAGATGATTAACACCCCCTCAAAAAACCTCACATAAACCAAAAAAGGTTCCACTTTGATTCCTGAAATCTCTTCATTTTGATCACCTTAAACACTTTGTCAGCTTTGTTAGTAATTATTAGATAATGTAAGACTGAATATAAATTATGATGACCTCCAAAAATAACTTTAAAAGACCACCATCACTTTTTGGAAGAATAAGATATTTCTGTAAATACACAGAACTAAATATATTTGTTGTAGTCACCAACTGCTGATGTAATAGGAGAAAACTACAATAATGAAGTGTAGGTGGTATATCTGGAAACCTAGCAACTGAATTAGTAGCCTGAATCTTACATTATTATTTAACATTATACGGTATGAATCATTTCATCTTTTGATCTGTGATGCTTAATTCCAGATTTTGAAAGACATATATAGTTACTGGACATAAAAAGCAATAAACAGCCATTAAATAAATATGCAACTAGACATTTCAATTTAGAAATGGACCTATTTCCAAGAAAAAAAGAGCCTTTGAAAGAGAACAAATCCGTTTGAACCCCTGATTGTGGGGTAATCAGTCACTCATAAGTCAAGCAGGAATTTGAAATATCCTGGTGCAGATATTGTTAATATCTAAGCCTAAATTTCTAAAACATCCTTTCAAGGTGGATTGCTGGTAATTCTGAAATGATTACTTGATGTTATATGGTAGGCAAACAGTAGGCAGAATTTAGTGGTTTTTGTCCTAGGAAGTATTAAGGTAAATGTTGTTCTCATGCAGATGAGAAAGATCAAATAAAATAGTGCCTCTGACTTTAAAAATTGTATCATTTATAACTATTTTAAACAAGGAAGAGTATTTTCCAAATGCAGAATACAAAAGCATTTTAAATTATTTTATAGTCAGAAACCACAGAACAGGTGAGAACATAGAGTTCTTAATTCTTAGTATTTCATAACTAACAACCAACCTGACATATCTTACTCCAAACATTGTTTTCCAAGGCTGAAAGGCCACTGATATCAACAATGCTAATTTTCCAGGAAAACAAGTTAATCATCAGGATGCATAGTGTGAATAACATGAACACAATTTGAACTGTTACTGGGACCATCAAATGAGTTGAAAGCTTAATATTGTTCTAATTGTTCAACTGAAAGATTTTAAGTATTTTGTAGATAAAGAATGAGGAACAGAACAAAGTTTTTATGGCTATCTGTTACATAAGTGGTGCCACTAGAGGGACTTGTACAGTCAGGAGTAACATGCATGGGCATCAGAAAGAATTGTAGATAATTTATTAGCAAAAATGGAAGTATTAATAAAAAGTGGTTATACCTATATTTTTTTAATCACACCTAAAAAGAACTCTGCCTTTCAATCTCTGTCTTTTCTTGAAAGCATCCTAAATTTTTTTTGTTTGCAATATCGATATCCTAAAAAACATCTTTGTCACATAGCTAAAAATAGACTGTTTTGATTTCTGAGTGTGATTAAAGGGCCTTTAAAGTTATTTTCACTCCTCTTGGTTAAAATTTCGGTTTGTGCAATTGGAAGAGTTCATTTGTTTCTGTGCAAATGAGGTGATGTAAAACAGTGCATAGTCCAGGGAGAAACCTCATATATACAGACAATAAATATTGCAGGAGGTGAAAGGATTGAAGGATTTCCAAATGAATTTTTAGAAGTTTTCATAGTGATCCACATAAGTGTGCAGCTAAAATGGGACAAGGGATTTTCCACTCTGCATTTATAAAATGAACATTTGAACTGCAGTAAAAAGATACTTTTGTCCTTTCAAGTTTTTCTACACATCTATCTCAGGCAGAAAAATATACAACATTACTCCAAGAAGAGAAACATTGTGTTGCTATAAGTATGAAATAAATTGACAGGAAAGTATGCAGCCAAACTACCACAAAAAGATATTTGTGTGATTGCCTGCTGTAAAACTTGAAGTGTGGTTAAAATACATTGGGAGTTGGATTCATATTTATTCCAGACAATTCATATTAGTGAGCAGAAAATGAAGTGTGGCTGTTTCCTTTTGTCATTGAAGGGATATAATCAATTGGAATTTGACTGTAGTTTTAGAGCTTACAAAATTTAACACTTTAAAATCACTGTTCTGAAATTCCAGACACAAATGAGTTGAGGCATTTAAGATAATGATAATTTCATGCTCCTGAAATTGTTGGATATAATTGAAAGCAGAAAGGACCATTATCTGTTTCTATTACCTCTCTAGTAATGCAAGCTGTGTTTATTATATCTAGAAAAATATCTTTGGCAGAAAAAGAAACACCTTTAAAACTTTCCAACTCAAATTTGAAAGTATTGCACAGAAATGCATGCCATCTAATGTCTTTAGAGAACATGTTCTTATTTTCAGGTTGAATCAAATGGTAAAAACTTAATATATTTTTTCATATTAGTGGGAGAGTGAAATATTACAGTAGAGAAAATATTAGAATCAATCTACAAAACATTATTAGCTTAAGAAGGATGTGCTGCTTAAAATGGATCAAGAGAACTCAGAAAAGAATACTTCTAGTTTGACTAGAAGTTTGATTTTATATTGATATCTTCCCCACATATTTTTTACCCCATTTTTATTTAAATTATCTTTTGCCCATGAAATACATAAGAACAGATCAAACATTTTGTGTGTGTGTGTGTGGCTTTTCTGTTAATTCTTGTAAGGAGAACTGCAAATTTGACAGCAGACCATTAAAGAGGATTACTCACTTTATCATACTCGATGAAAACAAAAACAATGAAAAAGAAAATCCTGTCAAACTAAATGTAGAACATTTTGACTACAACAACAGCACAAGTAAAGCTTTCCCTCAAGGAGATTCCAGTCACCTCTGCTGAAGGACAAAACACGGTAAGTTCTGTGCTGTGGTGATTACTTGAATGCAGAGATTATAAAACCAAACTTCAAAGAAGACAGATTTGTAATCAGTAACTGCCCTACCATTTCCCTGGCAGGGCAGTTTTAGGGAGGTGGGTGTTGTGGGATGTACCAATGAAAGCACAGAAACGCATAGAAACGGGAATCTCTCAATTAAAATTGGTTAAAGGACAGAGGAATGCAGGCATGGCACACAGTCAAAACCCCAAATATCTTAATGAATATATTGTGATTGGATATGACTGTGTACCCTAATCTGAGTACAAAAACATATATTTGTTGGCTACTAGGAACTCAGGTGGTTTCTTCTCACCTTTTGGTTATCACACACCTTTACTTGCATCTCATGTACTTCCCGAGTGTGTAACATACACTCAGCCTGGAAAGATTAGTTGACTTTGCAGCCTGTAGTAGCAGCTTACATGTACTGAACTACTATTCTATCATCATATATTCTTCTATATATTATCTTATTCTAGCTACTAATAGCTGGATTTACTAAAAGAGGATTAAATGACTGGTCTAAATATACATATATATTTGTCAACATTCCAAGGCAGGAGGGATATATGTAATTCCTGAAAAGTTACTTAAACCAACCATGTCTTGTAATATTTCCATGCTATTACACTTTCTGGTTTTGGATCTAATGATAAGCATCAAAAAAGAGTATGAAACCAATCATTTGAGAGTGATCAGGTAAGGATGAACTAAATAAGAACACCAGGCATAAGAATATTATCAATACAAACTTATATCTTAACTAAATCCTGACATTTGAGAGTGACCAGATAAGGATGTACCAAATAAGAAGCCCTGGCATAAGAATACTATCAGTAGAAATTCACTTCTTCACTAAATCTGGACTGTATTAAAATATTATATTAAAAAATCTCTTATTAAAAATAGTTTCTTTTGAAGAGAATGATTGTTTTTAGAATATCTACTGCACATTTTGGAGTGCAGACAGTGACTGTGCATACATATCCTGTGCAGGGAAAAAGTGTTCGGATTCCACATAATTCCAAGTGGCTCTAATGTTCAGCAGCTGCACACTGTAAATTCCAAAACCATGTTGGGAAAACTTGCAGCCAAGTTCTGCAAGCATTAGAAGTGTGCAATGTTGTACTATTTAAATAATGTTTATTAAACTCATGCTCATCTTCCAGGAAACAGCAGTTCAAAGAGCAAACAGATCTCTGCTGATCAGACTGATCTCACCTGTCATGGTGTGTGTCCCCATGTACCACTTTTCCCTCTTTCCTTTTCTACCTACTTTTGTTATTCAGTGCAGTAATTCCTGGAATGATAAAAGAAGAGAAAAGAAAAGAAAAGAAAAGAAGAAAAGAAAAGAAAAGAAAAGAAAAGAAAAGAAAAGAAAAGAAAAGAAAAGAAAAGAAAAGAAAAGAAAAGAAAAGAAAAGAAAAAGAAAGTTATTTGGACATAAATAAAATTATCTAATAAAAATAGCAGATCAAATGCAAATAAATTAGTTTTACACTGTTGTAATCAGGTTATTCAGAATTTTACTAGTGATATTTCTAAAACCAGAACTTGTGTTCCAAATGACTTGCCCCCATAAGGATTTGACCTTAGATTTTAACTCTAATCCTGCCAAGAGCATTTTATAGATGGCACGGGCTTCTGAAGGTGTTGTTGAAAGATTTCAGTTGAGAAAATATAAAAATTTTTTGACCTAATAATATAAGGGGACTCTTACATAATATAAATTCTTTTTTCTGAACAAAATTCTCTTCTCTGAAGTCTTTTGTGGCATGGCCATTCCACTGCTAGTAAACTTTAATTTACTTTGCTAATTCTCCACGTGAAAAATGCCCTCCTCTTTCCAAATATATTCTTTATTAGCTCTAGTTTTGTTTGAGATCTTTGAGTACTTTTCTGACCCTGAGTTGTTAATATAAAAGCTCTCTTACTATACAAAAGCATCCATTGGGGGAATAATTTTTTTAAATTAAATTGGATATTCATAAGCATTCCTGGAATTGCATCCCTCTTACAAAAAAACATGAAATCTGGAAGAAGCATTTGTTTGAAAGGATCTTTCCTTTTACTGTACAGTGCACTAAAGTGCACTAAAGGAACTCTACTGTAGTATAAGAAAAGAAAAAGCAAAAAAGTCAGGAAGTTAACAGGTCTAAGATTTTTCATTGAGACAATGAAATCATTGGCATTTCAAAACTAGAAAACTGCATATTTGCCATTTGATTTGTTATAATGTGTCAGTGCATATAAAAAGGTCACATGGAACTGTGTTTGCTCTGTCTTCATCTTTCACGTGTTGCCAAGACTTACTCCAATATTCTGTTGTTGGGTGTTTTCCAGTGTCTTCCCATCTTTTGACCTAAGTCTCAAGCATCAGTTTTATAGACAATAAATAAGAAATTTATTGATCTACATTACAAATGTCACTTTTTAGGGCTCTTAGTGTTCAAGCTACTTATTCAATCCTGCCATTCTCGACAGAGAATTCCTGCCATTATACTTTTTCTTTGTGGAAACTCCCACACTTGCGAGTTCCTTGTGCCTTGAGACATCTCTAGCAACACTTATCAAGACATTCTCTGTCAAGTGAGAGACAGACAAAGACACAGAACCATCATTAATCCTCCATGGGATACACAGAGACATCAACTCCAGCCTTCCGAGCCACAGGGGACCACTTGCCTGGAATGTTGCTCAGCTGCTGCTGTTCCAGGAAACATCCAGTAATCACAACTCTGGGGCACAACAGCATTTCAACTTTGACCCCCAGAGAGTCTCTTTTACACACCTCATTTGCTTCCTCTGTGACATCAGAGACATGATTTGCTGTTAATACTGGCTCCTGTAGCCAATTTTTATTCCAGAGCATAAAATACATCCAGAAGCTTGAGCACTGAGTTATGACTTTGGTATTTGAGCATAAAACTTTTAGAGACTGGATCCTGTAGTGGAGTTTAGTCTTGATTTACACACTTCTGTTTTCTCCAATGCATATAGGAATAATGACAGGCTTTAGAATGGAATTCAGAAAAAGCAACACACCAGGAGATGTCTGAGGAAGTAAGAGGAAATGATCAGAATTTCTTAACTTCTAAAATACCATTTTTTTCAGCTAGAATTTAAGAATCTTGATGCCACAGGTCTGTGGAGTGGGTTGGAAGGCAGGGCAAGGTTTGTGTTTTGCTTTGCAAGTAAGAAAACTGCTCCCTATGCCTGTAATTAGGGTTGCTTGTCTCTTGAATAATTCCCATTGTTTCTTTATTGTGTAATGAACAAGGAACATATTTTCCTTGATTTTATTTTTGTTGACTTGGGAGGGTTTTTTTTCTGCTGATGTAAAACAGAAGGTGGTATAAAACATAAGATGTTTTTTTGTTTTGGTTTGGGTTTTTCTTTGGATTTTTTTGTTTGTTTTTGTTTGATGGGAGGGTGTTTTGGTTTGGGGTTTTTGTTAGGTTTTTTTTTTTTTTCAGATGATCTAAACAAGGAATTTCCATTCCTGGATGTTTGTGTTGTGTTCTGATTCCTATGGATCGAGTCTAAGAGGGGGTGGGGTATATGGAGAATATTTTGTCTCTTATTTTAGCTGTTCCCACCATCCACATCAGGTTTTGTCTCTTTAAGAAGTTACACATGAAATTCTACGAAGAAAAAAACAGGTTTATTTGCAGCTGATACACTGGAGAATATCTTTTGATCTGCAAGAACTATGTCAAATGCTGAGATTTTTCTCAAATTTCCTGAGTTTGCAAATGTAAACCAGAACATCTCATGTGTGGCAATGGGAAAAGCCAATATAACTGAAGGGAACAGAATTATTAACATTATGAAACTCCTTGAACTTCTGCTTGTAACTAAAGAGCCTTGAAAGAGTCTTTAGGGGAAAAAAAATCCACGTTTTCGTGTCTTAAAAATGGACCATGTTAAGATTCATTTCTTTGAGAACAGGTTGCTTAACTCCTGCAATGAGAATTTTCAATTTTAATTACATCTTCTCACAACGGAACTCAGTGTACTTTTCCACAGACACACGTGGTATATATGATATCAGTCAAAATTATTCCTTCTTAAAACTCCACTCAATTCATTTCATGGTAATATCTATCATCTGCCATGCATATAGACATTTTTTTCCCCTAACACATCTATTTTAAACAAATTTGTTTTAAATGTGGACAATTAAATTTATGCATTATTTTATTAGCATTACTTACCTTATACTAATTTATAAAATATCTTCAAAATTTCCCAAAAACTACTGCAAGGTTCAAAGGTAATGAAAATATACAGCCATATATTCTCAGTGTTATATTTCACACGCAGACTTTATATGATTTAAATAGGACTTAATGTTAACTTGAAAAGTTGCCATTTCTTTCTGTAATAAATATACGTCCTAATTTCTGAAAAGCAGAATTCTCTCAAGATAAACTGTAGTCACTTGGTTTATTAGACTTTATTACCTTTTAAAAAACAAAATCAATTGCTGAAACAATAATGTGTATGAGCACAGTTTGATAACAGACTTTGATTTCTTAAATACACCACAATTAAGTATTCAAGATATCCCGCAATATTTTATTTTTTCCATTAGAGATTTCCTATTACACCATTTTCAGACTGTAGATTATTTAAGTCAGTTGAACATTCTACCTTGTATTATTTATTTACCCTGAAATTGTAAATTGGAATATTCTGTCAAACTTCCTACAATCCAGGGAAAATAATCCAATTTATTGAACGTTGATATTATTGGTTACATGAGATTCCCCAGTGACTTGTAGAAAGATCTAAAGGAATTCTACTATAATATAAGAAAGGAAAATATTGGAGTGAGCAAAAAGTCAGGAAGTTAACAGGTCTAAGAGGTTTTTAATTGAGACAATGAAATCATTGGCATTCCAAAACCAGAACACTTTGCATATTTACCATTTGATTTGTCATAATGTGTCAGAAATTTTAATTATGGTCTAAACCAATTGTCATTTAATTGACTGTTTTATTTACATAGCAGTAACTGACTGCAGTGGTTAGCTCTCCTGTGAAAATCAGTGTACAATTTGCATGAGCTAATAAAGAATTCTATTCCAAAATGAGAATGTGTGATTGGTTTTTCAAGATCTGTTGCAAAAAATGACAGTAATCTTTCTTCACTTTTTCAGTCTTTATGAAACCATGACCAACAAAACTTGGATGCTTTCCAATCAAACATGGAAAGTATTCCTTTATTAAGGTTAGTTCCATTAAACTTTATGAAACAAAATTTTCTGGGTAAGGCAAATAAGATTTGGCCAATGAAACAATAACTCTGCATTCTTTGGAAAAATAAACCAACAGACTGTTCACCAGAACAATCCAAACTTGGACTCCTGCTCACCCATATGGGCTGTTCAGTATCAGCCAGGGATGGTGTTCTGGCATAACAACCCATTCCATGGGGGAAAAAAGTGAAAACCTTGTTCTCACAAAGATAAACCCCCTCTTGGACACAAAATTCAACTGCTCTGAAGTCAATATTGTATTGGACCATTTCAATAAGGAGACAATTTACAGGCAAGAGTTTTTGTGACATGCTTTTTAGAATGCACTTAGCTGTGCTGCTACCAATCTTATATTTGGTTCAATACTTAATTCTCCTGTTTGGGAGATGTCTGACATGCTCTGATTCTCCATTTAAACTGGGCCAAGGCAGAATAACCACCTGGAAAGCCAACGGATTACAGGAGTGTAATGAGCAGGAATGAACATCGCAATTCCTGTCCTGATATTCACAGGTTGGATACCAAGAAGAGGAATTATTTCTGTAAATGCTGGGATAGTGCTCTTTAAATGGCTATCTCTTGATGCTGCTTTGTTTTATTTAATAAGTAATTTAGTTTGAAACGGAAGACAATAGATTTACACCGGGTAGAGTCAGATATTCCTTAATAATTACCAAGTGGATTATACTGTCTATGAAATTATGTCTGCATCCTGCCTTTCCAGAATAAAAAATTTGGAAAGTAAAGCTGCTGCACATTACAGCAAGATATTCCTGTTATTCAAAGTGCAACCAGCTTCAGCTTGTTCTAAACCTCAATTTCCATTTACTTTCAAGTACTGTATGGACACTTCTTTTTTCCTTTCAATGAAAAATGAGTTCAAATACTAAGTGACTTAGTTGTTGTCTTTCTTCTTGCAGATCTGAAACTAAGGAAAACTTCAATTTTCAAACCAGCCAAACTATTTAATCTACAGGCAAATCTAAAGTGGATACCAACTAGTGAAAATAGGATTTATGCTTCCTGGTTTTCCAGCCACTAGAGGGCAAAGTTTTTCTGTGTCTTTTTCCATGGAAGAAAGTGACTCCAAACACAGAGCTGTTATTTCAAGTACATATGGCCTTGAACAGGGCATTCTATGAGGTGTGTTTGAACTTGAAGCCTTTCACCATACATTAAAGAAACAAAGTCTTGAGATTATGATATTTTTATCATTATATTATGATCCTACGTAATATGAGGATTTTCTCATATTGGTCGTCACAGTAAACAGAAGACAAGATAAACTGTCCTTTGACATGAACCTCTGTTAACTCAATTCCTCCCTAACTTTGAATACACAACCTGCACCTCAGTTTCAAGTATCATATTAAGCTCTTAAATGTACCAAGGTCAATTGGAATAAGGGTGTCAAGTACTTAAAAACTCTGAAATTTGAAAGGCAATGTTTATTCTCAGATCAAAAATAGTCAACTACCATTTTTTTATAAAAGGGAGTGTCTAACCTTCCCTTTGTTTTTGTGTTTTTGTTTTTTTTTTCTTGTTTGTGTTTTTTTAATCATTATTATTTTTCTCTGGAAAACAAATTTCCCCTTCTTCAAAAGATACATAAACTCTCAATTTTCCCACTAGAATTTTAAACTCTTTTTTCTTTTGTATTCTACCACTGTGACTTTTAACACATTGTGGGGTTTTTTGTGTGTTATATTTGGGAAAAAAATGTATCTGTTTATAGCCTCCAGAGATTTTAATTGATCTTCCTCTTTGTTGCTTTTAGATAGGCTGGATATTATGAGGCTCAGTTCTGAATGACTATTTTTAAAATCAATAATATTGTGAGGTGTGTCTCTAGAGCCTATTTGGAACCCAGCTGCCATTGTTCTATTCTGATTATCTTATATCAGGTCCCAGGGCTGACACAAATGGAAGCATTGCCAACTAAAGCAGTGTTGAGCCATTATCACCTCCCTCAGAGCTGCTCCACCCTCTCTGATAATGCTATCTGCCTCCAATTATTGCTAGTTAGACCTTTATTTTAATACATTTCTTTAGGTTTTTTTTTAATCCTAATGGATTTTTTTCCCATGGTGTTTTGGAGAAGAAAATATTTCCTTCATGTATTTTCCTAAAATTTTTCATCTGTGCACTAGAATTTCTTGCCTTAAAATCTGTCTTCATTGCAGTGTGGCAGATTGAATAAAGCAACACATCATTTGACTGATAAATCTGTAAGGACAAATCTAAGTTTTGTAACATTTGAAGTATATTCTCAGGTTCAGCTTGAAAGAGATACTTTGATAGAGTTGTCTGTGCACTCCTGATACCAACCTGAGATTGCTCAGCCTGGGCTAGTGGAAGGTGTCCCTGCCATGGGCAGGGAGTTTGGAACTGGATGATCTTTAAGGTCCATTCCAAGCCAAACCATTCTGTGATTCTATGATCCTGTGTTATAATGTTGGTTTTGCATTTTGCACATCTCAATCCCTCCCCACAGAGGGATGACCAGAGCTGGTAACACCCGTGTGTTGTCAGGCAGTTTTCTGGAATGCTTAGCCTGGGAAAGCTGCATTTGTGCCTCCTTCTGGAAGAACCAGGGTTGGCACCAAGCCATCTCCTCTCACAGGCTTCAGTCCCATGGCTGTGGTAGGTCTTGCATGTCCATTTCTGCCTCAGCTCCATCCCTGTCCTGGGAATTTTGTGGACCTCTTTCTGTCTGGTCCATACCTTTTGATCTAGTCAATGCAGACAAATTATTTGAAGGGAGCATTTGGATCCACACAGATTCTCAAAGCCATAATGTGGTTGCCAAAAAAGTCCATCAGATACATGAAACAAAAACACAACATGAATTTAAATAAGTAAGAATCCAGAAGCAGATTGGGTTGTATTGTAGGAAAAGCTGTGTCTGTGAGGACAGGGAGATAAAGGCCCCAAGAATATCTTAGTTGCCAGACACTATCTTTTTATCTAAATATATTATCTTTTTTGACAGATCTTTAACAGATAAGATGGAAAAAAAGGACTGAAACCTTCTGTACAACTGATATTCTACTCTGGAGAGGTGTTGAAGCCACCAGGGCAGTGATATATCTGCAGGCAGACAAGCTGACTCTCCGGAGCCCTGTGGAGTCAGCAGAGCTGTGCAGTGCCAGTGAGGAATCCACTCTCAGGGGAAAGACAGATACAACTTTTACAGCAACCTCTCGGTTTAGGATATATTGTCCACTATTGTTCTGAGTAGTTGCTAGTGTCCAAAGTGCAGTTCTCTGACTGAAGAGAAATTTTAAATACTGTTTTCAAATCAATATTATTTTAAATGTTTTAAAATCAAAATGTAACACTTGCTGAGTTAAATCTTAATGCTATATATAAAAACATGAACAATGGGGGACCAAATTACAGGAAAGCGCTATGGTTGTCTTAATTTGTGTTCCACTTTAACATTATGAGTTGTACAAAGATTTGGCAGTGAAATAGTAAACTCTGCATTGAATGTATTACTAATAGCAGTCTAAGAATGAAGCATTCTATAACATTTGATACAGTACAGTATAGTATTATATGGTGTTTAAAATGCCACATATAAATATATATTAAGTACCAATAAAACAAACATAAGGTTTGATTGTTACTTGGTTGAAAGGACAGGGGAGTAAGGTGAATGCATTTGTTCACCACTAACCACCTCCTTAAATGTAAGTCATGTTTAGGAGATCTATGAAGAATGACTTTATTTAGTTGATCAAATTTATCCATAGGTATTCAAGTCACAGGAAAGAGTTTGTTGCTGCTAAAGGTTTACTTGCAGAAGGAAAACAAACTGTCTGTAAAATGATTTCCAGCAAGGATCTAACATGCTTCTACTGCATCTACAGCACATTCCTGTTGCACTGAATATTAAGAGTTAGAGACAACAACCAAATTAAATGCTCAACTTAAAGCTGAAGTCATTAAGTGTATTCCTTCCCCTGTTAGGAACAGACATGAATTGCTTATAGGGAAAACTCCTTTGCCTCCCCCATTCATTAGTCTGGTAATCTCATTACAGCAGAAACAAATTATCATTCTTGCTTATATAATATCTGGGGTTTAGGTATTAATAGTTTTAAATCTGTAACACCTTTTTTAAAGAGAAATATTCATTACAAGTATTTAGTGTCTAGTGTATAAAGCAGTCTCAAACTTCCTCATCTTTCAGTGTGTAGTTAACACGTTGTAGAACCAGATTAATTGTGTGCTTAGGAAAAGTTACAAGTATAATTGCATTGGTTTCCTCAAAGCATTTTGATTTGCAGTTTGAGTTACTTAAGGGCAAAATTATGACTGTTTTCTTTTTAAATAGAAAGAAAGTAACAAGATAATTTTTTAAACTAGTTAATATCTTTTCATTCTTGCATTTTTTTTATTCTTTATTGGTGTTTTTCCTTCCAAAAAGACTTAATAAAGTCTTTTTAAAGATGCTTCTGCTCCTCCCAGTGACAAACAAAATCTAAAAGTAAAGGTTTCAAATGCAGCATCATGGGAAAAAAAGATCACTTTGAAGCTTTAATTTCTTTCCAAGGATTTGGGCTTTGATTTTTTAATATATGGGGTAATATCCTTCATTCCACTTCTCCCTATTTGTGAAATTGCTCTCAATGTTTTCTGTGTGTGTGAGTTTTTCACGTTCCTACAGAAGCTTGTACTGATGTGAACTGCAAAACACAGTTCACATTGTAAGTTAACTTTCTCTAAGAAGGTGAAATTTGTAACAAGTTTCCTTCTGTTGCAGCCAGAGATGATTCAAGGTACCTCAAAATGCAACAACTCTTCAAACAGAGCATGATTATGGGTCTGGCAAGACCCTGCAAGGTCGAGCAAGATTAAGCCACCTGCCCGCTACAGGGCAGGTAATGGAAAACATCTCCTTGTCCTCAATCACCAGAGGGAGAATTAATTTAAATCCCTAGTAATAAATTATATATATGCAATTGCCTTATCTCACCAGAAATTTCAAAATTTTCTCTTTGGTCAGGCCGGCTGTGTGAAAGCAAATTTTCATGGGTGATTGGAAACGTGTAACTTGTGTTCTGAGTGGGGTAAAATGAAAGAAGGTGGAACTCCAGGTACATTCAGCAAAGCTGTAACTCATTATGATCCTTTTTAAAGCAAGCACAAGCTTACAATACACTTCAAATCCAACATTTTAAAAGTGTACTGTTCTAACCAGCCTCCAACAAATTTCTTCAATAAATCATACAGAGCAAATGGCAACCCAAATTCCATGAGGGAAATGGGTGTTGTTACCATGTGCAATATCCTGGACATTTGCAAGCTTTGTGTTATCTCTTTTCTATCTAATTTCTAGGTTTTAAAGCTAATCCAGTAAATGTTGATGTGCCTCTCCAAGATGCATGGGAGCTGTATCACTGGTACAGCTGCATGATTACTCTTAAGTCTCAGTGGTAGCTGCTCTCCTAATGAGCCAGGATAAAATCATTAAAAAGTAATTGTGTGCAGGTTTTACAGATAAGTCTCCGCTCTGGGACGAGGTAGTCCTGACAGACTGTAATATTTCTAAGATGATATACTCCTCCCTGCTTGTTTAATGAGCTATAGATTTTTAATCTAGAAGTTTTGGTGACAGGCAGAAGGAATGCACAAGAGGCTGACATGGAGAAATCTGTGTGTTATTCATGGTTGTATTTTTATAGACAACAAAAAGATGCAAACCAAAGCCAGCTCTGTATCTCCCCAGAAATTCTGTGTTACTGCCTGTGTTACTGTTTCATCTGGTAATTTTCAATCATAGTACACAAATCTGAATTGTTGTTCACTTTCCAACGATAGGCTGTATTTACTACTACCCTTTAATGTAAGTAAAAACATACAAAACCAGGACTTGAGTTACACAGCAAAACTGGAAGAAAATCCATTTCTAGTTTGTAAAATCATTCAGGGAATTATTGCAGCAGAGGATTTTCCATCCTCTAAAGGTGGAATGCAGCTACTTCATGAATACAAAAAAAACAGCTCATGTCTCAAAAAGAAAAAGGAAGTGAAAGATAGCAATTCCTTACAGGAATTCAAATATTCTTGGTATACTACAGTCACCATTAAACACAGTCCATTCAATAATCATTTTGTAATAGTACCTATGAAAGTAGGAAAAAACCCCATGTAAACCAGGTAAGATATCTTCCAAAACATGTTGAGGAAAAGCACGAAATCTAAAGAAGATAATTTACCATTTAGAAGTACCCATTCTGCTGTTCACCTCACAGTCATTACTTCACAAAAGCAGTCACTGTACTCCACTTTTACCAGGCTACTCCCAAATTTTCAAGTTTCCAGCATTCACTGCACTGCATCTCCTCAATTCCATTGTATCTCAGCTTTGCTTGTCATGAACAGACATCCAGAAAAAAAAAAAGGTGAGTTGGAAAAGAGCAAAGTTTAAAAGTCTTTGAATTATCTGTACAACACTTTTCTCCCAATTGCACCCCTCAGGTTTCACCATCTCTTGATGAGAACAATAACAAGAGGAAACAGCAAATGGCATTACAAAGGTCTGAGTAAAGATATTTTCATGCAAGTTTAGCCAATTTATTGTGATTTATTCCCCAGATATTGATTCATGCCCCTAAACTGCAGACACAAAATAAACTGATCCGGACTAACTTCCTTATGGGAAGTATATTTTGTGAAATGTTTTTATGCAAATTAAAAGATCAGAATATAATTTCAGCACTTGATCAGATGAACTTCCTTTTCTAAGACACCAAAAGAAGAGTTTTTGCTTAACAGGAAAGATGGGAAAGATCTATTTTGTCTGATGGTCTCTATCTATCATTTTTTCAACTATAATTTTGGTCTGGATGGAGAAGGAGACAATCAGCAGTACACCAAATGCTAGGGATGACTGAGAAGTTTGGGTTTGCAGTATTTCCATTTAGAGTCTTCAAAGGTAAACCATGGGAAGATATTTCAGGGAAGCCTCTTAAAATAGAAGTATGAAAAAGTACATAAGTATAGCAACGTGCATACTATTAATTGGCACTATGTCATATTGCAGTTATCCACATACACATTCTACTACTTCCTTAACTTCCCTGAGCCCAAGTTACCCTGAACTCTTTCCATGATAAAAGATCTTCAGTTGCTGTCTTTGTGAGAAAGGATAAATCCTTTCTCTTACATCATAAGGCCCATTTAACTCCCCCAATCATTACAAAACACGTGCTGCTTTTTTGTCTCATACACTGTCTCTCACCTTCTCTCACCCCACCTATGCTGACATTTTTTTCCAGACATTTATGACAATAAAGGTATCTGTTCAATGCATTTTTCCTGTGTTTACACCTCTCCTCACCACCACGTTATATTATAATACAAAGCACTGCACCACAAAAGTGAAAAGCTTTGGCCAGCCCCTGATGCTGCTTATTCACAGGGGTTGTTCTGGGAAATCTTTGTCTTAGTACTGAAATATCAAATCAGAAAGATTTTCTCTTTTTTTTTCTATGTGTTTAGAAAATAATTTGATACATCAAACGAGATGTTGTTAAAATAACATTGCTACTTGTGGCAAGATATCTACTGAGAAAATGATCAAAGTCTGAAAGAACCAACTATTTTTAGGATGTTTTCAAAGTCTAAACCTGGAGAAGACCCTTAAATTCAAGAGGGTTCCCACCTATTGCAGTATCTCATGGTATGGATTTGATTGTTATTCTATCAAATACAACAGCACAGTTGAACATATTTCTCATGGTACCTGATTTACACATTTCCTTTACACTGCAGTGCAGCTCTACTAGAAGGGCATTTTATTAAAGAAGCATTTTTCTAATGATGATGTTAAAATGTATAAGGCAATTAGTTCAACCTTGTTAGCTACACAAGCTTTTTCTTAATTTTAAGGCCAGGAAAGAAGAAATGACTAAAAAACTGGGCTGAAAGGAGAATTGACTTTTGGACCTGATTTCAGTATAAAATTTTTTATGTGCCCTTGAACAATTCTCTCAACTATGACATGTTTCCCCCTCTGTATAAAACATGGATTACATTTTCTTACATCTTTGCTCTATAAGAATTGAGGCCTTGTCTCACAAGGAGCTCCACACATTTTGAGCTTTGTTCAAAACGGACACCTGCCCCCCATCTAATGCTCAATGGGCACTGGGTAGTTTTGGGAATAACTCATTTATGAGTTCAGAATATGACACCTGCACACAAAATATCAGTCCCCTATTGTGAACCTTTAGATCAGATTGAAAGAGCAAGTGTAGTAAAAGCATAAGCATTTTTTCTTTGTCTGGATCATTCTATTATCCATCTTACAAAATTCAGCTGAAGGGCTATATTTTAATATTCCTCTGTATTCTGTTCTTATTCCTTGAGCTACATAATTTTTAAGAGCACTCATGTATCACTGATGTTATAGGAAAATATGATCAGAATCCATAAAGACTGTTGTAAACTCTTTTGTTTTCTAACATCATCCCTGGAGAATTCAACCTTTATATAGGTAATTGCTGACATTTTCAACAGTTTCCAGTCTCCTCTATTGTTAGATATTATAAATTGCACACCAAAAGTTATTGATTACTGAGTTTCTTTATGCAACTGAGGATGTTCAATGTCTTAGAGGAACTAACTCTGGCTCTTCAGCCTTCTTTAATATTATATCTAGAATATCCACCCCATAAATGATGTCACCCATCCTGTCAACAGTCCTTTAAAAGGCTGAGAGTTTCTACAGAAAACCATTTAATGTATTTTAATAAATCTGTTCACCTTAAGGGTAGGATAGGAGTATCTGAAACTTAGATGAAAGTTGGAAAGTTATTTTCTAACTTCCCATCAAGGATGGAAATGAGCGTAAGAAAGTTAAAGTGAATAAAGGTGCTGTGATGTGAAGAAGACTTCATCCAATATAGGAAAGAATTGAAAAAATAAGCAGATAAAAACCAGAACAGAGCATTAAATTTGGTAATACTTTGTCTTTTTGCATAAGAAAGAGAAAACTTTTCTAG
Source organism: Lepidothrix coronata (assembly GCF_001604755.1). Taxonomy (NCBI): domain Eukaryota; kingdom Metazoa; phylum Chordata; class Aves; order Passeriformes; family Pipridae; genus Lepidothrix; species Lepidothrix coronata. The sequence continues at coordinate 611,025 of NW_016690385.1, forward strand.
AAAGCAGTTAATTTCATTCCTATAGTGTGCCTTCCAAAGAGAGTTTGTGGTTGTGGCAGACTCACGCTGCAATGCAGAGTTCCATTTTCTTCCTACCTCTGCCCTAAGGAAAGTAGATTGCCCTAAGGAAAGTAGATTCTTTTTCCTTAAAAAAAAATCAAGGTTTCCTACATGAACATTCCTAAAAAAGAGACCTAATGAAATTTTATGCTCCCCCAAAAATATAAAAGATTTCTATCTGCACCTGAGTCAGGTAGCTGAAAAGTCTCTCAAAATTCATTACAGGTTCAGGCTTAATACATATTCTTGTTCTAAAGTATATTTTACTTTACAATGGTTATGTTGCATATTTAGTCAACTGCAAACTTGTTCCTCTTCTTAAATTTCATGCAAATGAACCTCAGTAAATAAATGTTAACCCTCAGTAAAATGGAGATGCGCAGAGGTTAAAAGTCTCAGGAGAAATGTGTCTAATCTTTGAAACACAAATTAAGAACTTGTTTAATTTTTTTTCAGACAGTACATGAAGCAAGACCTACATGCCTGCAAATGTTACCATCAAATTGATAGGATAAATTTTATTTATACAGAACTTTTAAGAACATTTATCCCCTTTTGAGTTTATAGCAGTAGTTTATCACCTTTTTTTCTTCTACAGCTTCAAGTTGTGCCACTCCACACAATAATATATTCCTCTGAAAGGACTGACTAGAAAATTCATAACACAAAACCTTTAGAGAATCTCAATTCCATCTGGATGGACAGTGTTAGCTTCTACAATGCCAAATCAAATTTAAAGAAGCAGCTTCCTTCTGTCTTCTTCCCATAGATGTAGATGGATCCTCATGGAATTTAACTTACATTTGGACTTCTGGTATTCAAATAAATTCTTTTCCAGAAAATCACAAACAAGCATTAGACTGACAGAAAACAGGAGAAAAAATAGAATTAGCATTAATTAAGTGGAATAAAGAAAAACAAAACAAGTAACATTTATTATACAAAATGGCTTCTAAAGAGCTAACTGTGCCATACAGGGTAATTATTGGCAAAAGCAGTGGGAAAAAACCCTCTAAAAAGGCCTGTCTTAATATAAAATATGTTGCATGATGAAAGTTGTTTTCTCTTTTGTTTCTATGAGCAAAGATTTTTTTGGTTACAAGAATAATGATACACTCTGCTTTTGCAGTCTAGCTGACTTGAGTAACAGAGATATAATTATTGTTTAAGAGTTTTAACTGGTGCTGAGTAGTTCATCTTTATTATTCATTTAAAACCCATTTAAGAGAACTCTCTTTGTTCCACAGCCTATGTTCCATATTTTTTAAAAGAAATGGGATTGAAAGGGACTATATTAAAGTTGTTCTGGTATATGTTCAGTTTTTTCTCAGTTGCAAAGCATAAACAGTCAGCTGAAGTGAATGTGAAGCAAACTGGGAAGTCAGGAAAACTGTTTGTAGGAACTGCTTCAAGGACTTCAGGATCCACAGGCTGGATATTAACTCAACATCTCAATAAGCTAATATTGTTTTGCCTGAAAAGTTCTGAAGGATTGAAATGGAACATCACCATCCACCCACAAGCAGAACTTGACCTCAGACAGAACGTAGTGAACTCCACCACCACTGGTAGCACAGAAGCTTCTGAAAACACCCAACATCCTCGAAAGGCTTTCTCAGAATGTTAAGCATGGCTGCATCTTTCACAGTTGCACAGTAAAAACAGTGACTCAAGAAGTGAATCTGGGGAAAAAATAAATTTTGGCAAAGTCCACAATTCCAGATTCATTCCTGATGCAATACTTCAAGCTTTTAGGCCTGCCATAATGTTTTGGGCAGACACTCCCTAGACACTCTGCAAGAACATGGTCTCTACAAAAATTCTATCCCAAAGGTAGCAGTAGAAAGATCAGATAATTTCCACTGTGGCTATTTTTAATTACTGTAATATAAATTTCAATGTTTTTACTAGAATAAGTATTGACCTGAATTGATTCAGTGGTGTTTCAACTGGGAGAATTTTTTTTTTATCAAGGTCACAAAAGTAGTTTATTTCAGCATTTGCTTATTCCAATACTCTGTTTTAATAACTTAATTTAAAAAGATATTTTTTCTGCTTAAATTGAGTGGGAGCTGAAATGTAAAACCTTTGCTGTTTTGTTACTTTCACAAAGTGACATTTTTCTGCAGCTGCATGCTGCCAGTTGATTTTTTTCACTAGGCAAAGTATTGCAGCTTTTCATGACAGCCAACACAGCCAAATCTGGTGAAACTGCAAAAAGGATAAAGGCAAAAGCAATGTCTGATAACCCCTCCACTGAACAAGCCATACAGTGTTCTCAAACAAGCTATACAGTGTTCTCCACTGGCTAGGAGCTTTGAAACCAAAGAAGGTTTAACACCTACAGATATTAAACCCACACACCTTTTCACAGCTTTTGGTTCTCCTTTGCTTCTACTGCAGCAGTGCTGGAAGAGTTCATGGTTAGAATTGGTACTAAGGGCTTGTTTTCACCAATTTACTGCTGTTGGAACTAATATGCCATATTTGCCAAGCTACAGTCCACCATTTCCAAAAATATAAGTAGGTTTAAAGCTCCTCATAGCAATACAAGAGTTAAACTAGTCACTAGGTTAGGACTACTGGAAGAGGATTGAGAAAGACAAGATAAAAAGCTCAGTAGGACCACAGGAGAGAAGTCATCTGGAGCTCACAGCTTGAGAAACTCAAAATGCACATCTTTTCAAAAGTGATGCTTCTGTATGTCTGGGGGGAACTAGTACATCTGGAAGAAGGTCCTATGAGATTAATGTGGTCAATATCTACTGTCAGGAGTAAATAAGGATAGTGATGGACATGTGGATTACAAGAAGATGCTCCAGGAAGAGGATTTTTTCTATGTGACTTTATGTCACTTAAGGCAGACATTTGTATTTTAAGGGCTTTATGGTTATGACAGTAATAAAAAAATTTAAAAAAGGACAAATTCTTCTTCATAGATGTTTTTACTGCGGCAAAGCTTTAGTGTGGGTGGGTTTTTTTGTCCTTCTGTAATCAGAATTGGTCTTTCAAGTATACACAGTACCAAAGATGTGCCACCAGGAACCAGGCCAGTGGTTGCAACGCCCAGGATGTGTCACCTCTAGTGCAGACTGACAGCAGTGATACTCCAAATCAGGAATCACTTTACCAAAGCTTAAATGATGGGCTATTTTATTACAAGTGACTTGAGCTGAGCAAAAAGTTGAGCAAGAACCATGATCTAAGGAACTGAAATACAAATATCTTCTCGGCAAGAATATTATTTTTCCTCATGTGGTAGAAATAAGTTTCTGTAAGTAGATCACAATAAATGTCTTGGAAAATTTTTAAAAAAATAAATTAGTGGTTTTTAATGTGCAAGAAACTTGCCATTTCTCAAACGTGTGCTGTATCTTTTGTCAAATACAGCTAAGAAGTTTACATGTAACCAGAAACTAGCTACAGAAAGGTGTTGTTTTTTTACTCCTTATAATTCTTGTGATGGTTTCAAGACTAGTTAATCCCAACTAGTACACTGGTTTGAATTCACTGGACTTGTTATTTTGTAACACTAATGTATTGGCATTCAGTATATGCCTATGAGCAACCAATGTGGAGGGCTGAGTGTCAAATAATCAGATTAGAAATGAACATCAATATGAAGATTTTTATCTAGGTTTCCACTATTCTGAACTTCAAAAGAACCAACAAGCGTCTTAGTATAGTTCCCCAAAACTCTTGCTATGCTTCTTAGACAGTGTTGTATGTATTTACTAACTACAGAGTGATCTGTACCCCCCAAAAAAGGGAAATATTAGTAAATATTAACAAGTATTAATTTTGTCATAGGTCTTGATGCTGCTTATCCACATGGACTGTGTGGAAAAGGAAGCAGTATAACTACTTGAAGTAAAAGATTTTAAAAGATCAGATTTGTGAGATGTAACGTACCAGTAGGAATGAAGTAGTTAGAGAAGAAAAGGTAAAATGTCTGGATGTTTTCTCCCAGCCTGTGCCACAGGAGTCTGGGCAGTCACATCTCTCCCTTCTTACAAGGAAGCAAAACATGAAAAACTTAATCCTTCCTGTTTATACAACCTGCAACATGTTTCTGTCTTACAGTCCTGTTTCAAGAGGGCAAATGTATTCTATTTAACATGATACCCAGAAGCCAGGGAAGTGCTTAAATGTCCAAACCCCTTCTATGACTGGTGTGTCAGAGGTTTATCTCACACTACAAAATTGTTCCATAGCTCTATGGCCCTCATGAGAAAAAAAGTAATTTACTCTCTACACACTGCAGCACAATTGCTGGAATATATTTACAGTGACTAATTAGCGGTGAAGAAAAATGCTAAGCTGTAGTTTCATTCTCCTCACTGTGGCTGTGACATGATTTACAGCGCCGTTTTTTTCATCTTGACACTCAGTCTATGCGTGCAAATTACTTGGGGAGGAGGGGGGAGTAAGAGTTATATTTCTTCATCCAGGAGCTACACAAAAAGCTGGATAGCTTCAAGCACTGGGAGCTCCTCTGGTGCCTGTGTGCTGACTCAGGGCTAGCACAAGGAGTGGGAGCCAAGGACCCTGACAGGTTTCCAGCTCTCCAGCAAGGCTGTGGGAAATGCCTGCCTTGCCCCTGCATATGCTGATGGTGAAGGGAACCTGCAAGCAGAGTGAACCACCTTCTCCTGAACTTAAAGTGCACACAAGCAACAATTATCCTGAAATCACTGAGGCATTAGGTCGGTTTGGCATTAGCTCTGTTTAGCATTAGCTCTGAGGAGGGGCAAACACCAGATTTGGAGATGTCAGCATTCCATGTGTGTTTTGAGGGTTACCATGTGCCAGAAGCACCTCCTAAATTCTGACTAAAATTTCAAGCACTGGTAGAGAGGGTTGTTTTAACACAAAGCCCAGAGACTAAATGGCTTGAATGTCACAGCCCAGGCTTGAATATCCTGGCACCTTGGCACTGGGGCAGCCCCAGCCCCAGGCATTGGGCACCTCCCTGGGCACAGGGCCTGGGATGTGGGCACCCAGAGACCTTCTGTGGCATTGCTGGGAGAGGGGCTGACAGTCCTCAGGGGCTGACACTCCCCAGGGGCTGACATGGGGTCCTGAACTAACTCCAACCCTGGGAAAGGCCATCCCTGGGTGCCTGTCACCCACCCTGCTGCTCCTCATCAGGTGCAGCCTCAGGGAACCTGTGGTCACCACAGGGAACGAGCAAAAAAGATATAAAAAGACAAATAAGTATTTAAATATGTGATGGTATTTTGTTGTTAATAGCAGCATAATGGTTTTAAAATTATTTATTAAATTATTACTGGCTGTTTTTATCACAATAACTTATAAATTATAATTAATATCAAAGAAATAATTACCCTTTTTCTCTTATTATTCTTAGGAGAAGGCCACAGACAAGGCCAAGATCTTTCCTTCACAAACAGCTCCCTCCCTGAAGTCTCCTTTGATAGGAAATAAGCAGCATACTACCCAATACGCTGGCTATTTTTTTTAACTGACTGGCTAGGAGTTCTTCTACTTGTAACAGTTTGTCTAGAGTTGGACAGGCTCCACAGCTTTCAATATCTGAGGTTTGGCCTGTCATTTCTGTGTTCATGTGTTTATTCCTGCCTCTAAACTCCAGTCTCGCGCAATGCATTAGAAAGCAAGCTCCATTTTTTGGTTTTTTTTCCATTGTTTACAGCAGTTCTAGGGTTTTTCTCTAACATGCATAAAGCATAATTCATGGAATACCTTGCTGGTAGATATGGGTAAAAAGGCTGTTGTGGACAAATTAAAATAGTGAAAGTGCATGGAACAGAGCTCAGCTATAACAACCTCAAACTTCTAGTAGTTCAGAGCAAAGAAAGTATCTAAAAGAACTGGGCTAGCATAGTGTTTAGGCAACACTGGAAAGCATACATTACATTATATACATTCCTGTTATAGACATTACTACATGCCCTAGACATCTCTGCAGAAATCTCACATAATGCAGTTATTCAAATCTGATTGTTTTCTCTTTGATGAAAACATGGTTTACCACCACAGCTGTAGAATTTCATCCAGTTACCAGTGAGGAAGACCAGTGGGTTTTCTGTGTAGCAAGACTTCTGGTTTAGGAAGAGAATATTCTCAGAAACGGCAGCCAGCCTTGAATTCAGAATACCAGTAACTGATAATCATCTATGATGACCCTAATTAAGCTGTCCCACTGGCCTTTATTTTAAAAGCTTCATTTTGTTTCGAGACTCTTTCTTCCCTCTTCTTTTGTTTAGTCTCCTTGTCAGACTTGCTGTCATCTAGTAGATTAAATCCCAACAAGTATTCATTATTGTACTGTGGGAAAAAAAACAACTTCTTGGACTGCTTCATATTCACAGAAAACAAATGGTGCAATATCAGCCCTCAGTGAAATGGAATATACATCTTAAACCCCTGACACTTACTCTATTTAGTTTAAAAGCTTCTTCATTCAAAACATACTTTCCCACTGTCTTTAAAGAAACAACTGCTTGGCTACTTAGTATCTCACAATAAAGTGTCACATCTTTTGCCAAGGAAAGGATTACTCCACAGCAAAGACAAATGATAGAGAGCTGAAGCAAGTCCAGGGCACAATGCCAAGCACAGCTGAAATTAGAGAAGCTGCGAATCAGCAATACACTGACATACATAAATAATTAGAGGAATTCGTTTTGTTTAGAATGAGCAAACAACTCTGTGGTGATGCATGATATATTTATATATTTTCTAAAGCTCCTACTTCACAGGTACCAAATTACAAACATTATCACCTTTGGCCTTGTGCACCATTTCTTAAATAGGGTCATAGATTTACATCTAACATGTCCCATGCCTGGCAGCATGACTTCTGATTGTTGCAAATTCTACAGTGATTTTTTAAAAGATGAGCCAAGATGATTCTTTTTTGTAACCTTAGGGTATCAGTCAAAATAACATTGTATTAATAATAATTATTGTTCATTTTTTTTCACCAATGAGATAAAATGTTGCTATCATTATGTGACTGTATGCACATTTGTTTAATTTCTCTTGCATTTCATATGTAGTTTTTAATTATCTGACTGCTTCATGTCTACGTTATTTCTGTATTTTAAAGTTTTTTTCTGAACTCTGCATTAATGCTTTAACGTCTTAATAAACTTTCCTTAAAATATCCTTTAAAATATCTATGCTTTATTCTGTAGATAAGTCTTGCATGGGAGTTGATTAGAATTGTTAAATGAAGCATCTAATGTGAATTTAAAGTCACATGCCATCTTGTTTTCATCACTTCTCAAGGTATGTAAAATTGTCATTTAACTAGGGGTATTAACACAGCAGTGCCTAAACACATCATTTTCTTTTATTCTTAGCTGGGAATTGAAACAAATAGCTTTTAATTTGTATAAAATCTTTTTTTGCCTTCAATATTTGATTATTTTGTTTCCTCACTGTAGTATCAGCAGTGTTTCTCAGTACTCAGTTGCATCTCTAGGACTAAGTTATGGGAGCTTTAGAGGCTGAGCTATTAGACTGCAAGACAGGAAAAGACTCAAAGGTCACAGAAAATTTAGAAGAGCTTTTAGGTTAAGCTGTGTTTCCAAGACTGTTGCTGTGCTAATGAAGACTATGTGGTGAAAACTGCAGATGTTTGCAATACAATTTAACTAACACTTTGTTTTTAATTATATCACTCTTCTACAAACCCACTCTCAATATAAACAGTCCTATAAAGGAAATCTCTCAAAGCTGGTAGAAAAATGGGTCCAAGCGGCAAACAGAAAATTTCCATTCATTTGTTCTTCAGTGATTCACAGGATTAGTAATCGCAATACTTTTCCTTATTTGACCATCTCAACTGCCTGAAATGCTGGGGGAGTTCTACATATTTCTCCTCCATTTTAAGTTTTAGCATTTGTACTTTTAGAAATCAAAAGTAAGAGAAAACAGCCTGGATGGTCTTAATATATTAAGGAAAGTATATTGCAGCCTGGGAGTTTGAAAACATAATTCCATTGATAAGTAGAAAATAGTTAATGTAGAATCATCATTTGATATATTCTGTAGACTCTGATAGGAACTTGCAGGTAAATCAGAAAGCCATCTATATGCAGTTTGACTCTTGAAAACGTGAATTAAAACTTCCATATCAGATCTTCAGGATTACAATGAAAAGCATCAAACTGTTGCATAATAATTTCAAGCACCCGAACTACAGTTGCACAAAGCAATGTGAAATGTGTCTTGTTGTGTTCTTAAATGCAATTCCATAGCATTTTTTGTCTGGTCATAAGAGATTTTTTGTTAGGCTTTTAGAAATACATAAGGTTTTCCTTCATGCCCTGTTTTTAGGATTTTTATCCTTAAGAAGATAAGCTAAAACGAAAGTATGGCTGATTCCTCCTCCACACTTGACTGTTAAGAGAACAGTACAGATGTAGCAACATGTTTTGCCTGCAGACCATTTTCAAACATCAAATCTCTTAGATGTAACTCGAGGTATAATTTGGTGATAGAGATACACTGGATTTACTTAGAATAAGTGTCCAGAGTGACTTTGAATGCCTGACAGTTAAATATTCTCAGGTGTTTTTTTTACTTAAAATATATATAATGGTTAATTCTGTACAGTATTTTGACAGATAGAAAATATTACCAGGGTATTAGCTGGTATTCCAAGTCTAAGCTCTTGCCTTAGCATGAAATCAAGTACAACAGATCTGCATCCAAGCCTTGCATCTGTGGTTTCATCAAGCAAACCCAGATGTCAGGGGATTTTCTAAATTAACAATCACCTTTTTCTGCTCCTTCTATCTCCAGAGTAAATTGCTGATAAGCCTTTTTGCTGGTCTTTTCAAATGCTTTCAGAAGTAGAGGAGACCGTAAATGTAAAAATTATTTTAAAGTAACACTTCTTAGGAAAAAAAAAAGTTAGTCTGAAGCACTACTCAAAACAGGGAGGATTTTTCACTTGTGAAATGGTACTCTGTGAAAGTGCCACCATTATGTCTCAGGTACAGACTGGGGAACGTGAAAATTAAAAGTATTTAAAATAACTGTTTTGAAGAAGCAGAGGTCACTGCAGAAGTGACATGATTGAGTTTTCGTGTAGAAAAGCATGGTCTAAAGGCTCCCCAACTCAAGATTTGAGACCTGGGTATTTTCACAGCTGCATAGTGTGATAGCCCAGAGGGTGTTAATGTCTAAGCACTGAAATTAAGTTTTATGTGAACTAAGAGCCTTCCTTCATGGGAACAAACCATTCTGAAACATCTATTGGGGGTTTAGAGTAAGTAAAGTTGTTTGTACAGATGCAGCTGTAATGTCATTTATTATTAGCACCAATTACTGTGACAGACTTTGACCTAAAAGTCCTGAAGCACAGCAATTCTAGGGTATTAACCCAGTTTGTTTAGCTCAAAATGTAGTTTAATAAAGATCTTGCATTCATGGAAAGTGGCATATTTAACTATGATTACATAGGTGCAACACTTTCTGCAAATTATTTGGAGGGAACATTTGTGCTTCCTACAGTAATGCCTCGAACCTCTCATATTTGCAGAGCTCAGAGGTTTGGCAGCAGGCCTGCAATATGCTAAAGCTTGCTGAGCTTTTTTTTTGTATCTCATTTTTTTCTTTTAGCTCAGCATAATTCTGAACTGTTCTCTGGAATTTACCTGTTACAGTGCAATTTTGCCAATAGAACTCCTGTACTGTGTGTTAGGCAGGAGTCAAAGGGCACTTCCCAGCTGGTGTGAATAGAAATTGTGTTAGAACTGTTATATGCAACAGAAATAGGATTTATTTTAGTTTTAATGTTCTGCTTACTTGAGAATTAAAGATCTGGGCTTTTTTTTTCCCCTGTTCAACAACTTCTAGTCAGGACATAGGACTAGGTTTCATAATCTGCTCTCTGTATTAACTAGGAAGCTGATTTTCTTTAGGCCTAGGGATAGATATTCTGTTTGGTTCAAATGAGACAGAATACAAATGGTGCTGTTCTTGGAGTTCTCTACAATACGTTTTCTGTGATAACTTTCTCAGGTGAATAAGCAAGATACTAATATATGATTATTGTAGTGTATTGCTTATTCCAGATTCATTCACAGAAGGGGCCAATTCAGTTAAAAATTGACTTAAGGGAAGGCTTCTGTATAAATTGTCTAAATTCCTACCACTTAAAAGTTGGAAAAATATCCATCCTCATCCGTGTTAGAAGTAGACAAGAAAATAGCAGGAAGGTCCAAGTTATTTGGGATGGACAGGAGTTGAAGCAAGACTTCAAAGCAAAATGAAACTAAGGGGAAAAAAAAAGAGTAGATGGTGGAGAATGGTCTGTATTTTGCAGCTTACTCCTGGTTAATAGCAGATGTCTTTTAAATCCCTCAGTTCTTGTCCCAGAAATGAACGAATATTGAAAAAAAGGTTTAATAAGGTATTCTTGACTTACATGGGAGAACTGGGATGGCTAAATATTACTTTAAGCATCTCCTCATAAATAAATTGCTGAATTTGTAAAGAAAACTGTGACTATGTTCCTGTAAAACAAAATTTTTCTCAGTTCCTTCTGATATTTTTAGTACACACGGAGACCCTGATACTTGAGGGTTTTTATTTTAAAAGTTGATCGAGTTTACCAGCTTATCAAGTTGGCTATGAATTCATATGGCCGGCAGGAGTTCCGGAACACATGCAGACGATCAATACGATTGGACGATGTTCAATTTATTATTTAAATGAGTTAACTTTTATACAGTTTAGTTTTTTCTGGGTACGTGATTACAACAAGGTGATTGAGTAGCTCAGTCTGTGCATGCGTCTCATGCCTTCAGTTCATTGGTTCTGATGCTCTGCCCATACGGTCAGAGATCATTCGTGCCACCCAAAGTCCCTCCTATTGGTCCGCCTTTAGGGGCTTTCCGAGATTTTCCAGCTGTCCCTTTATCTCTAGTTTTCCTACAGCTTTCAAGTATTAAGACACAATTTTCTCATACCTTATAACTATAAACATACAGTATTCACCCAGCTAACAAGTATAAACATTGCATAGTTTCACACAGTTTGTAAGTATAAACACACAGAGTTTTCACACAGTTTGCAACTTTCAAAGTTATGTCAAGCAGGCCTAGTGCTTCTCAAAAATATGGATTGTTCAAAATATGTTCATTTTCCTGCAAATACTCTACAAATTCATGCTAGAAATTAAATAGTGAAGGGATTAAACCAGCATTTGCCAAACAACTGTTTAGAATGACAGACAGCTTAGTTTTACTTCTAAACCAAAATCTCACAAATTTGGTATCATTTGCTTAGTTACCCATCACCCACAATGCTTATAATGGCACCACAAGCTTCTGCAAGTCTATAACAAGCAGGACTAGTAGATATTCCTCTCTTTTTCCCTCTGTTGCACATTCTATGTGGTGAATGAGGAGCTGCATCAGAGCGTCACAGAAACCTTCAGCCTGAAATAATGGAGAGGAGAGTAAACCAAAAAAAAAAAAAAAAAAAAAAAAAAAAAAAAAAAAAAAAAAAAAATATACCTGTAGCAAATGCTAGCAAAATATTGGCAGAACAGACAGAGAGATATACGCGATGTCCACCATACCCGCGTAATGCGACGGAGAGATATCCGCGATGTCCACCATATCCGCGATGTCCACCATACCTGCGTAATGCCCAGCGCAGAATGCCAAACAGACCATCGACTTGTGCGCTGTAAACTCAATTTCAAGCTCAAATTCAAACCAAAAAGGGGCAGCATCCCAAAGAGAAGGCTCCAAGTTAACAATCTCCAATCAGCCACAGTAAGAGACAGTTTCCAGGCAAACCTTCAAACCAGGCTCGAAAACATGCCCACAGCTTCTGCAGAT
>NW_016690385.1:624741-632709 GCF_001604755.1 Lepidothrix coronata
TGTCACAAGTATTGAGGCCATGTTACTGAGAACGCAGCTGCGATGGGCAGGGCACGTCTCAAGGATGAAGGACCACCGCCTCCCTAAGATCCTACTCTATGGTGAACTTGCCACTGGCTGCCGCATGAGAGGAGCCCCGAAGAAAAGATACAAGGACTCCCTGAAACAACATCTTAGCCTTGGCCATATTGATCAACACAACTGGTCTACTCTGGCCTCAAATCGGGAGGCCTGGAGACACACCATCTATAACGCAGCTGTCTCCTTCGAAAACACACGTAGGATCACTCTCGAGGAAAAAAGGCAATGCAGAAAGAACCGTGTATTGCAGAATACACCATCTAAGGAGTCTTTCTGCTGTGCCTTTTGCAATCGGATATGTCTGTCACGTATTGGCCTCATAAGCCACCAACGTGCCTGTAGCAAATGGGGATAGAGCCTTCCCAAATCTTCGTTCGCGAAGCCTTGCCATGAATTGGCAGAACATTATGCAGGTTTTTAGAGCAGGGTAAAAAAAAAAAACCAACCATGCTGGTTCAAATATTTTCATTTGCCTGAACAGCATATGCCACAGGGCTGAAAGGTGCCTGAAGTTTTCTGTTGCTGTAATCTCTCCTGGTGATTGGCTTGGTTCTGTGTCAGACTACAACTTTATTGCCACTTTGGTTTTTATTTCTTGTGTGGGACTGCCAGGACTCCCAAGGAGAAGTTCTGGCAGCCCAAGAGTTGGAACCCAGTTTTCTGTTTCTCTCTCTGATCTTTGCTGTCTGTGCCTCAGCATCCTGGTTCCTCACCTCCCAGTGGCTGTTGCAGGTGTTTCCACACTCAGCTCCTTTGATATTGGCTCCTTTCTGGATGACTCCGGGAAAAAAAAGGCAGAAAGAACCTGCCTGTGCTGGAAGACACATTGTCTGCACATGTGAAGGATCAACTTCTGCTTTTTCCTGTATCCCCACTTAATGAATGAGTACCTGGTAGTTCTTTGAGAATATACAACACAGGTGCTGAATGTTGCTTGAGTGAGCTGTGAAACATAGTAATTGTAATGTGGACATAGGGAAAGGGTCCGACCTGACACTCCACAGACTCACACCAATCATAATATCTCTCTGAGTTGAATTTATTTTCCCATGTCGGCTCAAATGGCAAAAGCAATTGAGATTGTGTCATGAACCCCTGTGCAAAACTGAACAATGATATCTGAATTCCCAGGCATGACATTGTCCTTTCCCGGGATACACAGCTATAAACAGGAGTCAAGTCCAACACTATACTAGGCAAAACTAAGCCATGTGTGTGCAGACAGACAAGCAAAACCAAAATCGAAAGGAAATAAAGCTTTAATAGCTGAAGGTGTGGAAATGAAAAGTATAGGGACAGAGAAAGGGATCATCAGGTGACACTACTGAACTATTTCACATGAGTCAAGACTGAAATACATTCTTATCATAAGAACAAAAAGTGAAATATATTCTTTGTACAAAAAGTGCATGTAAATCTTGTTAATAATTTTCCCCACAGTCTCTGTATCAGCCACAGTGAAACGCTGCAGAGATCTACTGTCCCACTGCTGTTCAGTGAGGATGACTCCTGAAGACAGAATCTCCCTTATTATTTTGTCCCTTCAGTTCATGTAATATAAAATAGAGTTGTCAAATTTGCTAAAAGAAGAGTAAAAATATTTCTTTGCAGTGAGGAAACAGCATGACAAACTGCAAAAATAACAGTTTTGGTTTGCTAGTGTGCACGATTCTGGGACTACACTTGCCTATAAAGGCTGACCCCGAGAGATCACATCTTGTCAAGGTTTATCTTAAGCTGACACATAGCTTGACTTAGGCCTGTTGACCAAATGCGGTTGAGCCACAGATATGACAGGGTTATTCCAGCTGTCTCATGCTTTTTGTACTGCATGGGAAACAAGAATACACTAGAGAATTTGAAGATTCATAACTGCTGTGAAAAAGTTTCCTGCTCTGATTTATAGGAACACAGGATTGTTTTCGATTAAAAAAAAGGCAAGTTGATAGTAATTTTTCTTTTGTAATTGAAACAACTTCTCTAATTTGTAAAGATTTTCTGTTTTTACCTGCATCTCCTAATGCTACAACTGTCTGATAACTAAGATATTCCAATTCAGAGTATTCTATGATTGTAATACAATTTAAATGAATGTTGTGAGCTTAAAGACAAAAACTAGCAGGTTTTATGTGCACAAAGGTTTGTTTCTTGTCAAAAAAAATTTCTATTTGCAAGTTTTTAAAGATTAAATACGAGCATATTTAATCAGGTGTAATTGCTCTCATTGAGTCTGAATCAGTGCTGGGAAACGAATTTGTGGTCTTATCTGAACCACAAATCAGCTCCTAAATAAAATCTATGAGAAGTGCAAAAGTCACCTGAATTATGAGCTGACCCTGCTAAACAGGACTCGGGTGACCAGAGTAGATTTCAATTATTGGATCAGCTCTAGGATTGGCCGCATACTTTACATTTAGTTATTGATTTAGCCAACTTCCACACATCATTCTTTTGTCTCTAAACGTAGTGGTTTTGTTATTCTTTTTGAACTCTGCAGCTCTACAGCGACGCTTATTCCCAAGCCTAAACGTTTTGGGTTTTTTTCCTACATGATGTATCCCCTGAGTGACTTGTCTTGTAATCACTCAATAAAGAAAATCTAGATAAAAAAGGTAACTAATCAGGGCAGTCAGGAAGAGTTTATAAAGGTGGATAACAGGGCATGTTGAAGAAATTAAGTTCTCTTCAATTAGAATCAAGTTTTCACATTCTCAAAGGTATCCTTTCAATGGACAGAAGTACTTAATCTTGTGAATACTGTTCTGTAGTGAAGTCTAGGAGCAGGACTTTCAAATGTAAATGAAAAAGAAGAATGGATACATTGTGAATAATATTATTGTAGTGAATTGTATTTTGTGGTCTTTTTGAAGGGTACAGAAAATGATGTTTCATACAATAATAAAACAAGTTACTGCATGGCACAGAACAGTTTGAATTGTTACAAATGCATTGTGCTTGTCCTGAGAGGTGTTTTGCAAGAGAAAGGCAGAGCCATAGTTGTCGTTGTACCCAGCTGACAGTCTTGAAAGTAATTTTTCACCCACAGTTCTTGAAAGCTTTGACAGGGAATAAAAGAATCATAGTAAGCAGCAAGTTAAAAATACTGCAGTGAAATGGATAAATACTGAAAACAAGGAGAGGGGTTTACTGTCCCTTTTTTTCCATTTGTTATCCTAACAGTTGCAACTGCAAGACGTGCTTAGAAAGTGATAAGTGTAACGTTGATTATACTGATTGCAGGATCTGATAGGTAAGTGTTTTTAGCAACAAGAAATCAAGCTGGAGTAAGCATGCCACGGAACTTCAATGTTCCCTGTGTGCAGGCAGAAGAGGGGAGAGTTGGAGAAAAAGACATTATCTTGTTATTGGTGTGCAGGGAGGCCCAGCAGCTCCACGTAGGCCAGGAGTGATGTGAGGGCCCCCATGGAGAGAACATGGGCCTGTCCCACTGCCCCCAGCCAGGGAGAAAGGCAGGGACAGCTCCAGCCCTGGGCACCTCTGAGCCTGTGCTGGGTCAGGCTCAGGATCAGGCTCAGTGAGGAGCTTAAAGCCAACCAGTGTCAACAGGGCCCTGGTGCTTCTGGCAGAGAGCTCTTAGTTCACCTGGAATATTGCTATGTGGAGTTCAGCTTAATTGTTGACTCTCATTGGACATAACTACTCTCTGACAGATCTTTTTTTGAAAATGACAGCTTGCTTTTGTAAAATCATTAGTAGTTCTCAGAACCTGAGGATGATTTTACCAACATTTACAGTCAATTATGGTTCTGAGATCCCACAGTAGCTCTCAAAGTGCTTGTGCTAAAAGCAGTGAAACGGTCACTGAACTAAATTCACTGTGCCAACATTATTACAGAATGTCTTTTTTTTTGACCCATTAGAGGGTATCATTTGTAGTGAGGTCACTAAGATTGTTCTCCTGGTCTTCTTGGGCTGGCTTCCTTTCAGGTGCATTTAAGAACCAGAGTGTTTATTCCCTCTCACAGTGACTGGGACATCTGTGTAGTGCTAAAGGAAGCCCTGCAAAATCATTTTTTATAATGAGAAAGCTGTAGTGAAGCATCTGTACCTGTTTGTTAATGTTTCTGAAAAAGCTGTTCATTTGCATAGATACCTTAATGAAACATTAGTAAATGCTACAGACCATGGCTTTTGCACATATTGAACTGTTCCAAATGAAATGGGGGAGTGAAATGTTGGTAGGACTTGTTGGTTTATTGAACTGTGTATTTTGAATAATTGTTTTTTTCTGAGGTGACTGTATATGCCCAGTTATAACAAGCCATTGTTTTCTGAGCTCTCATTGTGTGGTCTGTCACCAGCCATCAAAAGTTCAGTTGTGTGTTCTTTTTTCCAGATAAAGTGGGATGACTTGTAGGGAGTTTGATAGCAGCTGGTAACTGAATAGGGATTTGAACTGAATTTTCGTATCCCTCCTTTGTGAATAGAAGTCCCTAGCAAGAAACCTGGAGAATTTCTCAATTAATGTAGGAAAATCTTATAAAACATGCTAATGGGGATGGAAGAAATGTAGGCTTTCGAAAATTGTGTATGTCCATGCTTGCCTATGAGTACCTTTTGGATTTTCCGATCACTTTACACTTTATTATTTTAATTGTACCACCTTGTCCTAGGGAGATTAAACATATTCCCAAGTGTATAATCTTATTTTGCTCAAGAAGAAATCTGTATTCCACATTGCCATTAATTATGGTGGAGCAGCTGGTTACTAGTTAATTTTATGTATTACTACCTGATTGCATGAACTCTACCTTTGTCATTTCTTCATCTAATGTGAAAGGTCTACATGATTTACAAGCTAAATGAAACCAGTAGTTTATATAACAGAGTTTAATGACATGGTGTGATTTTAAATGATGATGCTGTTTTTGTTACCAATTAGTGATAAATTTCTCCACCACTCTTACTCTGTATTTTCATCTTGGGGAGGGTAAACAGAAAATGAAAATTTCCACATCTGGCCAGACTGATGTGGGAAATAAACAGGTAATATTTTTATTTTTGATGCTTGACACACATTGCCATAAGAGAAAATAATTGTAAACAGTCAGAAGATTTAATAGATACCCAACAAAATTGTTTATTAAAATTCCTGAGGGAGTGTTATGCCAATAAGATAACCTGTTTATTAATTAAATCAAACAACATGCTGGATTTGGCAATGTAACACAGAACACTTTTACCTGACTTTTGCAGAAGTAAACTTTATGTTTATTTTGAAAACAGTTTGAGACATGAAGATAAGCTTTCTCAAGACATGGAGCATTACTTTCATCAGATCTTCAAATATATGGCATGAAATGGCTACTCAAAAATTGTTCCTATTTGAGAGGTGAATGAGAAAATGATTATACCACTGATGAAGGCTCTTCAAAAAAGAGTGGGAACAATATGTTCCAATTTCTTTTCTTTCCTGTAACTGAATGATTTTTATTTTTGCTTTCATCTCTATTTTCCTGCATCTTTTGTAACATTAGTGAGACTTTTGAATGTCTTTCCAAAAGTACTGTGGGCACACAAATCTGACCTGTGCCATGAACTTGAATCTAAGCACTCACAGCTTGAACTTCATCCATCAATTGAGCTCAGGAATTGCAAGGACAAGCAACTTCCTTTAATATTTTAGAAATTAACTGAAAAACAAAACCTGCCGTTGGAATCAAAAGTTTTCTTTAAATTTTAAAAGAGGCAATAGTTTTCTAGATTTTTTTTTTAATTGAATTATCTTTTCTCTTGGATTGTGCAGGCTTTTAGAGTTTGTTGTTTTCTGCAATATTCAGTTATGCTTACAATATTACAGCTTAATGTCCAATATGTTACAATCTGTATTTCAGGACAGAAATATTTGGAAATCCCATTTATCTAAACCCAGATTTTCATAGATTTTGAATCTCCAATGGAAATTTAACTCCCCAGAATAAGTTCCAATGAATCTAAGCTAATTCAGACTTAACAAATATGAAAATGTTTGCTGACAATACAAACGTTTTTTCCTCAAAACCTCTCCCTCCTTTTCCCTCTCCACTTCTTTAAGAGATGTCTTTTTTATTCCTTTTCTTTAGGGTAACATGTTTTACACCCATTATCTGTACTGTGCTCACCCACGCCTTTCTCAACAATCTCGCTCTGCATTGTGATGTCTCTTTTCCGTGCAGTTGTTCAGCTTCTTTGTATTGTGACCTTCACTTCTTTCTCTTTCCAACCTACTACACACATTTATGTCTCACATTCCTGCCTTCCATTTTCCCCTCACCTGTCTCTTTCCCGTTGCTTTGTCAAACTCTTGTGCCTCCCATCATCAGATTTTCTCTTGTTGCATGTGGAATACACATAAATTCTCTAAAATGGGGGTTATTATTCACACTTTCTTTTCATTTGTCACTAACAACTCCCTCTCTAGTGACTACTCAAATTAGAGCACCTCAGATTAATACACAGGAGCTCTTTATACTGTTTCCCACTAATTTACCAGTGACACTTAATTTGTTCTCACTGCCTCATATACTCATCACTTTTTTCCCACCAATGGATTTTGACTACATGCTTACATTGCCATTGAATCTCAAACTCTGTTTTAATATGATTATTTGATTTTAAGAGACCAAAAATATATATTGGGCTATACAAAGCATGAGTCCTGCTCCCTGTCATGTTAATCATCTGATCTTACTGGATGTTGTCCACCAGCCTCTTCAAGTCTCCTCTCACACGGCCTTTCTAGTACTGTGCATGAACATTGTATATTTATCTCTCTTTTTGCCCTTGCTTTGGTTCAGATGTTTTCTGGTTCCTTAGAAGATCCTTGTTTCTCTTTCCTTTTTTTCTCTTCTGTTGAATTTTAAGCTTCCCTACCTTTCTAATGATTTCTTCTCCTTCCTCTATCCTCCCTCATATTCATTCAATCCTTGCTTTAGAGTGCAGTCACCAAGTGAAGAATACAACTCTAAACAAAGTTTATTCTCACCAGTTTGAGATTAGAAATATTTTGGTTTGGCATTTATCGAGTTGACTTTGTTATTAAACCACACTATAAAGCTATGAAATTAAACTTGCCTGATTCAAAATGGTTTCTTCATTACCCAAAGAGAATAAATATTATGCAGTGTCTCTGTAAGAAAACTCATTTTTGTCAGAAAACAGGCTCTGTTTAGACTAAAAGTCAAATTGGTCCTTTATGAGAATGAAAATATACTATATTATATTGAATATAATATTATAATGAAAATAAAGAACAAATATAATAAAATTACTAAATATTATAATGAAATAATTAACATTTTAAACTATATATAAACATAAAGGTTAGTCTGTCTCCAAAATTGGTCTATGTGTTTGTAATGCTGATCTACTGAAATCTTCTGAATCTGTCATGTGTTGTGCTAGAAAAGTAAACCTAAAGCCAGAGAACAAAACCCAAAGTCTGGAATCCTGAAGACATGTGTAAGGGGGTGTTTTCCTGTTTCTGTTATAATTTCTTTGCACTTTTACATATCTGACTGATATGCAGATGAGCAGAGTGGTAACTCTACTCAAGATTAAAGCTGAGTGTTCTTGTGTGAGTAACAAAGTTTATCTTCCTCCCCACAATTCCTTTAAACCCATTTTTCAATGCACCCCACTGCTTTATGTAAATGTTATAGTTACTGGTTGGGGTTTATTGGCAAAGTAATTGCTTATCAATATTCAAATATGTTCTTTCTCAACAGATCCTAAATAGGAATAGTTGAATTCAATGTATTTAGTTATTTCTTTATTTGTTACTAAAAAGGGGGGGCCTCTAGTGGTCTAGTGGTTAGGGTGCAGGACTCTCACCGCTGCGACCCGGGTTCGATTCCCAGCCCCCCGGGCAGATGGAGCTCGTCAGCC
>NW_016690385.1:634474-682282 GCF_001604755.1 Lepidothrix coronata
TGGCAAGATAATATTTTCTTTCTATAGATTTTTGCCTTAACTTGTCTTGTTCTGGGCACTTTAAGCGCTAATGCACTTATCTTTCTAACATTTGTTTGCCTGGTTGCCTATAGATTTTGGAGAATGGAAATGTTCTTTGTTCCCTTACCAAGTTTCCTCAGTATGTTGAAAACACTGATTTATATATTTTGTAACAAAAAGATAAAATATTCTTTAGTCTGATAAAGGTTCCACAGAAATGATTGCATAATACTTTAAAAATTATTAATCTTTCATCAGAAACTTTTCGCGGTTTTTAACTTGATTGGCAGTCCAGCTTATAAAAAACGCATGACTGGAATTAGGGTGGTTTTGCAGACCACCAATGATAAATAGACTAATACACAAAAATACTACTACTTAATACTACTTTCAACAATACCTTTGGGATCATCCTTGACTTTCATTACCACTACTGCAAAACTCACCACCGTGGAAGGATGTTTGTTGTTCTTTACTTCTTGCCAGTGACACTCCTCTCAAGTCCATTTAGTTTGAACCCTTTGCTAGAGCAAAATATTCCTCTTTCTTTTAATTAACTCCTCTTGAGAAAATAATTGCATTTCCTTTTAAATGGAGAATTCTGTCCCACTTTTCACCATGGCAAAAAAAACCCTAACATGTGTCAAGTTTAGTTACATGTTTCTTTTGAGACAAAGCACTGATGAGAGAACTGTCACTGGCACTCCAAGAGGTGCTCACTAGAGAACAGATGCTGCTGCATCGGGCTTTGTCAAGCAGCAATTCCATGTGTGGAATTCTCCAAGGAGCAAAAATCATTCATGCTTCAGCAACCTCTAAATACAAAGTATGGTGTGACCATGCTGGCACTAAAGTAGTTTCTGAAAAATCTTTGAGAGAAGTTTTGTGCCTGTGGTGCTAGTCAGGGATAAAATTCTCTGGGATAAGCGGTGCCTGTAATAACGAAATCAGACACATTTTGTGCAGAAGCACAGAATATAAATAACTGTCAGGTTCTGGGAGGACAACTGCACGTGGAGTGATCTCCCTGCCAGTACGTGACATGCCAAAGTGACTCCAGGAACCCTTGCCAAAGATGACTCCTCCCTCTAATTGTCACTTCATATAACTGGCTCTGCAAGCTCAGAGGAAAAGAGACTGACAGAATTGTGGGAGAATTATTTTGAAGTGCTTGACTCAGAGAAGGGAGGTTAATATGTGCTGCTGGGCTTATCAGGCCTTTGAGAAGCCACAGGTTTTCCAGTAGCCCTGACAAGCTTTGAAATAACTGAAAAAAACCCAAAAAAATCTTACTGAATCGCAAAGCTTAGTCAACAGTTATTCTGTTTGGAGACAGGTCCAGAAGTCCTGTGCACTGAGTCCACAGTGGATTTTCACAGTGCCTGGTTTCTGAGTTCTCTTCAGCTACAGACTCAGGTCCAGCAAGAACTCCCCAGAACTGGAGTCCAGAGTTGCAGAAAAGGCCTTCAGAAATGCTCAGAAAAATAATGAGGCTTTGACTTTCCTAGGTATGTCAGGCAGAGGTTTCAATATATCCTTATCCTTTTTTTCAGTAGATTTCTGAGTTTGGAACCTTTGGTCTTGAGAAATGAATCAGTCAGGAGCATCAAATGATGCTTCACTCCATTCCTGCTCTGTGTGTGTATGTCTTCTCTGATATTGTGTCAGTCATGATGCCTTTATGATGCCCCTCTCTGCTGCTCTAGTCAGTCTAGCTCAAAACCCATTCACCTACAAACAAGCCTCTTTTGTAATATAACTGTAATAAAAAAACCTCTGTACCTAGATATATGACCAAATCATTAAATAATAATAATAATTAAAAAGTAGGAATTAAAGTTTTTCTTTTTTTTTTCTTTTTTCTTTTTTTAAGAAGACTTAAACTTTCAGAGGTACTGTAAAAGTATAGAAACTAATAACTTGAGAAAGTGAAAACTGACTAATGCTTAGTATTTCAAGAGACATCAGTGCTGCCAAAGAAATCTGAGATTATAATCTTTGAAATAAATAACCGTAAACATCACTTACTAGATTTGGGAGAGAAGGCAGGTTTAGGTTTTAGGATGCCCTGACAACTACTGCAAGTAAATAATCTAGTGAAAGTGCAAGGGCCAATGGTTTTGGATCTCAGTCACTGCAGTAGCTGTGCAAAGACAAAATTTTAGCCTATAATTTATGAGGGGTGTTTGTGTGGCAGCTTCATGAATCCATTCTTTTCCTTAAACATCCTTTTTATGTCCTTGTTCCCACTTTTTAGCAGCATCTTGACATTTTTTTAAACACAGTTGCTTCCACTGGGCAAAAGACTTTCTTCACCTCTGTTTACCTTTTTTCTGTCACTTAATTCTCTGAATGTCACTTCTGCCTTTGCCTCTGTTTGCTGTCTCCACCTTCATCATTCCTGACCTCCCTTCCTTAATTTTCTTGTCTTCTCAGAGCCCCTGAATCCTCTTGAGATCCTTTTCCTGGTCACAGGAGGTGCTCAGGAACACTGTCAAAGCAGAATGGAGCTGTTTCATCTCAAAGAACTTTTCTTAGGCTCACTTTGAAAGGAGGTATAAAGACAGAGTAACTGTCTGCAGGTCATCAGACCCCAATTGCTTCCCCAAGTCCTGTGAGCTGGCAGAGTAGTGACACTGTCACCTGTCAGCTTTTGTCCTTCCCTGTGAGTCGTGTTGTTTCCTGTTTTGCTTTTCATTTCCCATGTGTAAGTGATGACATGATTATGTGACCACTTGGTGTCATTAATTTCCAGAAAGCCATTGCTACCATTTACATGTATAATTAGAAGAAAGGAAATACAATCCTAAGGTTTCTAATACCAAACACCGAATTAAGATCAGACTTATTTTTAAGTACCATGACTTTTCATCCAGCTGTGATATAGGCTAGAATAAACTTCTTTTAAAAATAAAATAAAATAAAAGGTAGTATGGAGGGAAAAGAGATGTCCACTATTATGAAAAGCTGCTGCTAAAAAACTGAACTAATAGTTGTGATGATCTTTTGCTTACCCTGATTGCTAGTGCTCCACCATATTGATCTGGAAACAACATGTCAAACTATAATATCTGTGATTTTAGTCCTTGAATTCTTTAAAGCAGGAATCAGGTAGGTGTGTAGGGATACCTGTGTCATGGAAGTGCAAGACTCTCATTTTTTTTTGTCCTTACAATGCTCTATTTTACCATATTTTTTCAACTTTTAAACATTTTTTAAGAACAAAATAAACTATGACAAGCATCTGGACAGTGTTTCTTTTTCCTAACTCAAATTAAAACTACCCTGCAGCAGCACAATGCAAGATGCTGTGGGTTAGAACCAAGTTTCTGCAAGTCTTTTAGTGACAGTGAAAGAGATGAAAGAATATGCTTGTTGTCCATTTTCCACTTTATCTGACAGTCTGTGCTTAGGGCATTAGACTTTTGAGATCTTTTGAGGATGCAGGCACAATCCCTGCACACAGAATCTGTTTCCTCTGTGTGATCCCAGGAGATAATGTACTAACTGAAGAAAAGGAGTGTTGGAGAAGCTTCCACGTGTTTAAGCCTCTGGCTTACAGAGTCTGGCTTAGCAGGGGGGCACAGGGGACACTTCCCTGATCAAGGAGAGACACCACCAGGTCCCTCTTAGTGTTCTTCAAGTAAAAGGCAAGAAATAAAACTCATATGTGGTAAAGAAATGGAAAAAACCAAAGTACATCAGATAAGACCGTGAAAAACTGCACATGGAGCTATAATGGACAGTGGGGCCAAGCACTCAATAGCAAGACACCATTAAATTCTGCTACTAAAGTGTCCATAAATATACCAGCTAACTAAACTGCTATCAATAGTGCATTCAAATTTAATTAATTAATTAAAATAAATTAAGGTGTATTTTTGCTTGTGCTAATTTTAAAAGTTAAATGCTTGCTCACAACCATAATGATAATTGCAAAAAGAAGTGGAAAAGTTGGGATAACTTCCACAGTTAATGACAAACCTGGTGACAAATGAAGTCAAAATATCAGAGAGAAAAACTGGATGAAAGAAAGCTGGCAAATGTTTATAGCAGTTACATTTCTAGGCTGTCACTGTCAGGTATAGTAAAAGCAGCTACTTGAGTGTTTCAGTACCTGACAGACTTAGGAGATGGCTGTTAAATCTGGGGTGGGGAATGTTCCACCTTAAGGCTGGGTAAGTTTTGACTCCTGTTCTATGATTCTTTTGTTAAAATACTGTAATGGAAGTATTGTGTAAAGATATATAACAGACATTGAAAGAGCTTTATCTGACAGTTCAGAAATGCTTTATGTGAAATGCAGCTCACACAGTTTAATGTATTTCCTGGATACAATATGTGAGTGTTTAGGCAGAGCCTGAAGTGATTGTGGTGCTTGTCAAGTCCTGTGCAGGTTCCCACATGTGGCCTGTTCATCAGCTCTGTGCTGCTGCCAGGGGAGACAAATCTCAGATATTCACTTCCCACTCCTGATTGCCTTGGGAAGGCAGGTGCCTTGGTGGGAAGGTATCCATGGTATAATCCAGCCAGGTTCACAGCTTTGACAGCTGGGAGATGGGAACAAGGGGCAATGCCAAACACTGTTCCTGTCTGGTTCTCTCAGTGTGACCTTCATGGCTAAGAAAGGCAAATTCCATCTTGGGTCAAAGTATGAAAACTCTGACTGCTTAAACCACTTTTTTTTTTTTTCTCTTTTTCTTTGACTCATGCCAACCTGTGTTTCCATGGCAATAGAAATGAAAATCTATTGGCAGCTTGTAGGCAGGCAGCAGATGACAGCTCTCAGTACCAGATTTCAGCAGTTGACTTTCAAATAACAGTTCTAAGAACCCACTGCAATAAAAAGCACAAAGATTTTAGTACAATATTGGCTCCTCCTGTATGTATTACTTTAAAACAGAGGGAAAGTGGCTTGAGGATAAAAATATTGTTTAGAAAAGTGTTTATGCCTCTCTATTGTCAACTTGTGCTTTTTGGCTTCAGTCCTGCAGTGTACACAGTGTGCATAGATGTAATTGTATATTTGTATGCAATTCAAATATGATAGTGTAATTTTTGATAATCCAAAAAGATATTTGATATCTCTAACAGTGATATAGTTTAGGTAAAAAAAGAAACTTGCAGAAAGGAAGAGAAGAAACTCACAAAACTTTGGGGAGGAATTTAGGATTTCTTTTCTTGGGACTCATCAAACATAAAGGAAGATTCTAAGAAAGAAACATCTGAAGGGAGAAGAGGTGATTTGGGGATTCTCTGAAGAGCTTCCCAGGTGGGAACACAGCTGTAAAACCTTGTTAAAGAACAGATTTTTCACTCTGCTTGAGAGTGTTCCAGGCCTGATCAGAAGCAACCACAGACAGTCATCTTGTGGGTGCTAAACCTGCATACCCTTTGCAACCACATTTGCTGCCAGCAATAAAGCTGCCCTTTTTCCCTCTGTCCAGTGTGGGACTTGCAAGCAACTACTGGTTTGTAAACCTGATCATGAGGAAAAACTCTTTTGCTGCTTTGTTTTTTTTTTCTTTGCAGCACACAGGTGGTGAAGCTGTTTTGCATGTTAAGAAAAAAAAAGAGCTCTAATTCACTGTCCTACCAGCACTGGTCAATATTTATTTTAACTGGAGCTGGAAAACTCTGAGTCAGCACCTGTTTGGATATTTTATGATTTGTCCTTTATATGTAGTTTGCATGGTTTGCATACAATTTTCCTAGTGACATTCACTTTCGGAAGAGTGAAAACTAATTAATTTATGGTATTTAAACCAATATCAATGATGTCAGTATTTCACAAGCCTTGTGGAAGACTTGGGTTCATAGAGAAATTTCTAAGCTGTTTTCTTTCTCATCACTTTGTCCTGAGTGTCTCATAAAAGGTCAATCCATTAAATCACTTCTCATGAAAGGCATTAAAAGCTGTGAATTGGTAATCCTAAACTCTTCTCTCCATCTACAGGATTAAAAAAATTGTATGTGATGGAGTTCCTGATGAATGCAGACCAAAAGTCAGTGACTTGAAGTTGGATATTCAAGATCACTGGCTTTTTTCTCTGCTTGAATAATGATAATGTTTTGGAGAAAACAGCAAAATGAAAGATTTATCCAAGAGGAGTAAAAAGAAAAAAAAAGGTCATTGTCACTGTTTAGGTGGCAATGTCACTGTTTAGGTGGTGCATTAGGATATTTAATTTTCTCTGGGTGACACCATTTTTTGTGGAATGCTCCTGCTTGAACATGTACTCACACAGCTCATTGTTCTTGGCAAGAAAGCATATTTTTTTCAGAGCTAGAGCTTTGCTAGCAGAGTTCCAGCTTCCAGCCCTTCTTGGCTTTATCCATCTTTCTCAATCTACTTTCTGTCTTGGATAGAGAGTTAAAAAGACACTAAGTTTCTCCCCCCTGCACAAATTTGTATCACAATACCCAATGTTTCTCAGGAAAAAGCACATGTACAAAAAGTCTCTTTTCACCTCTCGCCCTCAAAGGCAATTAATTTGAATTCAGTTTTTAACAACTTCCATGCATGCCAATTGTCTCGATTGAGCAGAATGAGGATTTCAGGTGCAGTTGCAGAATGTCATCCTGCTTCAGTTGGAAAACAGTCTTGTCAATTGTTCTCCTGGCCTGAGTGTCCCAAGTGTCTTATTTAGAAATGAAATGCAGGGTCAGGAGGCTTCTGTGAGATTCTGGCTGTTCCTTTATCTGTTTCTGTATAAGCATATTATCTTTAGTTAGTCCCAAAACACCCAAGATTAACAGAGGAAGTAAATTTTCATGAGTGCTTCAGCAGAGGGAAGGTAAAGATGCCATTTACAGGTGGCAAAGTGTGTGTTCCAAAGGCCAGAATAAAAGCAATTACAGAATTGTTTACAAATGGGGTCCAATTTCCCTATTGTGCCACCCTTGGCTAGAACACTCTATATCCTAAGCTAAATATTGAGTGTTATGGGGTTAAAATAGGGAGCTGGAACAATTCTTAAAAATTTGGGCTTCAAGCAGAATCTAAGAGTTAGACCACTGTTTTTAGCCTTGCACGTGACTACAGGCTTTCTTCAAGCCCCTTTTTTGTTCCAGACATTAGTAGATTTAGCTGTCTGAGGAATACTACTGCTCCTTTGCTCAGGACAGGTCATCACCTACATTATGATTCCTTGGAATTAGCTTGCAAGGAAAGAATGTCTTGTCCATCTAAATAGAAATCTTTTTGTCACAGCTGTCGACCCCTGTCATGGGAACCATTCCCCACAAAGATGCAAAGCTCTGGGAGGTGCTGCTGACTGGACATCAAAACAGGAGGAACGAAGTTTATTATCTGTTAAGTTTTTGCTGAACTTTCATCCACCTGCAGTGTCAGGGACACCATGCTGAGAAGTATTTTTCTCCCATAAAATTGTCTTCCAATTTTTTTAGAGGCAGATGACATATTTTGTCTGCATTTCCGGGAACTTGGCACATTAACCCATGTAGTTTGCTGAGCTCACTAATTCCCCTTGCTTTGGAGAACCTAATAATTAAAACCCCCTCAATTCATTGCAGTGATGGCAACTGAAAATCTGAAATGATTCTAATAGGGTATTGAAAGGCAGCCTTAAACAACCCAAATACAGTAGTGATGGCATTGAAGACACAGGAAGCACTGCTGAGCCTGTAAGGATGATGTTGGGAAATTATGTCTAAAGCTGAGTGTGTAGTAAATCATTGTTTCTGATGCCTGTGTTGATGTTATGATTTGCTCTGAGTAATGTGAGAAGTGTAGATACTGAATAACTGTGACCTGCTAAACTCATTTGTTAATGTCCAGTGTCCCTCATTAGAACATCAGCAGATTTCCATGAACAGGAAATGAAGAGAAGGAAAAAAGCGTTTTTTGACTAATGAAGCTGGTTGAAGCCAGAAGAATATTCACTCGTCAGCCACCAGTCATTTGTGTTTTAGTTCTGTCACTTGGGTACCTGTTGTGGCTGCATCTCATAAATACTAAAGCAACCCACTGACACCCTCCTAAGCTCCAGGTTTCCCCTTGTCATCCAGATCCAACCTTTTCCATTGAATCCTGATCAATTAACAGACGTCATGATTTTCATCTCTGCTTTTGTCTAAGGAGGCAATAAAGTAAACTACATATACAAAAGGCCCAATCTCGAACTATTTGTGAAAAAGAGTATCTAAAATTCTCATATCTTTGGGCAATGGAGGAGTTTCTCTGAGCAACTTAAGTGCTACAGTTTAAATTCCCTGTCTCCCGTGGTTGCTAATATAAAGAGTAGGAGTGAGAACACTCCATGGGCTCTGACCCAGACATAGAAGGAGACGTTTTTCTAAAAAGCCAAGCTCTTGCTTTGTTTTGGGCTGAAATACTTTGCCTCCAGCTAATCTGCCAAAGCAGAAAAAGGTCTCAACATGAGTTTCCTTTCTTTATATTAAGGGCATGTTTGTAATACGAGACTTTTCTTTGTGAGGAAGTAGCTAAAATCTTTGATATGCTGAAAATCTTTACAAACAAGATGGTTGTGTATGAATAAAATATCTAATTTTATATTAATATACAAACTCTGTTTAATAGATATGTCTAGGGTTTTTTAGGGTCCTTCAGTCTATTTTTTGATATTAGTTTGGCTTTGATTTTGTTTGGGGTTTTTTTTGTGAACTTGTAATGAGAGTTGATCTATTGATGGTTTAGACAACAATGGAACATATTGCAGGAATGCTGATGGTTTGCAGTGTAATTTTGTTTTTATTTAAAGATTTTTATTTAAATAATATTTAAATGTTGACAGCAACAATAGAAATTAGGAGATAAAGTAGGGCAAGAAAAGCAAAGGGAGAGTGTGGGTCTGTTGTCATTAATTTCCATAGGCCAACCAGTTAATTGACACGTGAGAGTTTATGGTCGTGAAGTACAGCCCCAGAGTTCAGTGACTTTATTATAATAATGGCCAGTCTTCGCGAGCGAAGATTTGGGAAAGGTCATTGACCCTTCGAGCCTGCGCAGTGGATTTTTTAGGTGAGACACAGCTTGCGTTGAACTGAGCCCACCCTTTAATCCTGAGGTTCATCTACCGGGGCCGAGCAAGCTTGGACAGTGGCAGTGAGGTCCCCAGGACGTAGGTTTGTTTAGAGTGACCTTCTCTTAGATGGATTGCCTTACAGGGCTGACGAGCTCCATCTGCCCGGGGGGCTGGGAATCGAACCCGGGTCGCAGCGGTGAGAGTGCTGCACCCTAACCACTAGACCACCAGAGGCCCCAGTGACTTTATTACTTCTGTTATTACTGAGAAATTTAACGATTCTCATCAGAGAATTACAATTCAGATTATTACAGAAGTAGTGACTTTATTACTTCTGTAATAATCTGAATTGTAATTCTCTGATGAGAATCGTTAAATTTCTCAGCATTTAATGGCCCTTTGAATTAAATCACAACATATGAAAATGAGTACTTGTGTGTTTGCCCACATATGCATATCTCCTTATGGATATTTATATTTATTTTCTTTTTTTTTTCTTAGGATGTTCTAACATCTAAAGAAGGAATAAAATGAAAGTCATGTGAAATTACGTGAAATAATGAGTTTTAACATTGTGCATCAGGACTTTTAGGAAACTAAATATATACAATATCTTTTTAAAGCATAAACCTGCCTCTTTTATGTCTCTGGTTCTGTTGAACAGCAAAAAAAACCCTGAAGCATATAAAAAATCAGAGGTAAAAATGCAATTCTGTGGCATGCATCAAGGAACTAATTTTTTTGTGTGTGCTATACAGAATTTACAGAATTGGAACAAACTGTGCCTTTGAGATGACAGCTATTCATACATATTCTAGCAAGGTAGTGCAGGAATGCAGGATACATTCATTTCAGGCTGAATTAAGGAATCTTGTTTATTACTCCAATCCCCAATTTCACACTTCATCAAGAATTCGGAAAACACTGGTTCTTACAAAAATCCACTGAATCTTTTTTTCTCTTTTCAGATAACCTTCCAAGTGGTGTGCACCAGGGCTGCTGTGACTACAGGAAAAGAATTATTCCTAACTATGGGCAAAATATATTTATGACCCAAAAATGCCAGTTTGGTATAAAGTAGACATTTTAATAGTAGGTTTACATGAAATAGTGAAAACAGACGATATCAAACATACATCATCATGGCCAGTCTTTGTGAACGAAGATTTGGAAACATACATATAAATCAGCTAAATGCACTATAACTTCTATATCTCATGGAAGACTTACAATTATTTAAAAGTACAATTCTATTCCAAACTATTCACACTTAAAGAAGTGGTGTATGATAACAGTGAGAGCATTTCATTACTCTGTTCATGAGGTGCTATCATTCTGAATTAAAGAAATATAAGTGTTTCAGGTTATTGATATGACCAATGTATTTATTTTCCTAGATTTATAGAATGTAGGGTTAAGCTTTACAATAGATTTTGGCACTAGGTTTTTGTAACAAGAAAATGCAGGACTTTGCCATGAAAGTGCTCACAAAAATATTCCTTCTTTCTTCCTTACAGAAAAAATAGTGAGCCTCCAATGGAGGTTGCTGTATTATACTCACAGGCTGGCATGGAAAACATGAAATTGGTCATTAGCAGGCTCAGGATGAGGATACTGGATTGGAAAAACAAGTGTAGCTCCCCTGCACTGAGCTGGAGTGCTGAAGTTCTCTGTCAGCCTCATTATCAGGTACCATGGCAGGTGAGAAGCACCCCTCTGGCACCTGATCAAGAGATCTAAGGGACATTCAATCCTCTTAACTGGGGTCAGTGGCAAGAGAAGCAAAGGAATGAAGGTCCTGAAAATTATAATATTGTATATAGAATGAAATTACTGGCTCAAGGAGAACTCTGTTGGGCTGGACCACCCTACTCTGCAAGCCAAATCTTACAAATAAGTGACTGAATTAATTTAAAGAGTATCTCAATACATCAGGCCACTGCCTGTAATCCTGAAAGTCAATTATGCCTCCACTATATTGTGTTTCTATTTCACATCCTACATGTGAGTCCCCTCAACTTTATTTTTGTCTAACAACTTTAGCACAAATACATGTAGAAGAATTGTTCTTCTGTAGTTTTAGAAGACTGTGATGCTCTTGGTCCTCCCGCCCTTGCAATATCCTATGTACATAAAAGAATTAGCCCCAGAGACACTCTGCCAAATGTTCTGTCTCATTTAAACCAGAGTACTTCAGGCTTTGTGCCTTTCTTTTTAGATTTGGCCAGTGATAAACTGCCTCTTTCAGATTATCACACAGCTATTTTTCTTCTCTGACATAGGTTTAATTTTCTCAGTTAAAAAATGAAAGCTTGTAGACTAGTCAAACTTGGCTGCTGAGTTTAAAAGACTTGTCACTCTTTACAAAATACAAAATATGAGAAAAAAAACCAAGACAAATCCATCTCAAATCCCTTGATGACTTGGGTCCCACCCATCTTAAGAATTTTTTTCTGGTTTTGTTACTGCAGTATTTGAAGCAATTTCAAAGTGTTAAATGGTCAAAATGTTTTTGGTCAAGATTTCTGTCCTGCAGTTTGGAAAGGATTGCTACAAAAACTCTGTTGTGGCTTTGCAAGTAAAGGAAACAGAGAAATTGCCCTGGGGTGTTTGTTCTGGAAGGCACAATAAACCATGAGGAGGGAAAAGGAGATGGAGATTTGCAAAAAAAACCCTAACAAACAAACAAACAACTCTCCCATTTTGATTAAGGTTCATTCCTTGGACATTCAAATTAAAAAAAAAAAATCTCTATTTATGAAACACTGCATAAAATACTTTCTTTCAGTATTCTGATTAGTCACTTCAGACTATGTTTTTAAAGTAACTAATGTAACTAATATGGAACTAACCCTCAGTTTGCCCCATGCTCTCTCTTTTCCAACTAAGTTTTCTTCTGAAATGCTTCCAAATGAAGCAGATGTGAGTTTAGATTCTTAATTTCTTTAGTTTTCACTGGTTCTGGGTTTCTATTCAGTAGGTCTTATCTTAAACAAAAATCTCTACAATCTGATTCATAAAAAGAACTTTTTTCCCTCTCTATGATCATGGTTTTCACCCACTGCTGGGTCCAGAGTTTGTTAGGAACCACAAGCACGCTCTCTAAGGAAATTTTTGTCTGAATTACTTAACAGAGACCATTGACTGGCTGCAAAAGTGTAAGAAGAACAACACATTTAGGACTTGAAGATTATTAGGAAGCTCTTGCACGTGTAGCTACACATAGAAAACAAGATGATAGACAAATAAGATAAATTGGGGCAAGAAATATATTGAAAGGTCCAAGATATTTCCACATAGAACCTGTTGACTGTAAAATTTCAGTGAGTTTTCATTGCAGAAACAAGGAGTTGCAGGTTTGGAAGGCACTGAGCACTGGTAATTCCAGTGTAAATTGTGGGACTGCACAGCCCAAACTAAGCCTGGGAGCTAAATCTCTGTGCCTGTTGTTTTCTAAGTTTTCAGACCTTAAATATGAGGCATTTATTCTGAATTTGGAGCTCACTGATCACCATCATTAAAAAAAAAATTAAAAAAAAATCGAGATGGCCTTTAAATTTAAATGCCTAAATAGAGTTTTATAAGCTTCAATCCCACATTTGAAAGACTATATTCCTCCAGGGAGTAAAGTAAAACATGTATTTTATTTGCTTGTGTAATTACTCTTTTTTTTTTTTTCTTTTAGAGAAATATGGACTTTAAGGTCTGTCAGAGGGTGGAACAGATGTGGAAGGCTTCATTTTAGTTTAAAATGAAATGTCTAATAAATAATCTTTGGTCTTGCTCACCTATAGAAAAGAATGTATCTTCTGATTCAAATCTTTATTGTATTTAAATATATTAAGGGTGTACAGGATTGTAAAAGATTTATTTTGGGAGCATGTGAATATTCTAAAATGATTAACTGAAAATTCCACATGAAGTTATTCCCATAATAATGAACTTGATTTCTACTGGTTAATTCTGACATAACAATTCCCAAACGAGGGTAAAGAATTTTCACAGTTGTCACAGTTAGTTCATAGATGTATCTAAGGCAAATCATGCCCGTATTCATAATAAAATGCTCCTCCCCAAAACATATAGCATAAAACTGCTTTTTCTATAATTGTACCACTGCAACCAAAGTTCTGACTATGCCTAAAACTGCTGAGCATTCCTGGTGAATCATGCACATACAATGGGCAAAAGAGAACAGAAGTGACATTTTTCAAGGGAGTGGTTTCCAGACCTGTGAAGTAATGAAAGCAGTTATTTTGGTTGTGAAGTGAGGAGAACCTATTGCTAGTTATTACTGAAACCTACAAGGAATTAGATTGTTTCCAATGAATATCTTTTATCAACCTTTTCCTTAGATTATTAACAGAGCCTGCCCACACATTCACCTTTGCCTTCCCACTATTTTTTTTTCAGTTAGTTCTTGACTATATTTCTTTCAAAAAATGTTTTACTTGATCTTTTGCTCAAGTATTGTGTACAGATTGAATTGCAGGGAGGAATCATATATTTCGCATATGCTGTGGAAATGTGCCATTTTCTTTAAAATTAGAAAAGTGTTGTTGTACTTTATAATTCATCAGCATTGTCCATAGACTGAAACTAGAACTAGAAATGCCAGAAAGAGAAGGCTGCAGTCTTTGCATGCAATATAAATGTAAATTTTCTTCCTAAAGTTTATGAATGTATGTTCACACACATTTAAACAAACTTGCTCTTTGAAGCCTTTGTCAACACCAAATGACTGCCATGTAATAAATAAAAGAAGGTCACAAATGTATTAAAAGTATTTAACTTAAAATACTTGAGGATAACAAGCACAATATTAGTTATGGGAAGTATTGAGCCAGAAGCAACTCTTGTTGCTAATTGTGAGGTGTGACTGTTGAGGAAAGGCTCTTGTCCTTGATACAGCCCCAGGTGTAGATTTCTAATTGCAAGGAGTGAAAGCATCTTGCCACTGCAAAAGCTACCTTTAAAGATCCTCATAGCTCTTTACAGATTTGGATATTTTGAATTTTGCCTCCATTGAGCAACAGTAAACTCAGATTTTAACTGCCCTCCTTTAAGGAGCAAGGAAGAAACCCACCTGACTGAAAATTCCTTTGAATTCTACCCATGTAATCACACCTGCCAGGAGTCTTGAATATGTTCACCAAGTAGTCTCTCTTTGCTTGTGAAAATGTCTTTTGTTGAAATAATCCTCCTTGTTCATCAGCATTCTCTGTAGCTTTTCACTGCTAAAGTTTTGGGTCATAATGGGGGCTTGATTCTGTACCTTATTCATTCTGGGCAAGCCCTTGAAGTAGAACTGAACTGAGGTATTAACTCTTACAAGGTTATCCTGAAGCTCAGGTTGACTGGGAAAGTGGTTGATTTTTGAGGCATTTGTATGAATCCCATGAGATTTTCCCAGCATTATTAAGAACAAGTAAAATCTTTTAAAGTCAGAAGAAGCCGGAGCTGGAACTTCTAAAGGGACACTAAAATGGCATCAGTGCAACTCCCTCCACCATGGCAAAGTCTGCATGGATAACACTGTCAGAGTCCAGCCCCAATCGAGTCTATAAATATAACCACAAGTGCACAAAGCCAGCTCCAGGTCCAAATCTAGAGGGGGGATGAGGGGTCAGATAAAGAGACAAGCTCACACAGGAGAAGAGGGAAAGCTATGCCAAATAGAGTGACTAGGAAACAATAGCCTCCTTCCCAATCAATGGCAGATGGCAACAGAAGAACGAACAAGGAATTTCTGCAGCGTTAATCGTGCTGTTCCCTCTCAAGGGAACTCCTCACTAAAGGACTGACCTCTTGTCTGGCATCCTGTGAAGCGTGATTTTGTTAATTAAATACCAGCCTCTTCAATGTGCCGGGCTCTTCAAATTAGCCTATTAGCAGTTTAACACAATTAGATGAATTAAAAACAGCATCCCTGCTTGAATTAAGGCTGTGTTTGTTCTTTCTTTATAGCCCCTTTTGTTTCAGGAAATACCCATTTCCTGGCTGTTTTAAAGTAATGTGTTGGCTCCACATTGCAAAGGCTGTCCTGGCTCCTCTGCCCAAATTCTGCCATTCTGACTCAGGGTGGATAATCCTTCCCTGCCTAAACTAAATCCCTTCAACTACAGGGAGCTGTTCCTCTTGAGCCAAG
The DNA here is from genome assembly GCF_001604755.1 of Lepidothrix coronata. NCBI lineage: Eukaryota > Metazoa > Chordata > Aves > Passeriformes > Pipridae > Lepidothrix > Lepidothrix coronata. The sequence goes on from NW_016690385.1 coordinate 649,652, forward strand.
TACTGTTATATGGAGCTGAAGTGGCAGAATGAAATCCTTGCTGGAATTATGCTGTACAAAAATTCACAACATGGAGTTTTGGTGGGTGACATTGTTAACTTATTTCAGTGAAATTTTTGTTCCCCAAGACTTCCTGAAGAAGTCATTACCTAAAGGGCCCCTATCAGCCAGCACTCATTATTAGTGGAAGTAGTCTCCAAGAGTGTATATAGATATTTGGAAAGCTAATGTTGAAAAAGGAAAAGGTCTTTTGTTCTAATTTTGTCTTTAAAAAAATAACCAAAAAACCCCCCTAAATAACTGTTCAGATGTGATAGGTTAATGTCACCCTGCTACCTGAATTATTTGAACGTGTAGGCAGGACGTGGGCAGCTGTGAGTGGTTGCATGTGATGTAACTCAAGGAAATATCCTTTGAAGAGGCTTTGAATATGCAGCAACTAAAATTTAAAAACTGACAGATTTTGCACAGCGATTCTTGGCAGCTTGAGTGTGATAAATAAGCTGGCTAAGATTTGAAACGAGCTTTTTTTTTTTTTTAGACTAAATTTATGTCAATACAGATACTACCATTTTATCCATGTCCACTGAAAATACTCGTTTAAAAATTGGCAAGATTATATAAGTAAGGTCTTCTAAAATCCTGCAGTTGCTTGTATGGAAATTGATGGGAATGGCTTGCAGAAGACAAGTAAACCATTAGTAATGAGGAATTTTATGAGGGAAATAACATCCTCATGCCTCTCAGCAAACACAGTATATAGAGATAACTGCACAAAATTTTTACTGATGTTCCTCTTTACCGTGGCAGAGACTTCCATCAAAAAGACTTTTAGTTTGCCCTGCTGGATCTCGGAGCTGGACCCGTTGAGTCAGGGCTGGTTTTGGACAAGTGCAGCTACAAAAACAATCCCAGTTAAGCTGCTTTGCAGAGACCAAGTGGAAAAACCCATTTGAATTTTTGGTGTGCAATGTAAACTGAACTCCAGCACTTCACTCTTCACTGGATATTTGTTTCCCTAAACATGAAATGCTAAAATCATCAATTGCTCTAACACGTGGTTGCATCTTAAAAGAACAGATGTTATAAGGTCAAAGTATAAAAATGTATACATGTATAAGGTCAAATGTATAAAAGTGCAGTTCAAACAAGTTTTTTCCTTAGATACTCCTTAAAATTTTCTTGCAGTGGCCATTTTTGAGAACTGATTTGACAGAAGACTGGGGAGTTTTATTGTGAATTGCTGAAATCACTACATTTTATCTTCCATTTCATCTTAACTCCAGAAGTTATGACTGAACTAAGTTTAAATCCTGTATCCAGTAGGCCTAGTATCTTCTATCAAGTTATACCACAGAAAAATAGATTCTATAATCTTCATTTTGTTTCATATTGTACTTCTACTTGTGAGTTAACTCATTGCAAAGTTGTTTTCCCTTAAGTTCAAAACATTAAAAATACAGGGTCTGTCTCCCTCCACCTCTCTCCCTTCCATATAAAGGCATATATAGATACACTGCCATGAAAAAAAAAAAAGACTGTTTTTTGTTATTTTCATGATAGGAAATAGTTATGCTTCAGGGTTTTCTAAGTTTTTAGATGCTCTACAACCCAAAAATTGGTAACTGGTCAGCAGTAATATCCTTATAATCCAAGAGATAAAGAGTAGCTGCTGCTACCTGGAGCAATGTTCTCTCAGCAAACACTGGCTTAAGCATAATTTAAACCATATTTAATAGTTAGGATGGTTGAGAAGTGTCCTATTCTTAGATGATTTTCATTTTCTTTAGATTTTTTTCTTTAAATTTACGCGACTCAGCTGAAAGTCCACATTCTTCAGCTCATGTATCTCACTTTTCTTCCTACAGGCCACGTTCTTCCATCAGACCAGAGTTATGACTCACAATTATCTCTAATTCTTATAGGAATAGAGAATGCATTGTCATACCTCAAAAATCAAGGGCAGAATGGGGGCATAAGAAACTCAAACTGTGATCTTGTATTAATTTCAGAAATTAAGACTCCAAATTTTGTCTGAAAACAGATTCTCATGTATTTTCCAGTGGAATAGCAGGAAGATTTTGGTTGACACCCCAATTCTAATTCCATCAGCCTTCCTAAAATGGTGCCTTTGTATTAAGTCTTTTATTCATCTGATTAAGTAAAGGTTACTTAATAATTAGTAAAATTTTATTATTATAATAGTGTATAGTCCAAAGCTCCATAAATCTAATGCAAGTAAGCTCTGTCATGCTGGCTTTGAACCACAGAAGAGATTTTGTCGATGTCCTGTGGATACAGGTTGAAGTTTTTGTCTTATTTCTAGGTTTGTACATGGATTTATTTTTTTTTCCCTGAGAAGACCTTTAGAAATTTGATTTTCTGAAATGTGACTTCCCTTTTTAGTCCACTTTTTTACTCTTTTCAAATCATCTGCAATTTGATTTTCCTATAACACCCTCTACATGCAGTATAATCTGTTAGAGGTGCAGAGTATCTGATTCAGTCGTGCTGACAGTACTTTCTTGCTAAATATTTTTTTCAACAGTTGTAGAAACATCTAAATGGAAAGTGCCACACCAAATAGTGACAATGACAGGAGAACAAAACATACACACAAATCTATAATAACAATAGCTTCCTATATTTCAAGCATTAAAATCAAACACCTAAAACCCCCAAATGCTAAAAATATGAGAGGGCAGTAAAAAGGGAATATGGGGTAAATGGAAGAGAACCAAAACACAGTAAAATTGCTAAAGTCATCTGGCTCTTCATTAAACAATTTTCTTAGAGTAGAAGTGAATGGTAAAAACCCATCTCCTATGAGATGGGTTTCTTCAGTAAGAAATAATTGTCAGCTTTACTTACAATGAGTAGGAAAGACATCCTTAAAAATTGGGCAAATATTTTGATGTGTGATTGTAAAAGTCCCATAATCCTATGTAATCTAATGATCTGTAAAATAACTACTATATCACAAATTAAGGTGAATAAATAATGATGTTAATGTCATCTTTTTAGAGGTCAGCTCTGAAGAAATTCATGAGATAAAAGGTTAGAATATATAATAATATTGAGAATTGTATTATTTTGGCAAATATTTCATGAATAGAAATCAAGAAAAATTAAAGTAATACATACCATGAGTGTACTAAATAGAAAATATGAATTATGCATTTGTCTCAAGGGTTTTCTGATCCCTTGATTTGAATTTTAAATATGCAGTGAGACTAATAAACATCAAAGGCTATTACATGTATAGAGATATTTTTTGAAATGCTCTTGCTATATTTTCAGACAAGAACATTTTCCTTCTGTGAATTATCTCTGATAAACCCCCAGGAAAGCATCACTGAGAGGTAAAATAATTTGCATGAGACAACAAAACATGAAAGATCAAGGTGTAGAAGGGAATCTGTATCTAATTTTTTTCCTTCTCCTTTTCTAAACATTTGATCCATTTATGCTTGTCCAAGACTGATGAAAAGTTGGGAGCACTTTTAATATTAAAATGAGCAGCTGTGAGAAATTGCTAAGAAGTACCAGGAGCTGCTAAGAGCACTAGGAGCTGCCTTTGCATCTTAGGGTTTTATTAAGAGTTTAGGATTTCAATAATATAGAAACAAACAAAAAAATAATGCTGTAGTAGCTAAGATAAGCACTTCCCAGGAATGAGACTTACACAGTCAGCAAATTAGTTACCCAGAATAAGGAGTATTAGTAGGAATATACCACATGATAATCTAATTTCTTGACTGTTGTCTGTTAGATTTGTGTCTCAGTAATGAGAACCTAGAGCAGCTGAATGATGCTTTTCCTTTGCAAGGCCTTGGGAGGACATCAGGTTTATCATTCTTGTGACAACAGGCATGAAGTAACTATGAAGTATCATTCTGTGTTGCTTTGGTTTTAGTAACACTGAGACAGAAAGTCAAAAAAGATGTGGTTTAACTGCCAGCAAAGTTGTTCCAAACCCTCATTTTCCTGATTGGCAGAGGTGATGGACTGTACATACACCATCACTGAAGGGCAGCAGACAGAGCAGTGACACGGAAGACATTGAATTCAAACATGAATTTCCTCTTGAATCATGTGTGTCCTGGTCATTTTTCTCATTGCTGAGAGATGGTTTAAAATCTTCAGACACCTGAACCCGCCTGGGAGCTGCCTTGTCTTTTGGGTGACAAATGAGAGCATCCTGACTGTTGAGGGCAATAACTGTCCCTATTTTTCCTATGAATCTTTGGACAAGGAACATGAAGCCCCCGTTTCTGTAATGTGCAGCTCCAAACTGCTTGTGAAAGCTCATGCCTCCAGTGCCAGTCACACTTAAAAGGGAAGATGAGACAAGGTTTCAGACATACAACAGCTCCAAGAGTTTCCTTGCTCTCCTGTTCACCAAATTTGTGTGTTACAGTAATTTCCCACCTTACCAAACATAGGATTTTTATGGAACTTCCATCTACTGACTTTGTATACAGAAGAAAAGCCTTACATTTGTTACATTAAAAAAATAGTTAAAAATTAGAGACAACGCTGCAAAGAATGACATTTAGATGGTCAAAGTGCAGCTGTCTCAAAAAAAAAAAAATTAGATGTTCTCTACATTTTTAATGTCTGACTGTTTTAAAGGCAACATCGTAATTCTAAAAAGCCCAGTTTCTGATTCTGAATTGTTCTGGACTGACATCATACCACTCTCATTATATCTTCTTGCTGGGTCATCCCATCTGTGGCAGCTACTTTTGTGTATCTACAATAAGGTTAAAAATTTTGTACTTAACTCCATTTCATTTTTTTTAATTTTTTTTTTCCTAAATTTTACTCACATTTCTCACCCAGGCACACAGGAATGCCCATCTGCTTGTATTGGAATAATCAGAAAACTCGGGAAGTTTGCATTTAAGTGGTTGATTCTTTTTTCTCCCACAATGTGGAAAATAACTTTCATACAATGATCTTTAACTTGTTTTTTTTTTTTTTTTTTATGGCATGGATTTCAAAAGGTGAAAAACTAAGATCAAAACCAATGAATAAACCCATATGTGAGAGAAATCAAAACTCATTGTTATTCAGTCATTCTGTTCATCGAATCTCTTGTTTTTAATACAGGTAAGTACCTACAGCACATCTGGCATTATGTTTCCCCAAAAGCTCCCTTTATTTTTATACCCACCACCTTTTTCCCCCCCCTCTCCTTCTCTTTTTTGGGAACATGGGTTTGTTGTGTTACCTGTTTTTATGATTCTTTGCCTGATTATCTTCACCTCTTTTTTTTCTGTTCCGTTAGCAGATGTTTCTCTCCTATGCTCAAATTCTGGTTGCTTCTCCTTTCCGTTTTTCATTTGTTTTCTGTCTCTCCTGCTGGCAAACAGATGGGGGACTGGCTGCTTGGCACTGAAAATGTTATGGAGAGGTTCAGTTCCCAGCCCACTATGAGAACAGGCTGTTCCTGTGATATTTCTTTGCAAATAGAAGGAAAATGCTCTGTGGTACCAAATGGCACCTTCCTGGGACTGCTCTATTTTCATGACATTCTGAAAAGTCTTTCAAGAACTTTGTGGAAAAATTTGATGTAGGACTGACAGCCTGGATTTGAGCCTTTTTGTCTTCCACATAATTACTTGTGCCATGTACCAAGTTCTTGATCTATTCAGCATTTTTCTTTTTGGGTGATACATTGGAAGACAAATGTGAAAGAATATCTAGCTTGTACTCTTCCAGTGTAAGCCTGGAGTTCTCAAAACACAAAGTGTTCTTTCCATCAAGAACTGTTGAACTGGAACACTGTGTAAGCATAAATCAGAGGCTCATCTCATACCCTGCTTTTATCTGAGCAGCCTGGCACTCCAGGCATACATTAACATCATTCCCCTCAGAACATACAGTGGAAAACTTCAACCTCTTTTAAAATGACAGAGAGAACAAATTAAGGATTTTTTTTTTTTTTGTTAAAGGCCGTGTGAGCTTGATTCGAAAATCAAAATAAAACTGTTCCAAAATAATTGTTGCAGTTGATTTCTCCAGCTGAAGAGACACAGATAGATAATCCTTAGCTGGGAGGAATGCCTTGCCTGCTCTTTCATTGAAACATAGACTGGGAATTTTAGCCAAACCACAACAATCAAAAGAAGGAATCTACAAACAGTATCACACTGACTTGTTTTTATATGCAGGTTGAACCTTCTGACTGAGAATGAGGCACTGTCTTCATATGACCTCCAAAAAGGTGAAGTTCATTAAGTTAAAAACCTTTAGTTCTAACAGACTAAACTGCTCTGTAGCCTTTTTATTTGTATTTCCCTTAATCATTCAGTGGTACCTCTGCTAGGATGGGCTTTGGAATGCTGAGTTCTGAATATAATTTGTTAAAATAATTGGTTGATTTGGGAAATAAGGAAGGAGAACTTGTGATCATGTGTCTTTTGACACCTTTAACTTGTCATCTTTACAATTGTCACAGGTGTACTTTCAGTCATTTTGAAAGCAGCATTGTGAGACAACACTTTGAGGCAGATCTGAGCTGGGAAACAGATTCCTTGCTTCTGTCTTCTGCAGAAAATGAGCTTAGACAGACCTGGGTAGATACAAGGCACAGAGAGTTGGCATTGAGAGTCTGAAACATCCTTTGTTCTCTTTGCAAACACTGCCAGTCATCTTAAATTTCTCTGTAATTTTGGACACAAAAGTTTGACTGGAAAGCAGGGTCCTAGATTCCTTAGGAAATCTGTTTTGTTTTCCTGAAGTTTGAGGTTTGTGCCTTTATTTGATTAAAAAAAAAAAATGGTGTCTCAGTTTTTTCAGGGGCTTAGTCTTTGTGTTTAGTTTTTTTGAAAAGTGTGGATGGAGAGGTAGAAGGGCTGTTTCTGAAAAAAAAAATCCTTTTAAATTCTAAATGTTCAGGATCTAAGCATGTGTAGGGCTAATCCCTGTGTTTCATGCAAAAAATACCATACCTGGACTTTTTGTCTCTATTCAATATTAATCTATTCTACTTTTTGGTAAATTGGATGCCAGGACTACAAAATCTTGGTCATGATCTTGTGAGCTATATATAGTGACTTACCTAACTGCATCTTAGTACAGAGAGTACTAGAGGGTGGGCCATCATATCTGTTTTGGTGAAGAATCCTACAGAAGATGCTGTGTGATGTTGTCTATTTGTTATATTTCCTTTTAAACAGTTCAACCAACAAGGAAAAAGCAAGAAGGATGGAATCTACTGTGGGAACAGTCTTAAAGAAGGAGAGAAATAATATTTGTGCTGACTGGATTAAACTAAGATAGCTCAAAAGTAATGGTTCATCAGATTTATAGTTAGTTATGAAAATATAATGTCATAATCCCTAAAATTTGTATATGCTGTTTCAAGAGTCTTTGTGCATTGATTTAAAGGATGGTGACTGACTCAAAGGAAGCCCTTTCCTCCTCTCTGTGTTTGAAATGAGCCTGAGATGGGTCTGGTGAACTAGTATTGAATTACCTAAATAATTTTCTAAGGTTTTTAACCATGTAAGAATTTTAAATTACTACTATATTGAGTAAGTTAAAATACTGAGATGACTGTTAATGGGCTAAGAGCTTTTCATGTCCAGGATGTTAATACCCTGCGCTTCTACTGTATAGCTAATAGACACAAATAGAGCTAAATAAAGTTTGTATAAAATTTTTAGTCTTGATTGTTCTGGCCTAAAAGTGTTCCCAAAACCAAAACCCATCCTCTCTCCTACTGGGTGATATTCCCAAACTAGTAGTTGCTCATTTGAAGTTAGAAAGGGCTTATACTATCTCATTTTTCATTATATATTCCTTGATACCAATATGCATCTTAAGGAATTTGCACTGTTTAGTATTTTTTGCCTCTGCATTTTTCAGGGTTTGTGGGTAAATCCAATAGGGAAGGTAGTTTATTCATTAGCTCATCTTTAAGAGTGGCTATTCATTTACTTCATTTCAATGCATTTGCTGTTAAAAATAATACATTACAGACAGCTAAAGCCAAAATGACCACATATATTTAAGGACCCTTTGGCATGGTTTGTAGAAACCGAAAGTCCTTTATTGTGTACCTTTTGAACTGTGGCATTATGCTGGAAGTTGAGTTTGGTGGCCTTTGTACAAGTGTTTAATCATTTTGTTACTTAAAAAAAGTGTAATGGGGGGCAACAGTTAAGTGTTGGTGATTCATTCTTTTGGATAAATTGCTTCTGAATGAGATAGAGCATCAAAAAGCTGCAGTTTAACTTATTGCTTTGATTACTTATTAAAGCAGATTGCACTTTTTGATGGGAAGGCATCAATCTCAGAATGCAGGGTCAAATGTGCTGACTGGTATCAGTTACTATGGAGGAAAGGACCAGTGGTGCTGTCTGGGAGCCATGGTTCACTTTGCAATACAATGTTCCCAAATTCCACTAATGTTAGTTAACAAGTTAACATTAAAACCAGAAGCCATTTAGGGGCATGATTCCTATGCCTTGGTGTGCAATGGAAGCCCACGGTCTTGCCATTGTTAAGCTTAAACAACGAGGTCAAGTTGTATCTTCCTTTTCTACTGCTGCTCTAAACTCCCCGGGGAGACCCTTGTGTTCACTCTGGTTGCATTTAGAATGCTGTTATTTTCAATTCTGCAAGCTGAACATCAAACTTGCATTAAAGAGTGTCATAAACCCCCCCAAAACAACAACTAGTGTGTGCCCCCTCACTCCACACCCAACACTGAGTAGTCACTGTACTGCTCCCAAGTTAACTCCTGATTTATTTTTTGAATGTTCCTAGTTTAGGTCCATCACCATTGATACAAGACCTGTAGCTCCTCCTTTAACTTGCTTAGGAGCAAAGTTTGTTTTTTTTCACAGAGATCCTTGCTGATGGAATCTAATCTGATCCACAGAATCAATCTGAAACTAATAAAACTGATCCGTGTGGCTCATAGACTTTCTAAAATCTGAGGCTTTCCTGCCAAGAATACACTCTGCAGACACAATATAAGTCCACACTTCCATATGGCAGATTCTTCCACATACTTCCTTGAAGTGTAGCTTGTCCCATGAAGTAGGGATGCCTCTTCATGGTTACTCTTAAGGGAAAGAGAGAGATCTGCCTGCTATCCCTTATGGTGAGTTATATCAATCTCTACTTAACGATTGTTTCTTTTGCCAGCTTTAATACAATTGCTTTAATATAATTGTTTTGTTATAGTGCACTATATTACTTTCTTATATAATACCCTACTAGTAGATTTTTAGCTTTTACACTGAATAGTAAGTAATTCTGAATAAGATCTTTTATCTGATCATTTGTAATAATAAATGATTCATTTTATATAAATATTCTCATTTTGCAAACAATTAAAACCCGTGGGACAAAAGTGGTTTAATCATCCCTCTGTAATTCCTTAAATTTAAATCATTGACATAATCCCAGGCTAAGATTGGATTCAGCTGCACCCAGACTGCTCTCTGAAAAGGGGTTTAGAAAGCAAGGAAGTCCTTTCCACACCTCAGGACTCAACAGGGCTTTTTTAACAAATTTTGTCCTAAGCCTTCCACTCTCACCTGTGACAACATGAGATTAAACTCCTGCCATCCTTTCTCCTCCAGAACTGAACATAAGGACATGGAGGTGTGCTCTGCTTTGCAGGCAGTTTGCTGGTTTCCCATTCAGCTTCCACGTCACCACGATATTTAGCAGGCAGCCTCAGTCCTGCTCTGCCTGTACTCTGGCAGACCCTGCCTGCCCCTGGCCCTGCTCTGTGCTGCCCAGGGCTAAATGGCCTTGTGACTGTGATGCCATAACCTACCTATTTGGGGCCTATTAACTTGTGTCAGTCAGAACTAGAAGCTCCACAATTCCCAGCTGCCATAAAGTTCAAGTGAGCACACAATCATCTGTGAAGCAGCTGAAGTCCACAGCCCAACCTAATGATGCTTTTAGAAATCAATAGGAGTTGCACACAATGTGAGTTGGGTAAGGCTTGTGGAGATCAAAACTGTCTCTCCTCTCCCCTTCATTGAACATTCTGCAGTTTTGAGTATAGACTTAGAAAAAGCTGTTTAAGAAGTTTGTATTCATCTACTATTTTACAGTAAAAACCAGGTTATGCTCCTGAGTAGCTCTGTAAGAAGTAGGAGATAACTCTGATACTAATTTATAGTAATTATTAAATAGTCCTGTTTTACATGCCATTACATGGTATTTCAGTGACACCTATAAAAGTAAAAGTATTCTTTTCATTTCAAATTGTTATTCATTATTAGAAATTCTTCCTATTCTTTTCTGAAGACACACCAACAGAAGAAATTATACAATCCAAGCCACAGTGCAAGTTTTCTGGGGTCATCATTCAAAAAACACTGAAAAGTGCATTATCCTAAACAATTCATCTTACATTCCTAAATTATTGATAGTTAACTTTTACTGAAGTATGAAAGAAAAAAAATCTCACTCCTATTCTAGTAGCAGTTCTATCTTAAGAGCAGAATAAAAGGTTCCTTTTTTTCTAAATAACCATTGCTGTCACTTGACCAACCATAAAATGTAATAGATGAGCTTTCTCTATTTGCTGCAGTCATCCTGAAAAGTGGGAACTATATCCCATTCTTATACAGGGATGTTCATGCATAAATTGATGCATAAGCTAAAAGTGGCAATTAAGTCAAAAAAATTACAAAGAACATAACATAAGGTTTCTGGAAGTTCTTTAATGTTTCTTGGGATAATAGTACATGTGACAATGCAATTCAAGCAGAACAACATTTTTAAAAGAATTATGTATTTTTAGTGTTTGTTTTTTTTTTTTCCATCAACCCAGACTCCATTTTCAAAATTCACTTTAGTGCCCTGGTGTATAAATCACAAAATCTTTTGAGATCTGAGACACTCAGAAAACCGTGTGAACTTGGTTTAAACATTTCTTAGATTTTCTCCATTTTCAGGTATAAAATTAAAAGTTATGTATTTCATAACTTATTTCTAGTTGGTTTCTATAAAGAAGCATCTAAAGTTTTTTTTATGTATTACAGGAATATTTCTGTATCCCTGAAAAAGCTGGGAGTAGGCTTGGGCACTGAAAGGTGTTCAAGAAAGAAAATAGGGTATGATTTCCTCATGAATGTAAACCTACTTGTAAAGCTACAATAAGTTCTTCTTAGGTTGCCCTAAGAAAGTAGCAAGTATAGGTTTAGAGCAGCTGTAAAACATTAAAAGTGTATTTTAATTTAAAAAGTTCTGTCTTTTAAAAGAGAGAACTTTCCAGTTAAACTGACACATATCATATCCTGTAGAACAGCTCTCCATTTCTTTCTACAATAGGAAATTTTGATACACAACAGCCTTGGAACAGCCCAAATCCAAAACTTCTCTGCAAATGTTACTATTGATTAAAGAAAACTCCTGTAAACTTCCTCCTCTCTGATGCTTATGATGAAGGTCTGATCTCCAAAGAAGTTCTCCTACATATAATTGACTTTACCACGAAAAAGTACATGCATGTGGTAGTGGAATAACTACTTGGAGAACTTATTTTTCCCTCTTACTTCCACTAACAGTCTTTTACCATGTGCTATACATAGGATGGTGCTAAAGAGGGGGATATTAAAGGGCTTTTCATCTTCTTATTCCCTTAGAAAATACAGATTGCATTGTAACACCCTGCATGACTAAAAAAGGCCTCAATTAGAAGCAGTTGGCCTCTATTAGAGCATGAAACACCCCCAAGCTTTATGGCAATAAATCACCTCACCAAGGCAGATACTCAAATAAATAACTAGACATCACTGGGTAAAAGCAAGTACTAGAGGGGGAAACTTGCTTGCAATAGGAATTTACTTTATTCATCCAGAGAAAGGTTCTTCCAATTGCAGATCACAATTAGCACTTCTCCCTCTCTACAGTCATTTTAGCCCGAGGTAAATACGGGACAGTCAGGATAACTGCTCAAACAAGATAATTAACTGAGATTGCTGACACATGGAAGCACACTGCCAGAACATTCCCCATCTCAGGTGACTGCTGTCTGAAGCTTTTGACTTCCCAGGTGGATGTGATCTCTGGGATGGGACAAAAGTTGTATCCAAGAAAGCTGCAGAAAGAACTCTGAGTTTAGAGATGAGGGTGTCTATAAGNGGTTTTAAACAAAGAATTTTCAAAAAATATATAAATACCCAATGAAGGAAGTTAGAAATGAAGTGAGGACATAAAAATGAAGAAGAATTTTTGTATAGCACGGTGAATATTCCTTAACTACATTTTTTTTTCCCAGTGGTTTTTCTCAAGTGCAAGTTTGAAGTTCAGCTTATGGAATTGAAAATAAGAGCCTTCTAAATGTGAACCAAGGGAATGTAGGGTTCTCCACAGGGTGCCTTCTGGAAAACTACATATGCCAATATTTGGGAGTGTAAATGTGTGCACTACAGTTACAATATGCTTTAATTTAAAGCATATTTAAAAATGTTATTGTTAACTGTTCCTGGTTATGTAGGTTTGGACTACTCAAGGGCTGAATGCTGATAACCATCTTGCCAACAAGAGTAGGAATATGTTCTCTTAATGTTCAAATATCTTGCCAGCATAACACAGAGAAGGCAGGTAGTTTTGATAAGATCCTGATAGAATTAGGCTTAAATGGGGTAGCAAATTACATTGGGGTTCTTTTGCTACTAAAACAAAGCGGTTTCCAAAGCTGAGTGTCTAATGTTAAGATCCCTAAACTTTTTATACTATGCCAGCACTTTGTTCTTAACAAATAGTTGATATTTGTCAACTATCAAGTTGCTTGGGTTGCTTAAGTTATCTTTTCAGCTCACTTAAGTACTAATTTTTACAGACTTGCATCTTTCTTCATGTGGAATATTTTTAAAGGAAGGAGGGATATTGCACTTGCTTGATTAAATTTCTTTGAATGTCCTTCATACAGATATTCTCTTAGTACTTCTGTTTATTTTTCAGATTAGTTTAATTGTCTTCTTTCTTCAGAGAGAGGGTAACAAGTAAAGGAATGTATAAATTGAGAGACAGGAAATTGCAGCCTGTGTTTCTCTTATTTTCCTTTCGGTTTTGAAAAGACTATAAAAGCAGTAAATGGACTAGTTCAGAATTCCTTTTCTCTTTCAGCTCTGGGGTGCTTGGAGAGCTTTTCCTTTCTTCCAGTGTGAAATCCAAGACTTGCAGCAGTGTCAGGCTATGCAAACACCCCTTTTAGACTGGCAAACTGCACCCAAACAGAGTGTTAGGGTGCATCTGAAGAGAGAAACAGAAAAAGCATAAATTAACACCTTGACACCCCTGAGAAAAATACTGGAAAAATTGATCCATAATTTGATGTTTCTTCACGGGTGTAAAAACAGAAATAGTGATGTGAAATAGTTATTTCTTTTCAAGACCATGGATTTGGAAGTGAAGTGATGAAATGTGGCGAGTAGGTTGAGGTGGTGATACCACCTGCAGCACTGTAACATGCAAATGATTGCCTTGGTTACATCATCTTGCTTTCTTTCACTCACTGGTGACAAAATAAGATTTTTTTCCAATGCTAACTTTATTTTTATAGAGAAAGGAGTTAACTATCTTGTGAAAACATACCCTTGGTATATGATGAGGGTTGGAGGACAATTTATGTTTCACTGGGCAGTCTGTATAAATTAATTTGATGTGATCTAGTTCTGCGTGCAGCACCTTTCTAAAATTTGTGGGAGTTCTTAATGTTACCTGTTCCTGCTCTGTATTGATTTTTCTAATGGGATAAAAACAAAATCAGATTTTGTGATTCTTAAGTTATACCAATTCACTCTTTATCTCTTTCTGTGGTTTAAGCACATAAAATGTTCTCAAGTCATGTTCCAGTGAGAGTCTGTGTGGCCATAGGAAGGAAAGTTTATTCATCAGCATGCTTAATTTTTATTTTTTCCTGTGCTGTTTTACATGAAATGTAAATCAGAATCTAATCCAATGATGATCTGAATGTGTTCCAGGAGTTTTACTATTCTTTTCAAACATTCTGTTCCAAATATTTTTTTAGTTAAAATACCTCTTAGCAGCCATGGCCTCTTTCATGTAGTGGGTAGCTCTGAAATTAGTCAGATTATTTAAAAAAAAAGACATTTTTTTGATTTATCAATAAATTAGCTTCTGCCGGCAGAAGTTCCTGTCTGGAAAACTGGCAGAAAATTGACAAGGAATTCTGGGCAGTTGAAGGGAGGCTCTCGTGTATTGTGTCTCAGATTCATGCTTGTCCCTCTTTTTGGTGTGCATTAGCAGATGTGAGCTTGTAAAAACCTTGGGCACCAAAGAGTGGCATGAAATAGCTGCACTTGATTCTTTCTGCAGACACAGAAAAAGGCAGAATGATAATGTTTGCTAGTGACAGGATGGATTGGGAGGGAATTATTGTAGTGCCCCATTTCTGACACAGCTTTCAAGTCAGAAGGATGTTTTTCTTTTGCTTTTCTTCTCTTTTCCCCCTTCCTTTTTTCTTCAGTGTTCAGATTATGTGTGAGACAGATGCTCAGCCTCTAGCCACCATCCTCCTGTGGCTTTCATGCCTCCAATTTGATTGAATATGAGCACAGCAATGCTTTTTCTCCACAAGACAATCTGACAAACACTCTTTGTATGAGCGGTGCACTTGGTTGCTCTAGTAAACAGAGTTGTCTTTTTATCCAGATGTCAGGAGAAGTGATGACTTCCTCACAGTGCACTGGAATTGTACCATATCTCATTCCTCCAGGGAAGCAGAGGCTACAGATGTCATCTGATATTCCTTTTAGCTATTTCAGAAATACTTGCAATCAAACTAAGGCCAAATGCTTCCTTGTCATGGAAAAGCTGTAGATAGTTCCTTGAACGAGAGCAACTTTTACAGCATTCATGTTGTGGGGTCCTCAGGAAAAGCAAAAGTTTTTGGATCCTCTGAGTTATGTCCCCTTGTGTTTGCTGACCATCTCTCATCATCACCTCACAGATTTGTTTCCAGGGGTTCTGTGCCAGAGCCTCCTGTTGCAGCTCACACTCTTAAGAGGGGCACGTGTAGAAGTTATTACCTGAAAAATTTACCTTCTTCCCTGGAAAGGGAGAGCTATGTCATGTATAAAACAGAGTCCACAAACAGCATTAGTCAGAGATCCCTTTGTTCCTCCAGTCCTACAGGGCTGGAGGAGGGTGTGCTGCTTCATCACTGTGTTTGTGCTTCCATCAATACCTCACCAAAACACACCTGTGTGCTGGTGAGCTTGATTTCTGGGGTGTGTTTTTTTGTTTTACCTTCCCCTTGTGCCTCTCCATTTCTGATAAGGCAATGAAAATGGGGATATTTTAATCTGCTGCTGTATCTTTTGCTGGCTGAAGAAGACCGGCCATGCCGTGTTAACCAGGCCCCTGATAACAAAAGTGTTAGAACTCCCTTGGCAGGGCCTTCCCAGCCTGATTTTTTTCTGGGTGAGAGATGATATTTCATCTGCCTGCATCTTCTGAGGTTAATGAAAGAATTGTTTTTCATTATTATCTTCGTGGCAAGTTTCAGTTTTGGGGTTTTGTTTGTTGTTTCTATATGATTTTTTTTCAAAACCAAAGAGAGGAAGCTTCTTTTTATTCAGAGCTCTGTTTTCAACGAAGGGGAAACAATTCAGTGTTAAGGCACAGGCATGTTGCTGAGAAATACATTGTTGAGAGCAGAAGTCTAGCAAGCCACACAATTGAGATGACAACTTTAAGTGTAACAAAATAAGGAGTGTTGAAAGGACTTTGACAGTTTTCATTAGCAGCGTTGTCTGAGGGAAATGCCTACTTTGCCAGTTTTGGCAGCAAGTCAAGGCAGCAGGATAAGGAGTGTTATTACCTTGGGCACTGAGCCAAGTAATTATGTAGTACCATTTCCATGCAAAACACATTAAAGATTTGACATAAATTAGAGAATATCAGTATACCTCCTATTTTAAATGTCATGTTCTTGACTTAAAACTATTAAAACTAACTAGGAGGATCACACATGGAAACTTCTTCAACTAAGCAGTCTTACCATCCCAAGTCTGCCAGACAACGATGTTTTTTTAAAGTCTGAGCTCTGATTTAAAAGTGGTTTTTTTTCTTTTTTCTGTGAAATGATCTCCAGCACTTGCTGCCTCATTCTGATTTGATGCAGCAATATGGCTAAAAGCTAAAATTACCAGCTCTCTGAATGAAAGGATATGGATTGTGGCAAGAAGCACTGAATGTACAGATAATTTCAGAGGTTTCCATTATTTCTCTCAGTCATTATCCTGAAATCATAAGCAAATAATGCAGCTTAATGACATGACTGAAGACACCTTCTACTATATTTATGCTACAAATTATTATAAATGCAAGAGTTCCATTCAACAATTGCCCCTCTTCAAATATAATTCTTCTGCAATAGAACCTCAAAACTGTGGAAATGTCTGGTCAGTCATGTTTTCATTCTGGAATATCTCTGTGGTGATTCAGTGATGACTGTTTTCGTAAAATAAGAGTGTGGAAAAATGCATTTCAACTCAGCATGACTTTCATTTTCAGGTAGCTATTTTGGAAAGCAATGCATGAACAGCACGCAACTGATTTGGTTGCTAAACTCTGTTAAGATGCTGCTGAGTTTTTGTGGAAGTTGTGTACTTTATTTTTTTTTTCACCCTAACATTCTGATTGCAATCCTTGCTTATGTAACGTGCATTTTCCTTGCTATGCTTAAAAATGTTTCCATTGGCTGACACTTGACAGGCTTGATAAACCTGTACATATTCTGGAGTTTTCTTGATGTGATAATTTATCTTACCAAACTTAACATACAAATGTTTGACTTATTTTTGATTGCTTGAATGTCAGGTTTAAACCTGGGCGTGGTATTAAAACATAAATCTTCTGGGTAGACACTTGCAAATTCTGACTTCTCCTGGGAATATGTGAATGTGAAGCACTAAACATCAAACTTGATGTACTTCCCCTGCATTTTTCTTTTCCCTTGCTGTTAATACGCCATAAACATGCATGCCAAAACTTTTTGTCCACTTTCTTGTAGGAGGAATAGAATGTGCATAATTCTGCCACCAACCCACCCTGGGATTTCAATAGGAGTGTCAGCTCTTGCCTTTCAAAATCAGGGATCAGACCATGAAATCTGCATCTTTTCAGGGAAATGCAATACAGTTCATCTAAAGAGAAAGAAAAAGATTAGCCACTTAAAGTTTTCTTGCTTTTTTTGTTGATGGCAATGGGCTTTGACAGAACAAGATTGGCTCAAGATGGATTCTGGATTGCAGTGAGCCTCCTGATAACTTGGAATTTTAAACTTGCTTTCACTTTTTCTCAATATTAGCAGTCAGGATGTTTTCTGTGAAATGTAACTGTGGCCTAGAGTAATCTTTTTACTTTGGGTGAAGTATAAACAAGGTTCTAAGTTCCTTGCACCCATATGTAAGTGCTGACTACTTTTTGTGCCGTGACATACCGAGAGTTGGCTGAAGGTGTCCTAACGGATCTGAGAGCTACTCTCCGCTGGTTTTCCCGTGGGGGGAGGGCCTGGTCCCGCTGTCCCCTTGATCAGGGGATAGAAGAACCAGACCTTCCAGGGTGTCCCATGGCAGAAAGAGGATTTATTTTTCAAAACGCGCGGTTTATATGGGTTCGGGGGGAGGGCGGGAAGGAAAGCTGTGATTGGGCCAGGGCACAGGGGGGGAGGAGTGGCTTGGGAGCCCACAGACCAATGGGAGATACAGGGTGGTTGTGTCCAATGGCCGACAAGGATTTGGGGAAAGGCGGGTACAGCAAAATCTGTCGATTAGGGGAAGGGGCGACAACATGGCTGTGAGTGGGGGAGGGGAAAAACCACGTGGACCAGGGAAGATACATAACTCAGGGGAAAACCGTTACATTAAAAACGCAAGGGGTTGCTTTTTTCTGCTTTTGATCTATTCCAAGAAGCTGCCGCTGTGGTGAGTCTGCTTCTAAAGCTGTTCCTTCCAGCTTTCATAATCCTGTCGTTCTCCCACAGTGTCCCAGTGACTTGTGCTGTGTTTTCCAGCCTGGTTTTGATAACACATACAAAGCTGGAAAGGTTTTTCATATGCTTCCCTAGGTTTGCAATGTCTGTGAGTGAAAACCACCCCAACATCTGTTGTCTGACTGATCTTCAGGTACTTTGGCCAGCAGACACTTGCTGGGATAAAAGAGAGGAGAGGCTGTTTCTGCCACATTGTCCAACCACACTGTGCAGCACAAAAGTGCAGGGACTGTGTGGGACCCCTCTAATCAAAAGACCACGGTGTTATTCTCTGACTTCTTCCCAGGTTTCTCACCTTCATTGTAGCTCTCACCTAATTTAAGACCTAGTTTTGAAATGTCAGGGCCTGTAGCTGAGAACACAGACATTTTTTCCTCACCCTGTTGGTGTGGTAGCATCAAACGAATCTCCTTTTCAGACGATGAACTAAAAATTATGTTAAATAAAAATTAATCTCCTCAGAAGAGCATCTGGTTACAAATGCTGGTATAAGCCTGTCATTGCAGCCTTCTGTATTTACAGATGTTCCTATAAATTTACCCATTCAGTTGGAGAACGCTTGTAACAAGTCTCTACAAAGACAGGCTTGAAAAAATGCAGCAGAAACTTTGTATTTCTGTATTTATGACTTAATGCTTTTTAAGCAGCTATTTTATTTTTTTTTTTAGTTAATTACTTGTTCCTTACTTTCTGTGCCTAAGTACTCTTTTATTGTTTTCCTTGCTGTTGAACCTTTTATACTGGCAGTCTATATTTTTTTTTCCTGTTCTGTGGAAATGTGTCCCAATATAACTCCTTAAGAGCTTATTTTAGTGCTTTTGTTTCATTTCCCTGCTGTGAGGAAAGGTTTTAATAAGTTATTTTTCTGAAGATGATGGTGCTTTTTTTCTTGTTGAAACTGCAAGCCTGATAAAGGTACTTAATATTCTTAATATTTAATGTATCTGAAAATTCCAAGTGCTGATGGGAGAGCCTGTGAGCTGATGGTGGCTCATGAAACCCCTTCAAGGCTCATAATCAGGCTGTGGTTGACAATAAAAACAATACAGAGAGGCCTGAATAAGGACTGTGTTAAGCTTCTGTGGAATAATGTGAAATAATCCCAAGAGAAGAGAGTTGCAAGTTTGTTTAGGAATGTGCTTAGTTTAGACTGATCCTATAAGAAAAATAACTTCTTTGTTACACCCTGTTAGATCTGGAATCAGGCTACAGGCTCTACTAGGAACTTTAGTTCCAGATATTTTTTTTTGGTTCATCTGGAAGACACTTAATACTGGTTATGAGACAAGAGTTATTCACCTGCTATGACATAGATCCACACCATCTTCTTTTCTGTGTGCTTATTTTATCCCCATGGCAAGCAGAATGACCGAGCCTTTAGCAGAGCAGAGGAAAAAAAAACAGTCTTAAAAAAGATAATGTCAGAAGCAGAGCATGCTTTTCAATTCTAGTAGTCTGGCTCTATTAGTTCAGCTTGCTTTAGAAATACAACTGTTGCTGTAATACTTGCTCAGATTCCAGAAAACTGCTATTACACTTGTTTCTTGCTGTTTTACATCAGGAAATTAGCTTAGGTTAGTACATTATATTGCTTTTCCAGCACTTGCTTTGTTTTAGTAGAGCAAGACTTCCTTTCTTTTTGAAAGACTTCTTTTCTTTCTATTGTTCCATGGCTCCAGCTCTTTTATATGTCTATTTTTTTGGTAAAAACAGGTCTTTCTGGAACTCTTCTTTAAAAACAAAACAAAACCCCCCATGCAGTAGAGAGGAACAAACCCAAATCCCCGAAGCTGTAATGCCAGCCCTGCAGCAGGATACCAGC
This sequence comes from Lepidothrix coronata, assembly GCF_001604755.1. Taxonomy (NCBI): domain Eukaryota; kingdom Metazoa; phylum Chordata; class Aves; order Passeriformes; family Pipridae; genus Lepidothrix; species Lepidothrix coronata. The sequence continues at coordinate 669,484 of NW_016690385.1, forward strand.
AGTTGCTCTTCTACAGCACCTTGTGTAAACTCTTTTTTTTTTTATTTCAAGGAAGTGACTTGACTGAATATCCAAGATTGTTGGATCCAAATGTCATTCCACCTGACTAAAACCTTTGCCCTTCTTTTTCAAAACCCTGGTGATAACAGGTGTGTTTTTCTTTTTTGGCTGCCTCCCTCAGCATTGCTGCATAACATGGACAGGATTTTGCCAAAACTTGGCCCTTGAAAGAACTTCTTCAGTTTATTTGTCAGAGTTTCATCTTCCCTTTCCTTTCCTTATTGGATTTCATAATCCATATACTGTATTAAAGGAATAAGACAGAGAACATGACTAAAAGAAAATCTCACGATTCATTTTTCTGTAGATACATGACAGCTTGGGACTATTTTATCACTTTATCCTCACAATTCACCTCTTCTGTTATAAATATGAAATGATTGAACATAATGACACTTTCCCAAATATTCTGAACAGCAAATATTAAGGCAAGGGAGGTGTTGAGTGGTGCCTGCCTTGCTTACATGTATTTAGCAGTTTCCTTTATTTGTGATATACTCTGCTTGCAAGGAGAGCTGCTCTGAATTAAACTCTCATTAGGCACTCCTTGTGTGGTTGAAAACAGTGTTCGGATTGTGCTTTAAATTTGATTTCTTTGCATGCTTAAGCATAATCTGGAACAGACAGATGCTACTCTGGGTATCAGTGGAGCTATTTTTGATACTAATTACACCCCCCCTTGGGCATTTTGCATAATGAGACCTCAAGTCTGTGGAAATATCACCTGCCTTAATATTTTAAGTTACATAAAACTGTAGATGTTGTGCTAACAGAAGTATATAGTTAGCTTTTTTAAAATTTTTTATTTAAAATTCTGTCCTAGATCCTGAGTTCCAGACCATGAGTCATTGTGAGCATATATAGTTATTTTGTTAATATTTCTTGCTTTAAAACGTTATGAAAGGAAATAGCCTATGAAAGGTACAAAACCCTGATTTTTCTAAAATGTAAGTGCACTAGGTAATTCTTCATGATCAAATACAGTCAGAGCAGAGAGCCTGAAATATTTTAATCTGTGAGTGGAATTCATTTGTTACATAAATTAAGTGGGAAAATTGTGCAGATGGGAGAATAGGAAGTTTCACATTCTAAGTCAGACTCCTAATGTCTTTGCGCTAAATCATCTTTTATTGAAAATTTCATTAATTTTCCGTTAACTTTAATAGCAGGTATGTAGGAGAACAGAATGTAACAGGCTAAAGGTTTTTCATTTGAAAACTACATATACACTGTGTGTATATATAGACAATCATTTTATTTGCTCATTCCTTTGAGTTGTTAAATATTTCAAATAATCAAAGCTGTGCAAATTTGTAGTGTTTCAATTCACTCATAATTTCAAACTCTTCCAATGCAATTTGCTTTTCAACATCTTTTGTGCGCTTCCTTAATTTCCACAACTTCCTTGTTTAGCATCTGACTTGTGGGAGTTTTTTTCCTGTTTCCACAGGTCTACTTACAATGGGAAGTTTCTCTGTGTTACAGTTCCAACCCTACAGGCTTTAATATCAACAACATCTAGATTTTCTTCTTCAATCCCAGAGTTAGGGTGGGATGAAGAAGGTTGGAATAATTTAGATATCTGCTCTGTAGACATAGGTGAAATAATCACTGCTTGAAATGATTTGTAGTTGTTCAGTAGCAGCATGGTGTTCAAAAGACAATTCCACCTTCATCTGATCCAGCAGGAAGCAGCATTTTTAACCTCCTTTCATCAGGAGAATGCTTTTTGATTCTTGCATTCCGGTAGCCACTGGTATATTTACAACCATGTGAGTTTGTTCTGTGCTTTGCATAGGGTAAGTTACAACAGTACATCTTTAATTAAAAGTAGATTTTGATCCAAAAATCAAGTGCTCTCTTCTTGAACGACAAGTGAGAAGGATGATTAAATCATGCTTCTGACAAAATGTGAAGCAGAAATGGGGTAGATCAACATTTCCCTTGAGGTGCCTTGATGTCTTCATATATCTCTGCAAATCTAGTCTGAGACTGAGGAAAGGATTAGTTCTGAGTTGAGACAACATTTGTGAGCTATGCATAGTCTGTCTTGCTTTTTATGTTGTTTTAAAAAAAACCCTAGGTTTTTATACAGTAAGCTTCATCTTCTTTGATTTATTTAAAACAAAGTATTCTTTCACAGCTCACAGATCATGAAATCTTTGTAAGGTATGTTTTAATATACTTGACTAGCAGTTTTCAGGAGTTTGCTTAATTATGCAAATGATCTCTCTATTACTCTGTCTGACTCTAAACTGCATGTGCAATGCAGTTAGAAATGCTTTGCATTTCTAACATGTAGAATTTTACAGGCTATATAGAATACTCTCTTTTAAATATACAATATATAGGATTTATAAAAATAACATCACCTGAGCTCCTACAGTAACTTTGTAGGGCTGGAAAGTCAAGTAATCAGTTAGTAAAAGTTAGTTTGTCATTAAAGCAATGACAATATATAAATAGAATAGTTATGGAAAATATCTATGTTTGAATATAGATGATAAACCTGTAGAGATATTTTTGGGAGATGAAACTTCAGGAGTTTGAAAGATAGATATTTACATTTAAAGTGCAAATTACTTGGGCTAGTGGGTTATTATGTCTTCAGGGCCATTTCTGCCAGTGTTTCTCTAAATGTGACACATGGGACTGACTTTTCCAGCCTCAATAAAGATGGAACTCACTAGAGCATGAAACTTTACAAACAAGTTCTATTGATACATGTCGAAGATTTTACTCATTTCCATTTTAAGTGGAAACCAGTTTATAGCCTTGTAAAATGGAGCATCCTAATAATTGATTTTAGCACTAAAAATAACTGATATGGCTGTAAAGTCACATAGCACTTCACAAATAGAAAGTAGGAGTTACCCTTAAACAACTCTGAAAATTAAGAACAAAACACAGACATAGTCTTGGAATAGAAAACAGTATAGTAAAGGAGAACAGGATATGGTAAAAAGAGGGTTTTTTGTTGAGATGAGAGAGCAGTTATGGAGAAGAAATAACCATCAAGAGCAGAATATGTAAAAATTAAGATTGAAACCACCCGTGGATCTTCCAGACGAGAGCCAGGGGTTTCTACCCATAGTTTATGAAAGTAGAATTTGAGATTAAACAACTGCTGAGGATAAGGAGACTAAGCCTGACATTATAAACCTATGTAAAAACATCAGTGGAAGATGTAGGAGATAGGGAGAGAAAAGTAAGAAACGAGGATGCACTTTTCACTAGTTTAGGGAAAGGAAGCAAAGACATTTGGTGAAGGCAGACATGTCTGGAACAGTGAGAGGGAAAACTGAGTGGTATTGGAACCATAACAACAAGTCAGCTTGAGCAGTTTGAGAAGTCAGTCTGCAGGCTTTGATTTGCATAGTTGATCCCTTTTGCTTTTTTTTCTCTTTCCTGTAAAAGGTAGATGTGAAGTGAGATGCAGGTTATTGATGCCTGCTTTGGCAGTGAACCTTTGGCATGATTGATCCTTTAGCGGAGCAAGGGGAAAGTTAAAAAATACTGAAGAGATGCATTTTTCTGATAATCCCCAAAATGCTGTCCTAGAAATGTATATTCAAAAGAGTAAGCATAGTACTCAGACAACACATTTGACCCTATGCCTCCAAATATTAAGTGAATCTTGTGCTGCCTTATTCTCTGCACAGGAATTCTGGGATAGAGATAACAGCAAACCTGTTTCAGTCTGTTTTCAGGTACTTGCCCAAAAGTATCAAAGGAAGAGTGTGGATCTGGGGTCTTCCAGTGCAGAGCAGTTACCAATTTCTATCTGTAGAGGTTTGTAGGTATTTGACAGGCGCATACATTAGTGTAACAAGCTCTTCTACATTGCACCCTTGAGTATCCTGGCCTTCTGAAGGTCTTTTGGATACAACCATGGCCTCAGTTCACATACATGGCCATTTGTAGCTGTCACTTTGTGAGGTAGAAAAGAAATGTGAAAGCCTTGAGGCACTAAGCCTTGGGTGTTTGATGCAGGCTGGGTCACTGAAGGAAAGAAAGGTGAACAAAAACTCTTTCCTCTTGTAAGAATACAAGGAGCAGATTCCCCTGCTAATATGAAACTCCAAAGAAAGATTGGTAAGAATATTTCTGATGCTGATATATAACTTGAAAGAATGGAGACTGTTTCACTGCCACTCTCAGCTGGGTCTGACTGGGTCCCAAAGAGTCTTGATCAGTGTAACATCCAGTCAAATGCCTGTGAGGAATATTCTGGATGTGGTGGTAAGGGGTGGGAGGGGCTCATTGTTTGAGGGTTTTTTTTGGGGTGGGGAGTGTAGGGAATGTATTTTTTTGGTTTATGGAGTTTGTTTGTTTTTCTGGTGGAATTTGTCTATTCTAGAAGACTGCTTATGCTACTTGTCTCTGGTTTTTTTGAAAGGCAGTGGGAAGTGTAGAGCTGCTACAGATGGTTATGCACATGCCTTCCTGTGCTGAGTAGGTTTTCTGCTCCTGTCCAAACTTTCTCCTGAGCTTTTGCAGGGAAAAAAAGAAGTCTCCCGATGAGATTTCTGTATTTCTCACATCAATAATTCATAATGTTCATTCTCTTGCTGCTCTGAAGAAAGGCAAGGAAAGAAGGAAGATTGCAGTAGAGGGAGGTGGAGAAGCAGGTTATTTCAGGAAAAAGGACTGAGAGGTAATATAATCTAAAAATGGATTGTAACTGCTCTTAAACTTGTCTTTACTGCCCTGAAGCCTCTAAATTATCTTTTCATAAAAGTCTGCTTCTCTAAGATGTATTTTCTATTTCCTTTCTGGTCAAGAGGTCTCAGATTTCTGTGTCTCAGAATTATTACCTTGACAAGCAATAAGTTTACACTAATCCATCCCAGATTTTCCATTTGAAATTATTTACTTACTGGAATTGTCATGTAGACAACAAAATTAAGCTGAAACTGGGAAAAGTTGTGTTAAAAATGCATTTATTTCCATTAGCTCTTGCTGAGAATTTTGAAACACGAACTTGCTGTAAGAGTTGTGTGGTGTGTGCTGCTCCAAGTGACTGCTGGAAGTGGGAAGGAACACTTGAAGCTGACAAGTGGGAGGGAAAATTCTCCCTCACTTATAAGCTGACAAGTAGGAGGGAAACTTCTCCTTCATTTGTAAGGGAGAAGTGTTTGAGTACTGATGCACCAACAGTTGCTCCGTGGAGGTTTTGATCAGTCAGTGCTTTTATCACATTTCCCTATGAAAGAGCCCTGTGAGGTTCCATTTCCACAGAAGAGGCCCTCTGCTCAAAATCCTGGCTCCTTTCCCTTTGGCTGCCCCTGCTGTGGGCAGATCTCTCCACAAACATTTCACCCAAGTTTGCAGGGGCTGCCCATCTGTGACTTAGCAGTGAAACTGGAACTTAACACTGGTTTAGATTTGCTAGGCACTCTGGCTACATCCAGGGATGAAGGCCAGCTTAGAGAATTTAGTCTGACCAATATTTGTTTCTTGGGAAAGTTTTATTAGTTGGAGTAGTTGGATATAAATCAAGCCCCTGGCTAAGGGCTTGATTTCCACTAAAAGTAACCGGAGTCAGGTATTAACTGGTACCAAACTTTGGTACCAATGTTCTTCTCTGGATCTTCTGGGAGTTACAGGGTGAATAAATTGAATGTTCTCACACGGCTTAGCAAGCTTTTTCTGACAGAAAACACCGGTGACAAAACTTTAAGTTCCCATAGTTTCTTAGTCTTTCCAACTAATCCTTAGCAAGTTTTAATGCTTCAGACAAGCCAACAGCATTTCCCTCCTGCCTTTCTACCCTGTCCTGTTCTTCCTCCAATCTCTTCTGTTCCTGTTTGTTAGAGTAAAAGCCTCTGTCTCCCTTTCACCACAACTTATGAGGAGTGGAGTTTTTTGGTTTTGTTTTCCCTTCTGAAACACTATATAGCTTGAGTCTTTGAAATCATTTGACAGATAACAGAAGAAGAGAGGGGGAAGTGTTGTTCAAATGTTCTCTCACTATGATCATAGCTAAGAAAACTTCTATCTGACCTGTTCTAAATTGTACTTGGAGTCCTCAGATCTCCAGCACATAAAAGCTCAGTTTCTCCATTTGTGAGGAGTCATTAATGGTCTGCTGTTCTAGAGAAGACTTTGAGAAGCTTGGTTGAAAAATGTTACCAAAGAGGCAGTAAGACATTCTTTACCTCTTTTACAGAAAAACAGAGGAAAGGACTTTGTTTTCCTCTGAAAACATGTATTTTCATTGGTTTTTATGTACAAGGGATAAAAAATGGAAAGTGACTTGTAAGGTTTTGTATACATAACATTCTGAAGTTATTGCAGACTTCCCTTACAGTGACTTATTTTATAAATCAAATCTCCCTCTATGTGTGTTTATAACAAATCTTGGATCACAAGAATTTTACTGAGTGCTGAACCAGTGGGGAAAAGTCCTTCTGTTGCCTGTGAGCAGGCTTTGGGTCCATAAACAGCTTTCATCTGTCTATAGCTTGATAAATGATAATGTTGCTCCGAGCTGGGATCGATTCAGGATAAAGCAAGGCTTGCTCTGGGCACATCAATACAGATTAAAATATGACTTTTTTCAGCCAGATAAATGCCATGAAAGATATTGCTGACGTCTAGCATGCAAATAGCTATGCTCTGCAGAGATGTTGTCCACTTCACACTCCCTTCCATGCAATTTTTGTGTCCCTGCTGCCTCCCTGGACTCCTGTATTTGCTGGCAATGAGGCTCAGTAATGTGGATACATGGGTCATCCAATAATCCACCCATCCCTGTTAGTTAATTGCAGGAACATCTGGCTGTTTGGAGGATAACTTTTAGCACTGTTTCTGCCAGCTCAGCTCAAATAAAACTTCCTGCCATCTCAATCAAAACAGTACAGACCATTTTGCACAGAAGTCCATTCAAAATTTATTTCTTATCTCTTCCAGCACTGCTAGTCCTAAATATTAATCTTAAATGTAACAAGGCTATAAAACTGGGATCTTTATCTATGACTATTTTTTTAAACTGTAATTAGCTGCTCTTATTTCAAACCTTTAATTTTTTTAATGAAAATACTATTCTGATTTTGACTTTAGAATGGCTCTGAGTGTGGAAACTTTAACAGTGAACGTTAACACATGATGCTTAGTGAAGCTGCAAGATATGGCACCCTTGATAATGAAGAAGTGGTATAGTGGGTGTTTGGAGGCTGAGACCCAACAACAGTTTGACTTGATTATTATGTATTATATAAAGTCTTCCCTCTCTATATGTATTCTCCCGAAGAAATAACAATTTTCAGTCCTCTCTCCATGACCTTATCTTTGCACTGCTGCCCCAAGTGAGGTCACTGTAGGGGTTTAAGGTGAAGTTCTAATGGTGTAAAGGTAGAAGATGCTCCTAAAATGCTTCCTGCATAGTCCTCATCTTTGAGCTCACTCTTAATAGTCAGTGGGGAGAAAACAAAAGGCTAAGGTTGTTTAAAAGCTGAGGTACCTGGAGCTCTGGCTGCAGGGCAGGTAAGGTGTGGTTTTGGGGTGCAGTTTTGATAAGCCCACCTTGCTCTGGGAAGCACTATCGGCTGCAGGGGAACTCTGTGGCAATGAACCAAAGGAGAACCCTCTTTGAAGGATGGATTTCTTCATGGAAGGAGCAGTGGTTCCCGAGGGTTTGTCATTTGTCTGATTGGTAGTTTTGATCAAATTATTCTGTCTTATTATTTCCATCTTCCTATCTGTAAAATGCAGATACTCTGTGCTTTAAGGCATGATCTGATCACCACAAGTGAAATACAAGTCTTTACTGAGATATATCTCTACTGCTTACAGACGATGTATAAGAGTTTTCAGATGTTCTCCTAATTAGTTGTACCCCTGTACCCCAAACCTACATGGGTACATATTTTTTTTGCCTTTGCAGAATTTCATTAGCTTGAGGTCAGATTGCAGCCTGCATTCCTGCATAATAATGGAGAACCAGAGACAGTTGTGTCCATTGTACCTTGGATTGGAGGGAAATGCTTTTAAAAACAAACCAGAATCAGAAAAAATACTTTAATATAAGTTTTAAGATTGGATTTTATTCAATGTAAGTCAATCAATAGTCCAGAAAGAGAAATAGAGATTGCACAATGGGTTTTGTTGAATGTTTGCCTTTGGGCTTCTCTAAGATTTTGGTTATGGAAATTGCATAAAACACTATGGATATATCTCCTAAATTCTTGGAATGTATTATGCACTGTTTTTTCTGTATTACCATTAGCAAGAAGTAAGTAACCCTAGTATTAGGAAGTGAGTTACGTGTGTATGGAATCACATTGTAAAAGTGAAAAGGGGAGCAAACTGTGTGCAGGCTTCCCGTTCAAGCTTTAAAAATATATTCCTGCAGGAAAAAAATTCAAAGATAAAGCAAAAACTAAGGGTATTTCTCTCATTCTTTCTTTTTATGCTATGTGCTGAGAGGTGTTTTGGGGAAAATCAAGAAGAAGAGTTCATATAAACATACCAATATTCATTGAAAGTCCCCATTTCATCATTTCACTAATCATATGCTGGAGAGCACAAAAGCACTTGCATGACTGTTCCTGGTTTTTAAAAAACTGCTGTGTGTGCTGAAAAGAGCCCTAATTTGTAGACTGAAAGCAGAACTTTTTGTTTCTGAGCATATTGTATAATCACTTACAATTTTGACAGGGTTAGCCTGGAGCAGAATTAAAATAAGTGTTGAATTTGATTCTTGTGTAATTCTCTGAAATAATCAGGCATTTTCTGTATGAAGTCAATGGGAGAGAGGAGAAAAAAAGCAGCCTAAGCTCTCCTTAAATGGAATTTTTTTTTGTTCTGCCCAAGTTTTTCCTTATCATGGTGTGGACAAGTCATTGCTAGAAAGACCTCCTTTTAATTTTCTCAGAGATCCCAGTGGAGTAAGTGGTTTAAAAAATAAATCAGAATTTTGAGAGTTTGCAAAATAACAGCTGAGCTGTCAGAAGATTAGAAAACTGTTACGTTTTCTCTTGGACATGTTAATCTTCTACCTTCCTTCCTGTGATGTGCAGATCGAAAGTGTGTTTCACTATTTGTGGTTAAATATAATAATAATTTGTGAAAAAAGGGAACTCTGAAGGAGGTGGTAGTGTTGCTACACTTGGTTCATTATGAGGAATTTTAGACTCATCACACACCTAGTTTTGATTAAAACCAGAGATGTGGCTGATAAAAAGGAATCTATTGATGCAGTAGAGCTGAACAAGAAAGCTGAATTAGTCCAACTGCATTTTGTTTTTAACAAATGTTTTTGTTATGCAGAATAAGCAAAATAAACACTACCTGGATTGCAAGCTTTAAAACTGACAAGTGTCAAAAATAGGTGTAAATCATCTGGTGTCAACAGCCAGACCTCTGAGGCCACTTCAGGAAAAATTCTGAGCCAGTGGTACTGCTGTCAATGAAAACGGGTGAGTCAGATCACTAATACAGCAGGATATAATTCCAGGGTTTGTCACCCATAACTCAGCACATTATAAGCTTACACAAGGCAATATTAAGGCATTTCAGAACACAGAATGTGGCCTGTACAGACGTGTGGCTGAATCAGAAAGTTTGAAGCATCAACCAGGCCAAGCGCCGGGTCCTGCACTTTGGCCACAGCAACCCCCTGCAGCTCCTGGCTGGGGACAGAGTGGCTGGAGAGCAGCCAGGCAGGAAGGGACCTGGGAGTGCTGATTGACAGGAAGTTGAACATGATCCAGAGTGTGCCCAGGTGGCCGAGAACGCCAATGGATCCTGGCCTGGATCAGGAACAGTGTGGCAGCAGGACCTGGGAAGTGATTCTGCCCCTGTACTGAACGTTGGTGAGGCCACACCTGGAGTGCTGTGTCCAGTTCTGGGCCCCTTGGTTCAGGAAGGACATGGAGGTGCTGGAGCAGGTCCAGAGAAGGGCAAGGAGGTTGATGAAGGGTCTGGGGCACAAGTCCTATGAGGAGCAGCTGGTAGCATTTATCCTGGAGAGGAGGAGGCTCAGGGGAGACCTCCTCACTCTCTACAACTCCCTGACAGGAGGATGTACCCAGGTGGGGGTTGGTCTCCTCTCCCAGGCAACCAGCAGTAGGACAAGAGGGCATGGTCTAAAGCTGTGCCAGGGGAGGTTTAGGTTGAACCTTAAGGAGAAGTTCTTTACAGAGAGAGTGATCAGACACTGGAATGGGCTGCCCAGGAAGTGCTGGAGTCACCGTCCTTGGAGGTATTTAAGGAGAGACTGGATGTGGCATCGAATGCCGTGGTCCAGTAGGCAAGATGGTGTTGCGTTGGACTTGATGACCTCAGAGGTCTTTTCCAACCTAATTGATTCTGTGATCGCTAATTATCTTCCAGTAAAGAAGTGAGAAAGAAGTTTGAGCACTACTGACAAAATCTGTATTGAGATTAATCCACCCTAGGTCTTGAAGGAAAAAGCTAACAATCAATGGGGAGGGGGAAAATACCGGGCTGTGTAAAAAGGCAAACTAATAAAATAAACTAACCTTGCATTTAAAGAGCTGGGATACGAGCTTTTCATAATGAGTCTGCAGAAATGTGTTTTATTCAACACATTGAAGAGCTTCCTATCCTTAAAAGAAATGCAATGTTGTTAAATTTGGATATTTCACACAGAATTACAAGAAACCTCAGTGGGCAGTGGTTAAGTTTATGTTATTAAACCTTGAAATTAAAATTAAGTATCCTACATCTGACTTTAATTAAACTCAAAAGTACCTACTGCTTGTATAGGCTATAAGAATGAGATCTTCATTGGAATATTGAAAGTATCAACAAGAAAAAAAGTCATGCATAAGTCTAACCTATTTCTTATACTTTAAATTAGATCATGGGCAAAAGCCAAATCATCAGATTAGATGATCATAAAGGTTTTTTATGTCTATCAAATCATGGTCCTGTGAGAGGGATCTCAGTGGCCAGCAGAGCTTTTGAAACTTTTCAGGGTAAACAAACACTGACTTATTTCATTTTACATTTAAATAGCATCCTTAAATCAAATCAGCCATATATCTTGGAGATGTCATACTTTTTAATGCCTTTTTTTTTTTTAATGTGTTACTTTGTATCCTGTTTAATTGTTTTTCTATAATTTCTTCAGAGGTTTTTTTGGTAAGTATTTTAGTAAAAATTTCTTTGTGTCTGGTGACATATCAGACAGTTTGCTGGTGCCAATCTGATGTTTCAAGATCTGATAGATCTTCATTATATTACAAGAAATGTGATGTAAGCATAAGTTCATGGTTCAGACTCTGATTCACATTTTATGGAAGATATACATTTGCAGTGAAACTCAGTCACATATTCTAAATTTTCTATGTGCAATATAATATTTAAAAAGAGAATAGAAAGGGAATTTACCGCAAATATAATTCTGAAAATTAATAACTTTAGTTTGTGGGTTGTTTTTTTTAACCTATCCATAAGGCTTGGGAAAGTCTCAAGAACATAAAGTTCTGCTGGAAATACGTAAAATCATGTGCATTATGATATGCTTCTCTCCCGCCATTATGTTTTTCTTTCCTCTCCACTTTTAGATGAAGTCTTGACTAAAATTCTGCAGGAGTTGTGAATTAATAAATCTGATTGTCAAAATAGTTTTCCTAATAGTTAAGATGTTTTTCCACTTTAAAAACTCTGAAAAATAGTACTAATAAAAATTGCTGCTATTGACTTTTTTCTCTTGGATTTTTATCGCCTTTAAACAGGCTAAAGCATTAAGGCCTAAAAATGAACCATCTCTCAGAGCAGGTAAGTATTATAAAGTATTTTTAGAGTATAAGATGATGTTATTCTCTAGATCATGTTCATTGAGGCACCACTTCCCAAAACAAAAGCGTATGTGCTCCTCACTGTGTTATAGGCTGACCAACAATACTTCTGTATATGATAAAATATGAGGCAGCAATAGACAAAGGAAAAAAAGACCAGAGAAACATAAAAGGTCTGTTTTTCATTTGTTGTTGGTGACTTATTTAAAACATGTTTAATAAAAATAGGTTCACCTAATTTGTAATGAGTAACTCTTGTTGGAGAATGGGAAACTCTTTACTGGGTACTACTGAGGAGTGACTGCCTGAGCATTGACCTTGCTCTCTGCCTTCATCCACGCTATCTTTTTTTCATCCAGTGCTTGCCAAGAAAATAGATTTACAAAGAAATCTGTTTCCTCAGTTTATATTTTTTTTAATAATAAATCACTTTTAAAATAGTGGTACATTAAGAGACTTACAGCTGGATACTTACTGAGCACTGGATACTTACTGGGCGCTTAGAAGCTTCCCTCTACCTCTCTAGTATTGAAGATCACAGTACAATGAGAATATATGAATATTGGGGACGAGGAAGTATAATTTCATTATTTTTTTTTGGTGTCAGTATCTGGTGCTTTTTTGCCTCCTCTTCCACACTTGATATTATTTTCACTGTTGATGTAAATCTGTGTGTATATTCAGACCTCAGGGGGGCTTCCTGTGCCATGCGGCCGGGGCTCCAGGGTGCCGGGAGTCTCTCCCGCACCCCGGGGGCGGCCCCTCCTGCTGGGGGGCTTCCTGTGCCATGCGGTCGGGGCTCCGGGGTGCCGGGAGTCTCTCCCGCGCCGCGCGCGCGGTTGTGCCCCCGGGTGCAGCTGTTGCAGGAGAAAGGAGAGACAAGGGGAGCCCTGCCAGCAGGAACTGCACTCCCATGAAAGAGGAGAAGGATGCGTCGGAGCACACAGAGGTTTGGCGTTCCAGATTTG
>NW_016690385.1:684031-686586 GCF_001604755.1 Lepidothrix coronata
ACGGAGGCAGCGTTGATGGAAGCGCTGATGGTCAAACCCTTCTAACAGATAAAACCTCCATTCTGAATCGATGGTCTGAACACTTTCAGACTCTCTTCAGTACCAACCGTGTAGTCCAAGACTCAGCAATTCAGTCCATCACACAACAACCAGTAAAGTATGAACTGGACACTGTCCCCACTTTGGGAGAAACCCTCAAGGCCATACATCAGGTGCAAATCGGCAAGGCAGCTGGGGTTGATGGAATTCCACCTGAAGTTTGGAAACATGGGGGTCTTGCATTCCAAACCCTAACACTAACGCTAATGCTAAAACCTAAACCTAACCCTAACCCGTAACCCTAACACTACTCTAACAATAACCCTAACCCGAAACAATAAAACTAACCTTAACCCTAACACTGACCCTAACCCTAACCCTAACCGTAATCCTAACCCTAACCCTAAACCCTAACGCTAACCCCAAACATAACACTACACCTAATTCAAACTCTAACCCTAACCCTAATCCTAAACCTAAACCTAACTCTAACCCTAACCCTAAGCCTTACCGCTAACCCTAACCCTGACACTAACCTTAACCCTACCCTAACACTAACCCTAACCCTAACAGTAATCCTGACCCTAACCCTAACCTTAAGCCAAACCCTAACCCTAAACCGTAACCCTAACCCTAATCCTAAACCCTAACCCTAAAGCTAAGCCTAAACCTAACCCTATCCCTAATGCTCACCCCAACCCTAACCCTCACCCACACCCTCACCTGAACCCTAACCCTAACCCTAACCGTAACCTTAACCACTAACCCTAAACCTCACCCTAACCCTAAACCTAATTCTTACCCTAATCCTAACCCTAACCCTAACCCTCACCCTAACCCTAACCCTAATCCTAACCCTAATCCTAACCCTAACTCTAACCATGACCACAACCATATCCCCTAACCCTAAATCTAACCCTAATTCAAACCCAAACCCTAATCCTAAATTCTAAAACAAACCCTAACCCTAACCCTTACTTTAACCCTAACCCTAACCCCTGACCCTAACCCTAACCCAAACACTAACCGTAACCCTAACCCTAAACTCTAACCCTAACCCTGACCCTAGCCCTATCCCCTAACCCTAACTCTAACCCTATCCTTAACCCTAACCCTAACGCTAACCCTAAACCTTAAACCCTAAACCGTAAACCTAAACCCAAACCCTAACCCGAAGCCTAACCCTAACCCTAAAACCCTAAACCGTAAACTCTAACCCTAACCCCAAGCCTAACCCTAACACTATCCCTAACCCTAACCATAACTCTAACCCTAACCCTCACCCTATCCCTAACCCTAACCCTAACTCTAACCCTAAACCCTAACCCTAACCTAACCCTAACCCTAACCCTAACTCTAGTAGCTCACAGTCTGTTTTTTAAGGATAGGGTTAGGGACCTGGCTTTGTGCATAGCTTGCAGTCTCTTTTTAAGGTTAGGGTTAGGGAAAAGGGTTTGCGCATAGCTTGCAGTCTCTTTTTTAAGGTTAGTGTTAGGGAACAGCCTTTGGGTATAGCTTGCAGTCACTGTGTGGACCAATCAGCGCTGACTCTGCCCAGAAGAGGAAGCCAGTGATGCAGATCAATCAGCGCTGACTCCACCTCTTGACTCCACCCAGTGGGCCGGGCCAGTGTTCTATATAAGCAGAGTACATACCGGACAGCGGTGGGTATTCTGCCAGACATGCAACACAACAGCAACAGCAAAAGCAGACACCCAAGAAAAAAAGCAAAAGATTCTGACAGCAGTGGGCAGTGAATAGGGCTTATAGCCCGAGAGGGGCTTATTGGGCACTGCTGCACGTCTGGAATGGGCTAAAACTACAATTGTTAGATCACGCATTGAGACAGATTCTGCCTAACCCTAAACCTAACCCTAACCCTAACCCTAACCCTAACCATAATCCGAACCCTAACCCTAACCCTAACCCTAACCATAACCCTATCCACTAACCTGAATTCTAACCCTAACCCAAACCCTAACCGGAACCCTAAATCATAAACCAAACCCTAACCCTAACAGTAACCCTAACCGTAATCCTAACCCTAACCCTAAACCCTAACCCTAACCCCAACCATACCCCCACCCCTAATTCTAACTCTAACCATAACCCTAATCCTAATCCTAACCCTAATCCTAACCTTTACCCTAACCCTAACAGTGACCCTATCCCCTAACACTAAACCTAACCCTCACTAAAACCCTAACCCTAACACTTAATCCTAAACCAAACCCTAACGCCAACCCTAACCCTAACCCTAACCCTAACCCTAACCCTATACCTAACCCTAACCCCAAACCCTAAACCCTAAACCTAACACTAACCTTTACCCTAAACCTAACCCCAAACCCTAAACCCTAAACCTAACACTAACCTTTACCCTAACCCTAAACCGTAAACCCTAAACCCTAACCTTTACCCTAAAACTACCATAACCCTAACCGTAAACCCTAAACCCTAACCGTAACCCTAAAACTACCATAACCCTAACCGTAACCCTAACCCTAACACTAACC
>NW_016690385.1:689861-691476 GCF_001604755.1 Lepidothrix coronata
CTCTTGACTCCGCCCAGTGGCTAGGGCCAGTGCTCTATATAAGCAGAGTACATACCGGACGGCGGTGGGTATTCTTACGGACACGCAACAGAACAACAACAGAAAAAGCAGACACCCAAGACAAAAAGCAAAACATTCGCGAAAACCTAAACCCTAACCCTAACCCTAACAGTAACCTTAGCCCTAAACCCTAAACTGTAACCCCTAAACCCTAAACCATAAACCCTAAACCCGAACCCTTACAATAAACTCTAACCCTAAAGCCTAACTCTAAACCCTAACCCTAACCCTAACCCTAAACCCTAAACCGGAACACGAAAGCGAAACCCTAACCCTAACCCTAACCCTAACTCTAGGCATAAACCTAGCCCTAACCTTAGCCCTAACTCTAGACTAACCCTAACCCTAGCTCTAAACCTAACCCTAACCCAACCCTAAACTTTAACCCTAAACCCTAACCCTAACCCTAATCCTAACACGTACCCTAACCCCAACCCCAATCCTAACAAGAAACCGAACCCTAAACCTAACCCTAACCCTAACCTTAACCCTAAACTCTAACCCCTAAACCATAACCCTAACCCTAAACTCTAATCCCTAAACCATAACCCTAACCGTAACCCTAAACCTAAACCCTAACCCTAACCCTAACCGTAACCTTAACCCTAAACCTAGCCCTAGCCCTTGCCCTAGTCCTGGCCCTAGCCCTAGCCCTAACCCTAACCCTAACCCTAACCCTATCCCTAAACCCGAACCCTATCCCTAAACCCTAACCCTAACCCTAAACCCTAACCGTAACTATAGCCCTAGCCCTAACCTTAACCCTAGTCCTAACCCTAACCCTAACACTAATCCTAACCCAACCCTAAACTTTAACCCTAAACCCTAACCCTAACCCTAACCCTAAACCATAACCCTAACCCTAACCCTAGCCCTAGCCCTAGCCCTAACCCTAACCCTAACCCTAACCCTAACCCCTAAACCCTAAACCCTAAAACCTAACCCTAACCCTAAACCCTAACCTTAAACCCTAATCCTAACCCTAACCCTAAACCTGAACCCTAACCCCTAAACCCTAAACCCTAAACCCTAAACCCTAACCCTAACCCTAAACCCTTACCTTAAACCCTAATCCTAACCCTAAACCCTAACCTTAAACCCTAATCCTAACCCTAACCCTAAACCTGAACCCTAAACCCGAACCCTAAACCCTAACCCAAACCCGAACCCAAAGTTTGGGCAGTGTTGAGATGTCCACGGGGACATCAGTCGCCCTTCCTGGTGACATATGTGGCTCCTTGGCCTTTTTTGCCATGCCAAGGCCACCATGAGGAAATGCCACTGCTGCCACCAATCCCTGCACACCATCCAGCCCAGCCTCTTAAAGCCTCGTGTCCCCTGTGTCCCTGCACCCCCCTCAAGAGTAGGATTTTGGTGCCAACACCCTCAAGAGGCAGTTCCCTTCCATGGGAAGTAAAGCACCCCCCTCAAGAGTAGGATTTTGGTGCCAACACCCTCAAGAGGCAGTTCCCTTCCATGGGAAGTAAAGCACCCCCCTCAAGAGTAGGATTTTGGTGCCAACACCCTCAAGAGGCAGTTCCCTTCCATGGGAAGT
>NW_016690385.1:693969-696015 GCF_001604755.1 Lepidothrix coronata
TGCCCCATGGAGGAAGATGGGAACTACCCTCCGAAATGGGGAGCCAAGAGAAGCACCGCCCCAAGCCCCGCCTGAGCTCCACCTATACTCCGCCTATTATTAATATGCATTGATAGATGTTGTAACACTTGAATATGCATTTAATCACATCTGAAAATTGTATAAAAGTGTTGATTTTCTGAGGAGCCAGTGAGCAAGTTTGTCCAGCTGGCTTGCTCCCAACGTTGAATAAACAAATACCTTGCTGCTTAAAGATAAAAAAGTCTCTGAGCAGTTTCTTGGACCGATTTTTCGGATTCACAGGGCTGGGGTAGAAAGGCTGCCCCAGGGAGGGAGTTCTGACCCTGCAGGGCCAGCCCCAGCTGCCTGGGCCCCTGTCTTTGCAGGACCACATCCCTGAGGCTCCCATCCTCACTGCCCCAAAGCCTGTTTGCCAGCCCCAGGCAAGGCCCTGTGTGTGTGTGCCCTGCAGGCCTTGGCTTTGGCAGGAGTCTTTCTGGGAGTTGTGCAAGGGGTGATGAGTGCAGGGGGAGTGAGTGGGCTCCTGGTGGTTTGAAGGGGAGGGGAGCTTTGGCCACATGGTTTTTGTCCCTACAGTGCCAAACAGCATCTCTGAATTCTTCCTATGTCACCTGACCTTGCTTCCACCGGGCACACACCTTCCTTTTTTGCCTTATCTCCAAGACAAGATCCCTGCTCAGCCAAGCCGCCTTCTGTCTCACCTGCTTGATTTCCAACATTTGGGAATTGCTGCTCCTGTGCCCTTAGGAGGTGATGTTTGAGAAGTGACCAGCAGTGATGGCCCCCAGCATCTGCAAAAGCATTTTCCCAGGGGACCTTCCTTCCTAATTCCCTGAGCAGCCTAAAGTCTGCTCTCCTCATGGCCAGAGCTGAGGTTTTGCTGGCACTTTTTCTCCTGTTAACAGAGATTTTTAACTTGATCACTTTGAGGTCACTGTGGCCAAGATGGCCCCAATCTCCACTTTGCTCACAAGATCCTCTCTGTGGACAAGCAGCAGATCAAGGAGGGCATCTTTCCAAGTCAGCTCCTCTAGGACCTGTTCTATGAAGTTGTCATCCAGGTTTTTTAAGGAATCTTCTGGCCTGGGCTGTATCATTTGTGTGATGCTCCCAATTAATTTCTGGCAAGTTGAAGTCCCCCATGAGGACAAGGGCAGTTGACTTGGAAGTGTCCTTTAGCTCCTCAAAGAATAATCCATCGGTGTCATTGTCCTGGCTGGGAGGTCTAGAGGAGACTCCCATGGTAATATTGGCATTATTTGTTTGCCCCAAGGCCCCCTCACTACCCCCCAAAAAATGGGACTGGGAAGAACTTGGAAGCTTTACTGGGGCCACTGGGAGCAGCTGAGCAGGGGCAGAGACAACGGGGAGGGGGGACACATGATGCCCCCCAAAATCATCAGGGGGACAAGGGTGTCCAGTCTGGGCCTGAGGCCATGGGGAGGGACTGTGGCCACCACTGGCTCAGGATCTCTGGGCAGAGAGAAAAGGGGGTGACACCAGGGTTGGGGAGTCCCCCAGGGGGGCACACACACTCCAGGGAGAGGAGGACATGACCCCTGGGGACCCTCCTCACCTTCTGGTGCAGGTAGAGCCGAGCCCCAGTGCCAGGAAGATGAAGCCCAACACAAAGCCCCCGACCCCCGTCAGCATCTTGCTGTGGGTGGTGTCCAGCAGCATGTCTAGGGGCCCGGGGGGGGGGTCAGGAGCCCCCAAAACATCTCACAGACGCCCCCACGACCTCTTAAATTTCATCCTAGTCGCCCCCAGCCCACCCAGAACTCCTGAAACCTCTTTCAAGTCCCTACCAGCTCCCCTAGGAATCTCCAAACCCCCTCCTAGCCCCTCCAGCACCATCCAACCACACTCCCTGTTGTCCCCGGTCCCCTGAGGAGTCCCCAAACCCTCCCCCAGTCCCTTCTCGGACTGCTCAGGAGCCCCCAAACCCCTTTCTCATCCTCCCCATTTGCTCAAATCACACCCCTAGTCACCCTCCTGGCTCCCCTCAGCTCCCTCCCAGGTACC
>NW_016690385.1:696955-704860 GCF_001604755.1 Lepidothrix coronata
CTTCCAGGAGCTCCCCCCACATTCCCAAAGTCCTGCCAGGCGCTGGCTCACAAGGCCCAGCAGAGCCCCCCAGTCCCCACTGTGCCCCCCAAAGCTCGGTGCGGGGGTGGGATAGAACAGGAGAGCCGGGCTGGGCCCGGGTAGAGGCCGGGAAGGGAACAAAGAATGGCCCCGGGGCTTGGATCCCGCGTTGGTGCTGCCGCGGGGCTAGGCCGGAGCTGGGAAACAGGGACGGGAAAGAGAGAAGAGAAAGAGGAAAGAAAGAGGCAGAGGAAAGAGAGAGAACAACAAAAGTGAGGGGATCCGATCCACTCCCTTTTCTTGTGAAACAGACTTCTGGGGCGTTTTGTTCCCTTGGGCACATCCGGCCCTTCCCCAGGGAGTGAGTCAGGTGGGCTGAGCCCGAGTCTCAAGGTGGAGCAGGGAGTTCATAGAACCAGAGAATGGGCTGAGTTGGGAGGGTCAGGATCATCGAGTGCAACTCCTGGCCCTGCACAGGACACCCCAAGAATCCCACCCTGTGCCCGAGAGCATTGTCCAAATGCTTCTTGAGTTCAGACAGGCCTGGTGCTGTGACCACTTCCCTGGGAAGCCTATTCCAGTGCTCAGTCACCCTCTGGGGGAAAAAACCTTTTCCTAACATCCCACCTAAACCTCCCTGACTCAGCTCCAGCTGTAGAGTCCTGTCACTAGTCACAAGAGTGAAGAGATCAGCACCTGCCGCTCCACTACCCCTCAGGAGGATGTTAATGACCCCACTGAGGTCTGACCTCAGTCTCCTTTTCTCCAGGCTGAACGAACCAAGTGCCCTCAGCCGCTCCTCATTAAGGCCTTCCCTACAGATCCTTCCCCATCCTCATGGCCTCCTTTGGACGCTCTGTTATGGCTTCATGTCTTTTTTATATTGTGGTGCCCCAAAGTGCCCCAGAAGGTGAGGTGAGGCCACCCCCGTGCAGAGCAGGACAATCCCCTCCCTGACCCAGCTGGCAATGCTGGGCCTGATGCCCCTCAGGACAGTGTTGACCCTCCTGGCTGCCAGGGTACTGCTGACTCATGGCCAACTGGCCACACACCAGGACCCCCAGGGCCCTTTCCTGCAGCTGTTCTCCAGCCTCTTGTTCCAAGTCTATACACACAGCCAGGGTTGCCTGGAGGAGGAGGAGGAGCAGGTGGAGGAAGAATGCAGCAGGAGGAGGAGTAGTGGGAGGAAGAGCAGGGATAGCAGAGGAAAAGGAGCAGGAAGAGCAGGAAGGTTGCTGTTCTGCTGCTGACTGTATCTGCAGCCCCCCCACCCCCGGGAGCATCGCTCCTCCCTCCTGCATCCCAAAGGTGACTGGGGAGGGGGAGCTCACCCCAAATGTCTTGGGGGATTTCTGGGGGGTTTTCGGGGGAAACGTTTGGATCTTTGAAGACTCCAAAATGAGCCGCAAATGCCCCTCGAGGGGATATTGAGGTTCCTGTTAGGTGTTTTTTGAGGGTCCCCAAAAAACTGCCGGCAGAGTCCCGGCAGTGGGCAGGAGAATGCATGTCCCCCCCTGCAGTGGGGGTTGGTGTTCCTGGGTCAGGCCCTTCATTGCCAGCCTGGAGCACAGAGAGGGGGGACCCCTGGGAGCCTGAAACAGGGGCCCTGGAGAGGGGACCCTCAGGACTACCAGCAGTCTGGAGAGGGGACACCGCAGAAAGGGGAGACCCCTGGGACACCAAAGTAGGGATCCCAGAGAGGGGAGATCCCTAGGATTCCCAGGATCCCCAGTAGCATGAAGAAGGAAGGACCCCAGAGAGGGGGGAACCCTGGGACTCCTTGCACCCTGTAGCAGAGAATGAGGGGAGAAGGTACCCCTGGGACCCCCAAAACCCCCAGCATCCATAAACAGGGGGACTCCAGAGAAGGACTGCCCCCAGAATCCCAAAGGGAGCAGACTAGAGAGGAGGGACCCCTGTGTTTCACAGCACCCCTTACAGCCTGGAGACAGGGAACTCCCAGAACCCCAAAGTGGAGAGACCAGAGAGGGGGAACTCCTTGGGAGGGTTTTATTTCACTGAATCTTGAACTTTTGGAGGTTTTTGGGGGTGAATCTTGGTGTTTTGGAAGTTTTTTTGGGCTAAATCTTGGTATTCGGGGATTTTTTTTTTTGATGACTCTTCATATTTTGAAGGTTTTTTGATGAGTATTGATGATTTGGAGGGGTTTCTAGCTGAATCATAACCTTTTGGGATTTTTGGGGCTGTGTTGGTGTTTTGGGGATATTTGTTGGGCTGAATCTTGGTGTTTTGTAGGTTTTTGATGTGAGAGGAATCTTCTTCCGTGGGAGCCGAGCTGGGAGTTGGGAGGCAGGGCTGAAAACAGGAGACAACAGCCCTTATCCCCAGAAAAGAAAGATTGGAAGCTTTGGCTTTGTGGTGCATTTGTTTTGTCAGCCTTGCGCAGCAATAGCTTTCCGTGTTGGCACCTTTGGTGTGGGAGGAATTTTTATGTTTTATGAGTAGACTGTAAAAGCAGCATCCCTTACATCCCTTTCCCTGTAGCACCCTTTTTTACACATTCCTTAACCCTCTTACGCCATTCTATGCTCCCTATATCACTCCTACCCCCGAATCCAGTAGAAATGTTTAGTCTTTTGTCCAGGCAAGGCCTAGATTGTTTGGAGAACAGCATATGAGGGCCTGAATAACAAAATGAAGTCAAGAATTAGGTAACTATGTAGCCTTTGTGCTTTGAAGAAGATGAAGATGGATGAACAGAGGGTCCCAAAATACACCCGAGACCCATTTTCAGAGGGTGGACCTGGGGGGGTCCAGAGTAAAGGCCACAGGGTGGACACATTTGGGATTGGATGGATGGTATTATAAAATGTAACCTCTTGGGCACAGGGGCGTCTTAACATCTTTGCCTTGGCATAATAAAACCTTTCCTTATCTCACCCCTAATTGACTGCTCTGGAGATTTTTTTCAGCACCATAAATTCCACGGCATCATTGGAAACAGGAAACAACAACCCTTATCCCCAGGAAAGAAAGACTGGAAGCTTTGGCTTTCTGGTGCAGTGGGTGTGTCAGCCTGGGAACCCAAGATGAGACAGAGCTTCCTGTGCTGGCACCTTTGATGTGGGAGGAATCTTCGTCCATACGGAATTTTGGGAGTCAGGCTGTCAGTTGGGAGGCGGGGCTGAAAACAGGAAACAGCACCTCTTATCCCCAGGAGAGAATGCCTGGAAACATTGGCTTTTTGTTGCAGTGGGTTTGTCAATATGGCGACTTCTTGGGCAACAAGAGATTTCTGTGCTGGCACCTTTGGTGTGGGAAGAATCTGTCCGTACGCAATTTTGGGACTTGGGCTGGCAGCTGGGAGGCAGGGCTGAAGAAAGAAACAACAGCCCTTATCCCCAGGAAAGAAAGCCTGGAAGCTTTGGCTTTGTGGTGCAGTTGGTGTGTCCGCCTGTGGACTCTATGAGCAGCAAGAGCTTTCTGTGCTTTTACCTTTTTTCTTGGAGGAATCTTGGTCCGTATGCAATTTCGGGAGTAGGGCTGGCAGCCCAGAAGCAGAGCTGGAAACAGGAAACAACAGCCCTTATCCCCAGGAAAGAACGACTGGAAGCTTTGGCTTTGTGGTGCAGTTGGTGTGCCAACTTGGGGACCACATGAGCAGCAAGAGATTTCTGTGCTGGCACCTTTGGTGTGGGAGGAATCTTCGTCCCTATGCAATTTTGGGCGTCTAGCTGGCAGTTGGGAGGCGGGGCTGAAAACAGGAAACAACATCCCTTATGGCCAGGAAAGAAAGACTGGAAGCTTTTGCTTTTCGTTGTAGTTGATTTACCAGCCTGGAGACTCCTTAGGCAGCAACAGCTTTCTGTGCTGCCACACCTTCAGTGTGGGAGGAATCTTCCTCCATATGGAATTTTGGGAGTCGGGCAGGGCTGAAAACAGGAAACAGCAGCCCTTATCCCCAGGAAAGAAAGACTGGAGGCTTTGGTTTTGTGGTGCAGTTGGTTTGTCAGCCTGAAGACTCTTTGGACAGCCAGAGCTTTCTGTTCTGTGAGGAATCTGCGTCCGTATGGAATTTTGGGAATCTGGCTGGCCTTTGGAGGCTAGGTTGAAAACAGGAAATGACAGTCCTTACGGCCAGGAAAGAAAGACTGGAAGCTTTCGCTTTGTGGTGCAGTTGGTGTGTCCATGTGGGGACTCCATGGGCAGCAAGAGCTTTCTGTTCTGGCACCTTTCTTCTGGAAGGAATCTTTGTCTATATGGAATTTTGGGAGTTGGGCTGGCCGTTGGGAGGCAGGGCTGAAAACAGGAAACAGCAGCTCTTATCCTCAAGAAAGAAAGCCTGCAAGCTTTGGCTTTGTGGTGCAGTTGGTTTGTCAGCCTGGGGACTCCATTAGCACAGAGCTTTCTGTGCTATCATCTTTGGTGTGGGAGGAATCTTTGTCCATATGGAATTTTAGGAGTCAGGCTATCAGCTGGGAGGCAGGGCTGAAAACAGGAAACAACAGTCCTTATGGCCAGGCAAGAAAGGCTGGAAGTTTTGGCTTTGTGGTGCAGTTGGACGACCACGCTGGGCACTCTATGGGCAGCAAGAGCTTTCTGGGTCTGGGAGTCAGTCTGGGGGCCTCGGAGGGTTTGAGGGGAAGTTGGGAGCGTCCTGTGGGACCAGGATTGGATTTGAGGGCTCCTGGAGGGGCTGGGAGGGGTTTATGCCTTTATACTGCGGGCATTGTCTAGTATTGATGGGGGTAATCTGTGAGCTGACTGTTTCATAATCTTTCAAATTTTAACATACAAGACGATTGTTAGAATAAAAAGCAAAAAGGTAGTATCAACAAAACAGTAACAGGGTGGAAGCTCTTGGTTGAAGACTTTGGTTGCTTCTTTTTCCCTAGTGATTTTAACTCTTTTTCGTCTGGGTTTTAATCCCAACTTTGGCATTTTGCTGTGAACATTGTGTCCCCATATCCATTGGAAATTGATGAGAACCAACTGGAATCCCAAGGTATGTGATATATTGATAGGATTTCACTGGCTGGCTTTTAATTTGTCCAGGCTTATGGCCATAATGCTTCTGCTCTTTAGCCACTTGAATCAGATTGAATTGAGTTGTTTTCCGGGTGGGGTTCTCTTGTTGAGTCCAAGGTTTTTTAGTGGATTCAGTTTCAGGCACAAAGGAATTTGAGGGAGGTAAAGAATAATCTTCCCTTTGTTCATTATCACAGGGATCACTCACTCTATTTTCATTAATGTGAGGAAAGCTGGGAGACTGTAGAAACATCAGTTGAACTTCAAAGTCTCCTGGTTTCTTTCTCTCCTCAGACTTAGAATCAGGGTTCTCTGGGGTTTCTCAAGTCTCAATGCCAGGGTAAGACTGGTTTATGAAGTTGCCTGACCAAACCAGGAGCCTGGTTTTTTAGCAAGTTTTCTCTCTCCACTCTGATGCAACAAGACTTTGAAGGTGGTCAACCTCAGTTTGAAGCAGCTCATTTTTAGCAACAAGTTTATCCAATTTTTCTCCTGCTTCCCTCTCAAAGGCTAACGATGACTTCAACACCACATTTTCTGATTTCAGAACAGTAGACTCAACATCAGAAATCCATTCATGACTTCCCTGTCAGCACTCCATGCGAATGTCTGTGCACTCACTTTGGCCTGAGAAACCTGCCTGTTTGCAGGGCATTCATTGACTGGGCAACTTTTCTTTTTGCAGGTGGAAAAGGCAGATAGAGAAAAAACAGATGAGTCCAGCAGAAGTGATGCTGCTTCTGTCAAAAGCAGAGCAGAGACCGAAAGCACTTTAGGAAGTTGCTTGCAGAAGCACTGTGCATTCCAAGTTACAGCTCAGCAGTCTCAGTGACTTGTCCAACATGAGAGCTCCTTTTCCATTTCTCAACCCCCAGATTCCTCAGGAGTAGGAAACTGAAAACACTGTCTCAGAAAAGCTCCTTTCCTTCCTAATGATTGTGCTTTGTCCTTCCCATTTGACAGTGCTCTTGGAAATGTGCTGGCGTGATCTGGATCTGTGAGCAGCCCTGACCTCACACAGCACTCATCCAACGGCAGGAAGACCCTGCCTGGCTCCTGCTGGGGTTCTCGCCACCACCGACCCAGTATGGGTCACTGGAACAGGGAATGGGGTGGTGGGACCAGTAAGGACCAGTTAAGGGGGTCGGGGGCACTTCAGCATCCCCATCAAGGTCAGGCCAGTATAGACCAGTATGGGCTGGTATAGACCGGTATAAACCAGTTTGGACCAGTACAGGTGACTGGAATGGGGAATGGGGCGATGGGACCAGTAAGGACCAGTTAAGGCAGTTGGGGGCACTTCAGCATCTCCATCAAGGTCAGACCAGTACAGACCAGTATAAACCAGTATGGACCAGTATGGACCAGTATAGACCAGTATAAACCAGGATAGACCAGTATAAACTGGTATAAACCGGTACGGGTCACTGGAACGTGGAATGGGGTGGTGGGACCAGTAAGGACCAGTTAAGGCAGAACTCATCTGGGACTTACTGTTTTGGGGGTGGGCGTGTCCCCTCTTTAGGTGGGTGTGGTCTCTCCAAGTGGGCGTGTCTTTTGCCTCCTCTCCCGCTCCCTGAACTGGGAGCTCAACTGGGACTCACTGATTTTTGGGTGGGCATGTCCCATCCCAATGATGGACCCAACTTCAGCCCCTCCCTCCACCTTTAAGGACCCCCCTAAGGCCCCTCCCACCCCTTCCTGCCCCTCCCCCACCCTCGGGGTCCCGTCCTGCCCCTCCCCCACCTTCAGAGACCCTCCGTGCCCCTCCCCCACCCTCAGGGGCCCTCCCTTCCCCTCCCCCACCCACGGGAAACTTCCTGCCCTTCCCCCACCCTCAGGGACCCTCCTGCCCCTCTCCAGCCCTCGGGGTCCCCTCCCGCCCCTCCACCACCCTCAGGGACCCTCCTACCTGTCCCCCACCCTCGGAGACCCTTCTGCCCCTCCCCCACCCTCTGGGACCCTCAGGGCCCCTCCCCCACCCTCTGGGACCCTCCTTCCCCACCCTCAGGGTCCTCTCCTGCCCCTCCCCCACGCTCAAGGCCTTTCCCCCACCCCCAAAAAGCCCCCTCTGAGCTCTTATTGGGCTCTTATTGGTGTTACTGGTGTTACTGGGAGGGTCCCCGAGCTCTTACTGGTGTTATTGGGAGGGTCCCTGAGCTCTTACTGGTGTTACTGGTTTTACTGGGAGGGTCCCTGAGCTCTTACTGGTGTTACTGGGAGGGTCCCCGAGCTCTTACTGGTGTTACTGGGAGGGTCCCTGAGCTCTTACTGGTGTTACTGGGAGGGTTCCTGGGCTCTTACTGGTGTTACTGGGAGGGTCCCGGACCTCCCCAGTCTGTTACTGGTCCGTTACTGGGAAGGGGGCGTGGCCTCGCGCCACCACTGGTCCCTTACTGGTCAAACTGGGAGCCTCCCCCGAGCTCCCCCTCAGCCCTTACTGGTGCCTTACTGGTGGAACTGGGAGGGCGTGGGCCATTATTGGTCCCTTACTGGTCTGTACTGGGAAGGGAGAGGGGAGGGGCTGTCCCCTCGAGGCCCCTCCCCCCACAGTGACATCACCGTGTCCCAAAAATAGCCCCGGGGGGCCCAAATTGGGGGGGGTGGGGACCCGGAGCTGCTCCCAGTTCGACCAGTTCAGGTACTGGGAGGGACTGGGAGGGGGCCGGGTCTGCCCCCCTCCCCCCCTGTGTCCTTGGGGTGACTTTGGGGGGGGAGGGGGATGGGCTGCTCCCAGTGGCTCCCAGTAGCTCCCAGTAACCCCAGTGACCCCCCTAGTAACCCCAGTTACTCACCTCAATCCCCAGTGACCCCCTCAGTAGCTCCCAGTAACCCCAGTGACCCCCCTAGTAACCCCAGTTACTCACCTCAATCCCCAGTGACCCCCTCAGTAGC
>NW_016690385.1:707527-709057 GCF_001604755.1 Lepidothrix coronata
CCACTCTGTGACCCCTCCTCCACTTTATGGCCCCTCCCCCACTCTGTGACCCCTCCTCCACTTTATGGCCCCTCCCCCACTCTGTGACCCCCCCTCCACTTTATGGCCCCTCCCCCACTCTGTGACTCCTCCCCCACTGACAGCTTCTCCCTGCAGAGGTGTGGGCAACTACCCAGGCAGGATGAGACCTGACCCCGGCAGGCAGCAAAGTCCCTGCCCTGGCACGAAGAACCCCGGAGCACAGGGCCCCTGCTCTGCAGGTGTGAAGTTGTGTCCCCAAGGGAAGTCTCAGCTGAACACCTCCCATCTTTCCGCTGCCTTTAACCTCCCTCTGCCTTGCTTCTCTTCTCTCGTACCTACAGGCAGTGCCCTCAGCCCTGCTGGGCTATGCAGAGGAGCTGCTCCTGGACAGAGCTGTCTCTCTGCAGTGCTGCCCGCTTGCCAGGAGCTCCCTGTGTGCCAGGAGCCCGGCCCAGCTGAGCAGCACAACAAGAGCCAAAGGCAGCCCTTTCTCTGCCCCTCTGGGTTCCCCGCAGGTGTCCCTGGGGCTCCAGGGGAACCTGCTGTGGAACAGGCTGAAGGAAACAATTATGTTCCCTCTTCTCCCCTCTTCAGTGACACTTCTTTCCAGCAGTGACATTTCTCCCCTTAGAAAATTAACAGGGTAAGATGATCACCTTTTCTAGTTTCATCATTACACAGGACACCAGGAGGGTGACAGCAAAGGATCTGATAACTCCCTGGCACAGTGAGGGTTTTCCTGGAGTCACACAAAGAAATGTGTCAGGGCTCTGAGAGGTGTCCACACCTGAGCTGGACTGATGCACTGCTCACACCCACTGGGGTGTTCAGAGACAAAAGTCCTTCCCTCGCACACACCCAGGCAGTTCATTGCAGCAGGGGCAGTGTCTCCCTGGGCTCCTGCTGCCACTCCCAGAGCCCGGAGCCACCTCTGCCCTGTAGTGCTCCCACCCTGCCCACTCCTACACTTCAGATGAACATTGGGGTTTTCTACTCCCTGGAACTGCCCAGTCCAGCCCCTTGCTGGTCCCCCCATCTCCCTGCCCCGCCCCAGCCCAGCAGAGCAGCACAGTCGTTTCTGGTCGTGCAGCAAGAAAGTGAGAAAATAGAGGACACAGACAGTGACTGCGTGTCTGGACTGCTCAGGAGATCATCAGCTCAGGCGGCAGCTCCTGCGGCCCCAGGGCCAGACCCTCTTCCCAGTGGCCCAGGCATCTGCTGCCATGTGGGCACAAGCTCTGCTGCCCAGGAGGGTCCTGTAGTGCAGGGCTTTGCAGATGGCCACGTAGCGGTCGTAGGACATGATGGTGAGAAGGGTAACCTCCTCTGTGATTAAGAAGAAAAGCAAAAAACACCTGTGCAGCTCATCCTGAGTAGGAGATGCCCCTGGTGTTCCAGAGGGAATTGGCCATGGCTTTGGGGACAGTGGTGCAGATGCAGCCCAGGTGCGTGAGGGAGAGGTGGAGCAGGAAGAAGTCCCTGGGGGTGTGCAGGTGGTGGTGGCAGGCT
>NW_016690385.1:710553-713831 GCF_001604755.1 Lepidothrix coronata
TGAGCCTGGAGGGGAGAGGTGCTCTCCCCTCCTCCCACCACCCACATGGTTCCATGGCCGGCACAGAGACAGCACACCATGCGGAGAGGAGGCAAGAGAGAGTTTATTGTTGGGGATGTTACATTTATAGGGTTAGGAGGATTCACAGGGTAACCAATTACAGGTCGCAGGAAGGGGTTAACAACCAATAGGAAGAGGTTAAAAGGGGCCAATGAGAAGACTTCAGGACATCTTCCCAGGACATTCCTGCCATGGAGATAACAGTTGCTGTGGGGGGTGTTGGGAAGAAGCATGTGTTTGCAAAGAGACCACAAAAAGCCATTTTAAGACATGTTTAAACAACAGTTTTCCCATATAATGTAGGTTTACTGCTACAGGATATCTTTCGAACTTCATGGAATCAAAGGGATAAAACAAAAGAATTAAACCCAATGACCAGAAACCATTGGATCAAACATTTCTTTGATGTGCCAGCTGGGGATTCATGGAGGTAGTCTGCCATGCATGAATCAAAGAATCAGTATAACTTTTGGAATATAAATACAGTGATACTTGAAAGACCTCCCCTTCAAAAGTAGTCCATACTTATGATTTTGGGGTCAAATAGCATCTTGGATTGTATTCATGGAGCAAGACTGCCATCTAGCGTCCATTTCTTCTGGGAGGGGCATTTTCGCAGAGTGGTCTTCTCACCTAGCAGGCCTCGTAGCATCTCTGATTGATCTATCCGACCTCTAAGCCCTAAACTAAATGTTCTAGGAACAGCTAAGACATTAGTCTTAGAACTTCCCATTTGCTTAAACAATGTATAATTGACTTTCTTCTTAACAGAAGTTTTCTTCTGTTTTCTGAGGCATGTAAGCTAATTTCTCTCTCCTAAAACTAATTGTAGTCTTAAAAGACCGCTACCATGCCAAGAAAGCAAATCCCTTTGTTGATTAGGATTTTTATCTAAGAAAAAACTTCTGATTTACTAAGTCGTTTAGAAAGAAGATCCTCTCATTTCAGTGCCATTGTGACAATTGGGGCCTCATATAACACATGGAACACTGAACACTGCAGATTCCCATGGAATCAAGGGGCCATTGTGACACTCTAGGGCCTCATGGAAGAGGGAGGCCCTGCAGAGAGACCTCAAATCAGAGGTTTGGGCAATCATCAACCAGAGGAAGTTCAACAAGGGAAAGTGCCAGATTCTGTCCTTGGGATGGGGCAACCCCGGATGTACGGACAGACTGGGAATGACATGCTGCGTAACAGTGCCGGAAAATGGCCTCTGGGGTCCTGGTGTATGGCCAGTTGGTCAAGAGTCAGTGGTGCCCTGGCGGGGGCTCACTGCGTGATCACGCAAGGGTTTTCAGACACACGAGTCCTTCCCTTGCACACACCCAGACAGACAGTTCATGGCAGCAGGGGCAGTATCTCCTGGGAGTCCTGCTGCCACGCCCGGAGCCTGGATGCACCTCAGCCCTGTGGGGTGCCACCTGCTCTGCCACTATCTGAGATGCCCCATGGCCTGAGGGATGGAAACGGGGAGCTCTGCTCACAGAAGCACATCCCAGAGCTGCATCCAGGGGCTTTGCCAGGGTTTAGTAACATAAATGCAAAGTGACACTGAGACACTCTTTGTTCCCACATAACTTCAAGGCTCCCCCAGGAGGCTGATGGCAATTGTACTTGCTCAGGGTCATCTCCCCACACCAACACCAGGTGTGTGCTCAAGACTTGTCTGTTCTATGCAAAGAGAGACACCCTCTCTAGTCCTTCCGCCTCTCTCCAGAGAAGGCTAAAGAACCTCTGTGCGCTGGGTGAGAAGCCAGTGCTGGAAGTAGTGGTTCTGTTGTTAGTGCCAACCAAGAGCGGTTGGCAGGTCTGGGATGCATGCCCTGAGGAGTTAACCTGGGTTCTCCAGTGCACATGGCAATAGATCACACCCTGCCCTGGTGGTCCTTCATGTCCTCCTACGGAGGAGACAGAGATGGGAAAGAGAATGAACTTTTTGGCTGTGCCTCTGAGTGCCCCTCAACCTGCTGCGGATGTGCTGGTTCCAGAGACCATGGCGGTGACAGGAGCTCATGACCTGTCAATCTTAAGCTCACCGATACCAACCCGCACCCCAGTCACCCAGCCCCGCCTCCTCTGCGGTGAAGGGAGGGAGGGAGAGCGTAGGGGAGGGGCAGGAGAGGACCCTGAGGGTGGGGCAGGAGGGACCCTGAGGGTGGGGGAGGGGCAGGAGGAGACCCTGAGGGTGGGGGAGGGGCAGGAGAGGACCTCAAGGGTGGGGGAGGGGCAGTGAAGTCACTGAAGAGGAGAGAAGAGGGAACATCATTGTTTCCTTCAGCCTGTTCCACAGCAGGTTCCCCTGGAGCCCCAGGGACACCTGCAGGGAACCCAGAGGGGCAGAGAAAGGGCTGCCTTTGGCTCTTGTGCTGCTCAGCTGGGTCAGGCTACTGGCACACAGGGAGCTCCTGGCAAGCGGGCAGCACTGCAGAGAGACAGCTCTGCCCAGGAGCAGCTCCTCTGCACAGCCCAGCAGGGCCGAGGGCACTGCCTGTAGGCACGAGAGAAGAGAAGCAAGGCAGGGTAAAGGCAGCAGAAGGATGGGAGGTGTTCAGCTGAGACTTCTCTTGGGGACACAACTTCACACTCCTCTGCAGAGTGAGTCTACAGGTGCAGGGCAATGTCGCTTCTGTTCCTGGAGGAATCTCCTAAAGCTACCACATCCCACAGCCTTGCTCATCTGTCCGGACTCTCCCAGTTTCTCTGTTGCACAGGAGGAGGATGTTCTCCAGGGCAGGCCTTCCCTGCAGCACTGTCAGAGGGACAGCGCAGGTGGGCTCCTTCTCCCAGGGATGGCTGCGGGGTGAGAAGGTGGGGGTGCAGCCAGGGGTGCCCGGGGCTGTCCTGCAGAGCATAGTCCCTGTGCTCTGGGGTTCTTGGTGTCAGGGCAGGGACCCTGCTGCCTGCCGGGGTCAGGTCTCATCCTGCCTGGGTAGTTGCCCACACCTCTGCAGGGAGAAGCTGTCCGTGGGTGGCAAGAACCCCAGCAGGAGCCAGGCAGGGTCTTCCTGCTGTTGGATGAGTGCTGTGTGAGGTCAGGGCTGCTCACAGATCCAGATCACACCAGCACATTTCCAAGAGCACCGTCAAATGGGAAGGACAAAGCACAATTATTAGGAAGGAAAGGAGCTTTTCTGAGAGAGTATTTTCAGTTTCCTACTCCTGAGGAATCTGGGGTTTGAGAAATGGAAAAAGAGTTCTCATATTGGATAAGTCCT
>NW_016690385.1:715135-735947 GCF_001604755.1 Lepidothrix coronata
GGCTCTCCTTCCCCCCCAAGCCATGAACAGGTTTTGGGGCTCCCTCGTGGGTCGCAGCCAATAGAACGGCTCTGCTGGAATGACGTCATTGGCAAATTCTGCTGGGCCCCTCTCCTGGCGCCGGTGAGTCATCCAATAGAACGTCGATACTTCCGCGGGGGCTGCCGGGAGCGGGGCGGTGGTGGCGGGGGAGAGAGGATCGCGATTGAACCCGATTGGTCCCGATCGATCGCGGCCCCAGGGTCTCCCCCCCGCCGCGATGTTTTTGACGTGCGGCCCCAACGAGGTCGTGGTGGTGTCGGGTGAGTTCGGGGGTCCGGGGGCTCCTGGTGACCCCTCCAAATCTCACCCAAGACTCTCAGGATCTGCCCAGATCCCCCCCCAAGACTCCTGGGGACCCTCCGAAAGCCCCCCTCCTGGGGGCCACCCCTCTGCCTTTCCCCCTCCCCCCCAAATCTCCCGTGCGTCCCCTTAACCCTTGAAAATCTCCTGGGACCACCTCAGACCCCCAAACTCCTTCCTGGGGACCCCCAAACCCTCTTCAGGACTCCTTGGCCCCTCCCGACCCCCTCCTAGAATCTTTTGGGTCTCCCCGAGCCTTTACGGGGGATTCCTCCGTCCATTTTTTCCCCCTGGACGGCTGGGGGTCAACCCCCCCAAGAAACTACTGGGAACACCCCAGTGTCCCACCACGAGATTCCTGGGTCGTCCCCCCCCAGCCCCCTGTGGGTGCCCCCATCCTTTTCCCCCCTCGAAAATACTCTTGGGGGTCCCCCAATGTCCCTCCCAGCCCCCATCCTGCCGGGGATGGATTTGGGGGGATCTCCTTCCCCTTCCCTCTGGCCCGAAGGCAAATGCCCTCCCTGTCCTTCTTCCTTCGCCCCCAGGCAGAAAAGAGAAGAGAAACAGCCAGTTGGCCCTGGCAGGTGTGGGTGTGTGCAGGCTGTGGTTGAGTGGTTGAGAAGGGAGAGGAGGGGGCTGGTGTTTGGGCAGAGTCTAGCAGGTGATGTCTTCCGTGTCTGGCAAGGCAAGGCAAGGCAAAGAGGAGCTTCTGTGCTGATGCTGTCACTTGTTTTTTGTGTCTGTTGGAACTGGAACAAGGATGCTTGTCTGGCCAAAGTGCTGCCCCTTCCCCAGTCACATGTCCTTTCTATTTTACCAGCAGTCCTTGGTCAGCTCCACGACCATCCAGCTGTCAGTGTTCACGACATACCCATCAACCCCTTCTCTTCTGGGCTCCTACACTTGCCAACCCTAAGCTGCTCCTAAGTTGTCTTGCTGTCAGTTCATAAAGAGGTCTTGTCAAGTGTTACTGATTTAGAATCTAAACCCTGACATCTTTGTCTTTACAAAGATGTGTGAAAGGGCAGTGCTGATGCAAAGCAGTGTTCAGCTTCACACTGGGTGACTTGACAGCTTCCTCTGCATTACCCGTGCACCCTGGGTTTCTTTGAAAAGTACTTTTCACTCCAAATGTGACACCACATTAGCCTGTAGGATATCCTGTCCCCAAATGGATAACTGTAAATATTAATAATAAAAAAGTGACCCCCTCCATTATTCAAGAAAAGTTTATATCTCTGTACTAAAAGCATCCAAGGGTCATGTCCCCCAGTTTTCTATCTGACAAGGGTTTGGAGGGGCTGCTTTGTGCAGGCAATCCTTTGGGGGCCCCTTGCAGATGGGTGGGGCTGCACTCTGGGGGTGTGGGGCTTTGGTTCTTTGGTTGCCAGGGGCCACTGTGAGTCACTGAGCCGGGGTGGGGACAATGGGCAGGGCTGGCTGGGACAGGCTGTGGCGCCTGTGACATAAAATGGAAGTGTCCCCGTGGGGCAGCTCTGCAGGGTCCATCAGGGGATGCTGCCCAGTGCAGCCTGTGCTGTGAGGAGTGCGCACACAGGGAGAGGCTGGGCCGGACGAGGGCCGGGGCAGCAAGGCCGCACCAGGGAGTGGCTTCTGCCCCTGCCTGCAGGGCCCAGCCCCTGGCAGGAGCGCCTTGGGCAGGGCCCGGTGCTGCCGCTGGGGCAGGGGGTGAGGCCTTGCTGCCTGCCAGCTACCTGGGCCCCTGTCCTTGCTGCGCCACATCCCCAAGGCTCCCATCCCCGCTCCCCCAGCGCCAGCTCCCTCCTTCCCAGCCCCAGCCAAGCCCTTCTCTGTGTCCTCCTGCAGGCCATGGCTTTCACAATATTCCTTTTGGTGCTTGTGCAAAGCATCATCCAGTCCCTGCAGTCTTTTCCAAGCTGAAGGACTCTTGGATTCTGTGATTGTGTGCTGGATTCAGCTGGGTCTGTGTTAGCAGCATTAGTTTGCTCCCAAAGTTTCCTCGCTGTCAGCTCTTGTGGCCTAAGGCTTGAGGTCCTTTAGCTCCTTGTGCTGAGCTGCTGATGGGAAGCAGCGAGCAGATTCATGGTGTTCCCTGTAGAACAGTGAGGGGGAAGGTGTTGTCAAGTGGGAAGAGGAGTACTGTTTGTGTGTGGCCTCCTATGTGGCCTTGGCACCTTTGAGGGGCTTGAAGGAGAAAAGAGCTTTGTTAAAGTGAGACGTGAAATAGTGTGTTGGCTGTGGGAATGGGAAGGGAAGAGGAACGGGGAATGGGAAGGGAAAGAGGAATGGAAAGGCATCTGCTGATGCTGTCATTTGTTTGTTATGTCTGCGTGTAGCAGGGAGATTGCCAAAACTGAAATGAGTACACAGTTGAGAGCTGAACAAAACAACATTTATTCCAAAGAAAGAAGCAAACAAAATGAGAAACCGAGAGACAGAAAAGAGAAAGGAAACAAGCCCCCAAGACAACCCCCCATTGACTCAAGTGTTACTTACCAGGTGGTCTTACCGACCCCAGAATGCTTAGAACTCCCCATAGCAGAAGCTGCATCCTCATTATCCTCATGATCAAATTTTCATTAATGTGAGGAAAGCTGAGAGACTGCAGAAACATCAGTTGAACTTCAAAGTCCCCTGGTTTCTGTCTCTCATACTTAGAATCAGGGTTCTCGCCGGTTTTCAGCCCTGCCCCCAAACTGCCAGCCTGACTCCCAAAATTGCATACAAAGATGCCTCCCACACCGCAGGCGCCAGCACAGAAAGATCTTGCTGCCCATGGAGTGCTCAGGCTGACACACCAACTGCAACACAAAGCCAAAACTTCCAGTCTTTCTTGCCTGGGAATAAGGGCTGTTGTTTCCTGTTTTCAGACCTGCCTCCCAACTCCCAGCCTGACTCCCAAAATTGCATACAAACAAAGATTCCTCCCAGACCAAAGGTGACAGCACAGAAAGCTCTTGGTGCCCGTGGAGACCCCAGGCTTGCCCACCAACTGCACCAAAAGGAAAATCTTCCAGTCTTTCTTTTCTGGGGATAAGGGCTGTTGTTTCCTCTTTTCAGCCCTGCCTCTCAACTGACAGCCCGACTCCAAAAATTACATACAAACAAAGATTCCTCCCAGAACAAAGATGCCATCACAGAAAGCTCTTGCTGCTTCTGGAGTCTCCAGGCTGAAAAAGCCAACTACAACAAAAAGCCATAGCTTCCAGGCTTTCTTTCCTGGGCAGAAGGGCTGTTGTTTCCTGTTTTCAGCCCTGCCTCTCAACTGACAGCCTGACTCCCAAAATTGCATACAGATGATTCCTCCCACACCAAAGGTGCCAGCACAGAAAGCTCTTGATGACCATGGAGTCTCCAGGCTGACACACCAACTGCACCAAAAAGCCAAATCTTCCAGTCTTTCATGCCTGGCGATAAGGGCTGTTGTTTCTTCTTTTCAGCTCTGCCTCCCAACTGCCAGCCTAACTCCCAAAATTACATACAAACAAAGATTCCTCCAACACCAAAGGTGCCAGCACAGAAAGCTCTTGCTGTTCATGTAGTGCCAAGCCTGGCCCATCAACTGCACCAGAAAGCCAAAGCTCCCAGGCTTTCTTTCCTGGCGATATGGACTGCTATTTCCTGTTTTCAGACCTGCCTCCAGACTGCCAGCCCAACTCCCAAAATTGCATACAAACAAAGATGCCTCCCACACCACAGGCAGCAGCTCAGAAAGCTCTTGCAGCCTGTGGAGTCCCCAGGCTTGCCCACGAACTGCACCAAAAAGCCAAATCATCCAGTCTTTATTTCCTGGGGATAAGGGCTGCTGTTTCCTGTTTT
Organism: Lepidothrix coronata; assembly: GCF_001604755.1. Classification (NCBI taxonomy): domain Eukaryota; kingdom Metazoa; phylum Chordata; class Aves; order Passeriformes; family Pipridae; genus Lepidothrix; species Lepidothrix coronata. Next base: position 719,279 of record NW_016690385.1, read on the forward strand.
CAGCCCTGCCTCTCAACTGACAGCCCGACTCCAAAAATTACATAGAAAGATTCCTCCCAGAACAAAGATTCATCACAGAAAGCTCTTACTGCCCATGGAGTCTCCAGGGTGAAAAACCCAAGCGCACCAAAAACCCAAAGCTTCCAGGCTTTCTTGCCTGGCGATAAGGGCTGTTGTTTTCTGTTTCCCAAATGCCAGCCCGACTCCCAAAATTGCATATGGACGAAGATTCCTCCCACAACAAAGGTGCCAGCACAGAAAGTTCTTGCCGCCAATAGAGTACCCAGGCTGACAAACCAACCGAACCACCAAGAGAAAGCTTCCAGTCTTTCTTTCCTGGGGATAAGGGCTCTTGTTTCCTGTTTTCAGACCTGCCTCCCAACTCCCAGCCCAACTCCCAAAACTGCATACAAACAAAGATTCCTCCCACACCAAAGATGCCAGCACAGAAAGCTCTTGCTGCCAATAGAGTACCCAGGCTGACACAAAACGTGCACCACAAAGGTGTGGGGAATCTCTGCTGGGCCAGGATCCCTGGTATGGAACAAGAAACTGGCTGAGAATGGAGGCCCTGGTCCTGACAACGTACTGATGCATCCTGACAGAGCAGAGGAGCAGCAGGAGAGAGCTGTCCCGTGGGAATGGGGAACACTGTCTCATGAGAACGAGGACTTGTTTTGAACAGAGTGACTGAGAAAAATATAAACATCAAAGGAAAACAGGGACAGGTGCACAGAAATGTTGTGAGAAAGGAGGACTGAGAAAGTCCAGAGAAAGTCCAGCTAAAATCTTCCTATTAGCTGTGAGAATTGTAGTTTGTGTATTCAAACTGACCTATCTGTGTGATATTCGTGTACAAAAAGAACTGTATTTAAGAGGTTGTAAATCGCAGCTTGTGGCTGCTGCTGCTTCCTTTTTTCTTTTCCAATAAACATTCTTGCTGAATATTATATGTCATAGTCCATCCCAACAACGACACAAAGGCAAAGTTTCTAGTCTTTCTTGCCTGGGGATAAGAGCTGCTATTTCCTGTTTTCAGACCTGCCTCCCAACTGACAGCCCAACTCCCAAAATTGCATACGGATGAAGATTCCTCTCACACCAAAGGTGCCAGCACAGAAAGCTCTTGCTGCCCATGGAGTGCCTAGGCTGACAAACCCAACTGCAACAAAAAGCCATAGCTTCCAGTCTTACTTTCCTGGGGATAAGGGCTGTTGTTTCCTGTTTTCAGTCCTGCCTCCCAGCTGCCAGCCTGACTCCCAAAATTGCATACGGATGAAGATTCCTTCCAGAAGAAAGGTGCCAGCACAGAAAACTCTTGCTGCTCATGGAGTGCTCAGGCGGACACACCAACTGCAACACAAAGCCAAAGCTTCCAGTCTTTCTTGCCTGGCATTAAGGGCTGTTGTTTCCTTTTTTTCAGCCCTGCCTCCCAACTGACAGCCTGACTCCCAAAATTGCATATGGACGAAGATTCCTCCCACACCAAAGGTGACAGCACAGAAAGTTCTTGCTGCCCATAGAGTACCAAGGCTGACAAACAAACCGAACCACCAAGCCAAATCTTCCAGTCTTTCTTTCCTGGGAATAAGGACTGTTGTTTCCTATTTTCAGCCCTGCCGCTCAACTGACAGCCCGACTCCAAAAATTGCATACAAAGATTCCTCCCACACCACAGGTGCCAGCACAGAAAGCTCTTGGTGCCCATGGAGACCCCAGACTTGCCCACCAACTGCACCAAAAAGCAAAATCTTCCAGTCTTTCTTTCCTGGGCAGAAGGGCTGTTGTTTCCTGTTTTCAGCCCTGCCTCTCAACTGACAGCCTGACTCCCAAAATTGCATACAGACAATGATTCCTCCCAGACCAAAGGTGCCAGCACAGAAAGCTCTTGCTGCTCATGGAGTGCCCAGCCTGGCCAACCAATTGCACCATAAAGCCAGAGCTTCCAGGCTTTCTTGCCTGGCGTAATGGCTGTTGTTTCCTGTTTTTAGATCTGCCTCCCAACTGCCAACACGACTCCTAAAATTGCATGCAAACAAAGATTCCTCCAGCACCAAAGATGCCACCAGAGAAAGCTCTTGCTCCACGTGGAGTCTCCAGGGTGACAAGCTCACTGAACCACCACAAAGCCAAAGTTTCCAGGCTTTCTTTCCTGGCGATATGGGCTGTTGTTTCCTGTCTTCAGCCCTGCCTCCCAACTGCCAGCCCGACTCCCAAAACTGCATACAAACAAAGATTCCTCCCAGACCAAAGGTGCCAGCACAGAAAGCTCTTGCTGTGCATGTAGTGCCCAGAGTTCTGCACCAACGGCAATTGAGAGACAGGGGATCAAGCCTTTTTTTTTTTGCCTGGAAGGGCAGTCGTTCGTGGGTAGTAGCCCCGTTACAAAATGGGCCGTCCGAGGTCCAAAAGTGAATACGGATGAAGGTTCCTCCCAGACCAAAGGGGCCCTCCCAGAAAGCTCTTGCTGTGCACGTAGTGCCGAGAGTGCTGCACCAACGGCAGGGGAGAGACGGAGGGTCAGGCCTTTTTTCCGGGATGGAAGAGCAATCGTTCGTGGCAGGAGCTCTTTTCCTGAATGGGCCATCCGAGGCCCAAAAGGGAATACGGATGAAGATTCCTCCCAGACCAAAGGGGCCTGCCCAGAAAGCTCTTGCTGTGCACGTAGCACTGAGAGTGCTGCACCAATGGCAGGGGAGAGACGGAGGGTCAGGCCTTTTTTCTTAATTTGAAAGGCAATCATTCGTGGGCAGGAGCAGCGCGGCAGCGGTCGGGGCTCTGCACCGCGGAGACGGTGTGGCCGGGCTGGGTGGCACAGTTGCGAGTTGGTATCAGGGAGCTCAAGATTGACAGGCCATGAGCTCCTTTCACTGCCATCGTCTCTTCCCTCACATCCCTCCTCTGCTGTCACATGGAGACTCCTGAATTGTCCTCCAGGACACGCGCTTGTGAGAATGGTCGAGGGGCTCAGCACCCCAGGCTCAGCCTCTCCTGACCTGTTCTGGGGAGCACCCCTGCTGGCAGCAGGAGCACTTCTGCTGGGGACAAAGACCACTTGGGGTTTTGTCGGGGCTGTGGCACCAGTGCTATGACTAGGCAGTGCATGGGAGAAGCACCTTCCCCAGAGAAAGTTCAGACGTGGCATGGCCTCTCCCACCTGCTTTGGACTTCATGGACGTGAAACCTCCATAAGTGAGCTCTGCTTTGTCCCTCCTCCTGCTCCTCTTGCTCAGAGGTCCAGGGAACAGCCTGTCACACCTGAACTGGATGTACTGGAACCAGCACATCTGCAGCAGGTTGAGGGGTTGAACAAAGGGTACAGCAGCCCTTTGCCCCAAGACAGAAAACCTATGAGCTTTGGCTTTCAGGTGCAGTTGGTGGGGCAGCCTGGGTACTCTGTGGCCAGCCAGAACTTTCTGTAGTGGCACCTTATCCCTGGGAGGAATCTTCATTTGTATCGATTTTGGTGGGGGGGTGTGCCGGCAATTGCAGCGCAGGGCTGAACAAAGGGTACAGCAGCCCTTAGCCCCAAGACAGAAAGCCTGGGAAGCTTTGGCTTTCAGGTGCGGTTGGTGGGGCAGCCTGGGCACTCCATGGGCAGCAAGACCTCTCTGTCCTGGTACCTTTGATCTGGGAGGAATCTTCGTCCGCATGGAATTTTGGCAGTGGGACTGGCAGTTGGAGTGCAGGGCTGAAAAAAGCAAACATCTGTCCTTCTCCCCAGGAAAGAAAGCCTGCAACCTTTGGCTCTCTGGTGCACTTGGTGGGGCAGCCTGGGCACTCCATGGGCAGCAAGAGCTTTCTGTCCTGGCACCTTTTGTCTTGGGGTAATCTTCAATCCTATTCAATATTAGGAGTCAGACTGGTAATACTAGTGCAAGGCTCTTGCAAGAGAATGACATCCATTTCACTCAGGAAAAAAGACTTAACCTCGTTCTCTCAGATGGAGGTGGTGGATCACCCTGGGCACTCTGTGGGAAGCAAAAGCTTTTTGTTGTGGCACCTTTCTTCTGGGAGGAATCTTTGTCTGTATTCAATTTTGGAGCAGGACTGGCAATTTAAGCACTGGGCTCCTGCAACCGAATGACAGGCCTTCCCTCCAGCAAAGAAAGCCTGTAACTTTTGGTTCTCAGATACAACTGATGGGACACCCTGGGGACATCATGGGTAGCAAGAATTTTCTGTCTTGCCACCTTTTATCTGGGAGGAATCTTCATCCATATTCACTTTTGGGAGTTGGACCGGCAATTTCAGCGCACAGCCCTGGAAAGGAAAACAAAGCCCTTTCCCACAGGAAAGAAAGCCTGTAACCTTTGCATCTTAGATGCAGTAGTGGGCTGCCCAGGGCACTCCATAAACTGCAAGAGCTTTCTGTCTGGGCACCTTTTGTCTGGAAGATATCTTCATCTGTATTCAATTCTGGGAGTCAGACTGTTAACTTTGGCACAGGGTTCTTGCAAGTGAACAACAGCCCTTTTCCCCAGATATGAAAGCCCCAACAAACTCATGGGTTCTGGTTGGGGCCCTGCCATGCTCCCCTTGGCATGTGTTATCCAACCCTGTTGTCTCTTGGACTCTATGCTCTTTCACCCTCTCAACCCTAAACCCTAACCCTAAACCCTAACCCCCAACCCCTAAACCCTAACCCCTAATCCTAAACCCTAACCCTAACCTGTGACTCGAAGTGTAACCCTAACCTATGACCCTACCCCTGACTTGTGACCCTAATGTGTGACCCTGGTCAGAGGTGAAAGGTCAAATTCAGGGGTCATGGGTGGAAAGTCCCAGGGTTAAAGGTCAGGGGTCAAAGGATAAGGTCAAGAGGGTCAGATATTGAGGGTTTGAGGTCAAAGGTCTGGGGAGGGTGTTTTGTGGTGGGTGTGTCTGGTTTAGGGTGTGGTAATGTCAGTTTTGGTCATCTAGGGTTGGGCAGGTGATTCGTTGTTGGTTCATATTTTTTTGGAGTGTTGCTTACGGTTTCTAGGTGTTGCTGGTGTGGTAATTATGGTGCTCATTTTTATAGTTAATTTTGGTTTTGCATAATTATGTTTTTGTTGTAATTTTCTTTTTCGTTAACAAGGTGGCACTATTGAATATAATTTTTTTTTAGTTGCAATTACTGGTTTTGTCACAAGGTGGTGCTGTTAAGTGTGATTAATTAATTAATTACTTTTTTATTATTTGTGTTGTAGGTGGCAGTATGGTGTAGTTGGGTTACTTGGTTTATATCTTTTAGGTGTTATTTGTTGTTGAGTGTAATTGGGTGCTAATTGCTCTGTAGAGTTCAGTTTTAATTGTGTATATCTGGTTATGTGTGCATAAATAGGTGATAGTTTGCAGGATTATTTGCATATCTGATGACATCTGGTGTGTGATTAGGTGTTAATTAGGGGTGTTGTTTGCCAAGTTGATCAGGCATTTTGCATGATTAGGTACTAATTAAGGTTATATAATTTCTGTATGTCATGTTGCCTGGTGTTTGATTGTTTGTTAATTGGTGGGCTAATTTGCATATCTTGTGAGTTTTGGTGGGTGAATAGGTGCTAATTGTTGAGCTCGTTTGCATATATGGTGAGGTGTGGTGCACAATTAGCTCTACAGCTTGCACAGAGGAGCGAGAGGGAGATGGACACTTTGGCCTCTGGGAGCCTTGGAATTGTGTGATGATACTTCCAGCTGAGAAGGACTGTGTAGAGCACTGCAGTGGGAGTGCAATGTACAGGCTGTCTAGAGGAAAAGGAGTGTCCCTTGATTTTGGTGTAGTGCACCACTGTTGGGTGTGTACTTTTCAGGCAGCCAGATTGTTGTTTGAATACACTTTTGCAAATGGAAGGTCAATTCAGTGAAATCTTTCTCTGTTGGCACATTGTCCTTGAGGGCAGTGGAGGACTTTTTCAATTTTGTATCTTCACACGGTTTGGAGAGAACCGTGATACATTTACATTTTTTCAAGTCCACGGCACCATCTCACGGACATTCCCCAATGTCACCGTTCAGCAGTTCCCCCAGATGACACTGTGTACACATGAAACAACCACCTGAACTGCAGATCCAAAGACGAAAACGTTTAGTCAACCAGTCTGAAAGGAAAGGTGTCAGAACAGGAAGGATTTGCTGACCTTCCCCTTTCATGTGCAAATTCTTATTTGCACCACACTCAAATGGCAACATGAACTTCCCAATTCTACGTACTAATCAATTTTTTCCCTCTAGCAGAGTCCAGCTACAAAATCGAAAACATCTGGCAAAATACCACTCACAAAAGTGTCAAATCAGCAAACCTTTGCTGGCTGCACCTTCAAGTGCACCCACTGAACAGCACCAAACACCCTGCTACCTGCACTTTCCTTCACAGCTCTACATTCCATCATAATCCTCCAGTCTCACATAGTAAAGATTCAAAACCAAACCCTACCATTAAATGCTCAGACACTAAAATGACCAGGACAAAATGGTCAACAGCTTGGCTTTTACATTCCCATTGTACTGGTTCAACAGCTCAAACCAATAGCACTGTAGAGTAGGAAAAGCAATTAAATTCACCAAGACCACCCAAAAAGTGTGGATCCAAAAATGGTTACCGTGACACAGAGAGGAATTATGATACCACATCACAAACCAAATGTGACTCCCACCTCAAAATAGGAAACATCCAATGATTGATCTCATACAAAGCTGCCAGAACACTGTTCCTGGGCAAAGTGCATTGTTTCCTATGGAAAAGAACATTCTCTTTCAGGACACCGCCACCCAAAAGTCTATTTCACGTCCAAAACTGTATACATTCAAGGATTGTTCCCAGAACAAAGGTGTCAGGACAGAAAGGTCTTGCTGGTTAGTACCTGCTATGGGCAACCTATCATCTTTCCCTGCTACACTGGGGTTACACCGTGTCCTTCCTATGGGAAAGAACCGTCATTCTCTTCCGGGAGACCACCACCATAATTTTGATTCCACCTCCAAAATTTATTATAGAATCATAGAATCAGCTGGGTTGAAAGGGACCTCCGAGATCATCAAGTCCAACCCTTGATCCAACCCTGCCGTGGTTCCCAGACCATGGCACTGATGCCACATCCAGTCTTGACTTAAAAATCTCCAGGGACGGAGAATCCACCACCACCCTGGGCAACCCATGTCTGATTACCCTCTCTGTAAAGAAATTCTTTCTAATATCTAAGCTAAACCTCCCTTGGCAGAGCTTAAGACTATGTCCTCGTCTTGCTGATAGTTGCCTGGGAAAAGAGACCAACCCCCACCTGGCTACAACCGGGTAGTTGCAGAGAGTGAGGAGGTCTCCCCTGAGCCTCCTCTTCTCCAGGCTGAACAGCCCCAGCTCCCTCAGCCTCTCCTCATAGGACTTGTGCTTGAGTCCCTTCACCAGCCTTGTTGCTTTTCTCTGGACCTGCTCCAGGACCTCCATGTCCTTCCTGAACTGAGGGGCCCAGAGCTGGACACAGCACTTGAGGGGTGGCCTCACCAGTGCTGAGTACAAGGGAAGAATCACTTCCCTGGACCTGTTGGCTACATTGTTCCTGATCCAGGCCAGGATGCCATTGACCTTCTTGCCCACATGGGCACACTGCTGGCTCGTGTTCAGCTTCCTATCAATCCAAACTCCCAGGTCCCTTTCTGCCTGGCTGCTCTCCAGCCACTCTGTCCCCAGCCTGTAGCGCTGCAGGGGGTTGTTGTGGCCAAAGAACAGGACCCGGCACTTGACCTTGTTATGTTTAGGGATTGCTCCCAAGCCAAAAGTTCCGGGAAAGGAAGATCTTCCTGGTTAATACCTGGCATTGGCAGCCCATCGTCTGTCTCTGAAACACTGGGATATGTGCATTAGGTCCTATGATGGCTAAGTCTGGATCCCTTTCCCCACCCACAACGTGGGGGAGCCCAGTTCTAGTTCCATCTCCATCTGAAGAACCATTTCGACGTCTTGAGGGAGGGGGAAAGGGAACTCCAGCGACAGGGTTTTTCAGGCCCCGAGCCTGGAGGTGAGAGGTGACCTCCCCTCCCTCCACGCACGTGGTCCCATGGCAGGCACAGAGACAGCACACCGGCGTGGAGAGGAGGCAAGAGAGCGTTTATTGCTGGGGATGTTACATTTATAGGGTTTAGGAGGATTCACAGAGTAACCAATTAGAAGTCTCAAGGGGCTTACAGGAACACCCCATCACAGGATGGGGTTAACAAGGTCCAATGGGAAACACCTCAGGACACCTTTCCCAGGACATTCCTGCATGGGAGATAACAGTTTGTCGTGGGGGGTGTTGGGAAGAAGAAACACGTGTTTGCAAAGAGACCACAAAGAGCCATTTTAAGACATGTTTAAACAACACCTTTTCCCATATAATGCAGGTTTAGTGCCACAGCTAAGGGCTTTCTTTCCAGGGAAAAAGGGCTGTCCCTGAGACACTGAGGCTCCAGGCTTTCTTTCCTGGGGGAAGGGATGTTGTCTTTCAGGAGTCCAGTGCTGAACTTGCAATTCCACCTCCCCAGATTGAATGTGGCTGAAGATTACTCCCAGACGAAAGGGCCCAGGACAGGAAGGTCTTGCTGTCCTTGGAGGGCCCTGGGCAGCCCATCATCTGCACCTGAGATATCGAGGTTATGGGCTTTCTTTCCTGGGTGATAGGCCTTGCTGAAGCCAATCTGGCACATTTTGTCTGGGAGTCATCTTCGGCCATATTCAATTTTGGGAGTCGGACTGGCAATTTTTGTGCTGGGCTCCTGCAAGCAAACAACAGCCCTTTCTCTCAAGAAAGCAAGCCTGTCATCTCGGTGTCTCGGGTGGAGATGATGGGCCACCCATGGCACTCTACCACCAGCAAGATCTTACACATTATTCTATTTCTACTCCTTGACGCTTCCTCTAGTTTTCTTTCTTTCTTTCAATTCCCTTTTTTCCTCATTATTTGTCTTTTTTCTAATCTTTTCATTGTTATATGGTAAGGTGCAGGGAGAAAGGAAGAAATCACACCCTCTAAAAAGAAAGGCAGAAAGCTCCTTTGCATCCAAAAGGGAAGAATGTCCAATTTTAAAACTGGATGTGAAGCCTTCAACACACAAATGAGACTTCAAGTAAGTCATGGTCACCATGTCCGGACAAGTGGGACAAGATCTGTGGATTTGCAGCAATTCTCTGGTAGTCCTTAGATAGAGTTTGTGTTGCACTGGGCATAATTCCCACTAAATGTGGCAACAGCAGCAAAACTTTTTCAATGCAATCCTGACCAGGATTATGACTTTATTTAAGTTCTTCCTGATTAGTTCCATGATGTATATTGTAATCTTTCAATTTGCATGGACATATTTTAGATATTTATTGTGTAAATCTTTCAAACAAGTAATTTGCTCCTGCAAATTTTACATAATCTCAAGCTGGACAGAGCATTACCAAATAATTCCTTTTCATGGAAAAAGTGAAAAATCCTTCTCTTCTAAACAAAGATGTTTCCTTCGTTGCAAGAAAATAGCTAAAAGCAAATTAAATGCTTGATTTAACATACTGTGAGAGATTCACTGTGGGAGGCGTGTCTAAAGGCACAAAGGATGTGCCGAAGTAACAGAGCCAAGAGACCATGCCCCAGAGTTAGTAAACTGGTTGGTTAAGAAAGTCACATGGTATATAGGGATATAAGGAGCGGGAATTTTGAATAAAGCCTCTTTGTCCACACCACCTACGAGGAGCGTCATTATTCCTTGTTACACAAGGGCCCCGCCGTTACAATTCACCTGTGGCATTTCTTGGTTATAATTGAACATTCTCAGTAGTTTTCTGTTTATGACTACAGTGGCTGTATTACCCAGGACACAACATATTTTTCAAGAAGAAATGAGAGTAGCATCCTGTAGTGCAGAGTGCTGCACTACAGTGGTACTTAATAAAGACCTGATGGAATTAGTGATTCATTTTTCAAAGCCATTTCTAGTACACTTCTAGATAAATTAAAGGACTCTATTATTAGTTACCTAAATTTATGCAGAGCAGTATAGTTTCCATGTTTCCTGTTAGCTGCACTGTGTGACCGACTAAAGCTAAATCTATTAATAAAATAGATTACTTCTTATCAAAGGAACAGAATGATTTCACGAGGACCAAACCCAGAGTTCATTTCTTTTGTTTTCTTAATTTGATTCATAGCCATACACTCAAGTCCCTAGGAAGACAATGGGACTGGAGCGCTCTAAGGAAGGAAATAGCTGTGCTTTAATGGGGGAACCCAAAGCACTGTGGCAGAAAGTCAGGCAATTTATTCCTGCTCACTTGCTCAATGAAAGCAAGGACAACACTTAAAACAATCTTGGCTTCTAAATATTCTGGATTTATAACAGTATCTGGGAAATAGAAGGATGATGTAAGCCATACAAGGAGGGGCTGAGGGAGCTGGGGGGGTTCAGCCTGGAGAAAAGGAGGCTCAGGGGGGACCTTCTGGCTCTGCAACTCCCTGACAGGAGGAGGGAGCCGGGGGGGGGCGTCAGGCTCTGCTCCCAGGGAATAAGGGACAGGATGAGAGGAAACGGCCTCCAGCTGTGCCTGGGGAGGGTCAGGTTGGACATCAGGAGGAATTTCTCCATGGAAAGGATGGTCAGGCACTGGCAGGGGCTGCCCGGGAGAGTGGTGGAGTCCCCACCCCTGGAGGTGTCCAAGGAAGGACTGGCCATGGCACTCAGTGCTTTGAGTTGGGGGACAGGGTTGGCATCGGGTGCAGGGTGGACCGGATGGGCTGGGAGGGCTTTTTCAACCTAAATGATCCTGTGTGAAGAAAAGCAGCTTTGGGTGTGTATCATCCTTCATTACGGAGGATTTCTTAACAAACCCTCTCAGCACAAAACAATAAATGTCACTTGAGTGACAGAACCTCTTGGCTTGCCTGCATCAGCCTGGCTACCAAGCATAGAGGTTGCTGCCTCTGCTCTTGAGGAAAGTCCACACAAAACTTAAAGGAGTTAAGACAGTTTGTTTATGCATCAACAAAATGCCTTTAGTTTTTCTCTTTTATTTTACAGAGGTGTCAACAGTATATTAGTCTTTCTATTCAAATACCCCTTTGCAACACAGAACATTTATACAAAACTAGTATGACTGGCAGAAGATAGGTGGATAGGGTTTCACATGGAAACAGAAGAGCTGAAGAAAGAATATAAGATTTTGCTACCCATTCTCCATGATACATTAAAGGTAGCAATGTTCAACTGCATGCCTGTGAGCAATGGACAAGTAGATTTTTTTTTCCCCTTCAATCTTTTTCTACTTTGTTTCAGTTTACTACATGTAATAAACTTGATTCCAGGCCAAGCGTATGTATGTTAACTTATTTTCTTGCACTTCAGGGCACTCTGTTTTCAGAATACTTTCCATTTTAAAGCTCCTGCTAAACTTTGTCTTGAAAGAAATATTGAGGACAATAACATTAATGTTAATTGTATGAACAAAGAAATACCAAAGTAACTTCAGAGAAACAAATAGGAAGGGAATGAAAGGAAGTGCAAAAGAAGGGGCGGAAAGAAGTTATGAGCACAGTGCTCATTATTTCCAGTAATCCCTTTCTGACCTCAACTAAAGCTGCTCTAGAAAAGCTTTCACCTTGAACTCCCTTTATGCCTATGCTCAGAAACACACGACATCCATGGATAATTCTAGTTCCACCCCAGAGCTGCAAGAATAAGTGCACAGATGAGACCAACTTCTTTTTTTTTAAGCAAAATAATAAACAATACATGCAGTAGAAGACAAAAACAAATGGATAAAGTGCTTGGAGAGGCACTTAAACTTCCACTAAAAGCTCTACTTTCTCCTTGAATCCATCTTGCAATTATTAAGGGGACTTTTTGTCACTTATTTTTTTACATAGGTTTTGTACCCAGGCCAAAATGTTTTTTAAGAAGACTATTAAAACCAATGCAGTGCAATGAATTCTACAAACACAAAATCTTGTATACAACAGCATCAAAACACTGCAACAGTTTCTGGTGCTGGTTTTTTTACATTTTTCAACAGTATAAGGCATTTGTCAGTGTACTTTTTTTTCACCTCAAAAGTAAAATACATGTTGTTTGCCACAGATTCTCCTGGGTGGCCTAATTGCTCTTCTTTTCTTCATAACACAGAGAAAGAAAATTAGTTTATTAGTGATGATAACAATTTCCACATGTTCCTTCTTACTGAACACAACTGAACTTACATAGTTTAGAATATGTACCACGTATGGAATTTTAGCATTCATCACCTTTCATCCCTGATAAGCTTATGAGGAACCACCAAGAGGAGAAAGTTAGTGACATTAAGAGACCTATTCTTAAAGACAGTACTTGTAAAAGAAATATGCAAAATGCTTGCCAAAACCAAGCCTTAGAGGTATTCATATTCCCTCTAAGATTGCTGCAAAAAAAGGGGGGGAAAAAAATCTGTCCCTTCAAAAATTCCAAAATAACCTTAATTGTGAGAACAACAGAAACTCAAATGCTTTCCTTCAAAGTAGTTTAATCCTATTGCAAAGGGATTTGGAATTTTTATCATCTTTTTTTTCAGTATTCTTTTATACATCTTCTATGAAAGATATGCAAACTGCAAATGCAAGTTTTGGCCAACTACCTAAGTCCCCTAAAGTGCCAATGCAGTTGATGCCAACCTGACACTGAGGTTCTTTGAGATGCTTTTTGCACAATTGTTGTCCTCAAGAAGCATTAATGAAACACATCAAACACCACACCTACGGCAGCAGCACTTAGAGTTTTTTCCTCTTCCCTTAGGGAATTCGTAAGCCATAAGTGTGTGATCATAGAATCATTTGGGTTGGAAAAGACCTCTAAGATGATCAAGCCAAACCATTAACCCAGAACTGCCAAATCCCCCACAAAACCATGTCCCAAAGTGGCACATTTAGCTGCATTTTAAATGACACATTTATTCCTCTGTCACAAATAGCATTAATGGAAAATTAAAAGACAGATATTCCATTCTGGCTACCAGGTTTCCTTCCATTGCTTCTTCAGAGTCAAGGTAATAATTATGAAAAAAAGTGAATTTAAGTGGGAGAGTAAATATGCTGGATTCACCTCAAAGGACTCCAGCCAAAGGGTCCTTTATTTCTTGGAGCTGTTACTTCTTTCCAAGCTTCTTCATGTTTGAGATGGGTTTTTAAGCTTCTGCAAAATTCTAATCAGAAAAATGAGTACTGGATTAAAGCATTAAACACAATCACAGGGCTGCCAAATCTCAGGCTATATTTGCTGAAAGTGTGGATAACTGTGCTATAACTTATATTTCAAAAAGGATACGTCTGATGCATGTCACAAGGTATGAAACCCCCACTCTAACCAATGAAAAAACCAACCCATGACAATCTCCAAACCGTCCAAAAGCAGACCTTACTTTTAAAAGTAACTACTAGATAATAATGGAAGTTACTCAAACCAGCAAATATTTTCTCTTGTGACTTTCCAGCATATGCTTTAGAGGTGCTCAAAAACATGCACATAGTCTTTCTTCTGTCTTAAGAAAGTAACAGTCTTTCTTCTGTCTGAAAGGTTGGATGTGTTTTAACTAACAGCAGAGAAAAACAAGCAAAAACTGTAACAAGGGAACATAGAAAATCACAATTTAGGTGGTTCAGTATTTAGACCCTGCATTAATCACACTTTTGAAACTACAGTGTTTCAAAATTCAGAGTGCTTCCTTTAAGTCCTGATGCAGCTATAGCATCTTTTCCCACAAGTGTGTAATCCAGAGGCTGTATTAAATAAATAATCTTCCTCACAAAAATTATTGGCTTTGTTAGGAAGGCATTCTGGCTTTAATTCCTAGTGTGGACAGATTTCACTTTTTCAGTGAAAATATCTGTGAGGTTTTTTTAAGAAAATCCAGCATAAAAAAAATTAGAGTTGTTCTGGTAAGTCCAGTGAAATTTTAATTCAAACTCTTTTGCAAACAAATCCAGTATTTTCTAAGGAACGAGGAAAAGGATTTTCTGCTCTTTGTCTAGTCAAATATAAGAGATGGAAGCATATAGAATCATTTACAAGAAAGGCAGCCTGATCTTAGCTGAGTCATCTGGATGACATATCTTTAAGGCTTGGTTTATGAAAAACAAATTCCCAACAAGAAAAAAATAAAGTCCCCTGTGCTAAAAACCAGTCACACACTCATTCACCAAGCAAATAAAACTGTATTCTGTTTTAGAATAACATTCTCTCCACTATTCAGATAAATTAAAAACAACAAAGGTTCCAGTTCTTGTAAGTGAAACAATTTCAGCACGTTATGATTTTCAAAATGCAGCAACCACAGTTACAATGTTCCTGACTTCCTGAAAGAAAAGACAAGGCCACCTAGACATATTGCACCTCAGGTTTTGCTATGCTGAAGATGTTTGCTTTGAGACTAAGGAACACTGGCTTAATTGTCCAATCCCAGAACTGGAATCTTTATAGGGAAGCAGTTTCATGTTTATTGTGCTCCATCAGGAATAGCCACAGCTTGAATCCATGGATTCCTTTGAAACCAAGGTTACACTTTGTGTATTTACACCTAAAGCACATCCATACCAATACAAAGAATGAGCAATATCTCTTAGCTACAGCTTCAATGGTCTTTGTTTCTAGTGCTCTATTCCAAGATAAAACCCTAAAATACAGAGTAAAATTGAGTTCTACCTAACTACTGGAGTTCAGTCCCTCTACCGAAGTACCACTTCATGTTTCATGTCAAACGAGACACAAATATTGACCCAACAAAGCAAGCAGAAACATTTCCACCCTCAAAAGAGCCACATTTAGGTCCTGGATCTCAGAAGGACTAAGTTACTTTAGAGCTGTCACTGTTCAGGAAGCAAACATACTGCAGAGGGAATGTGTCTCCATCATGGTGCAGAGCTGATTTTGCTGCTTTCCAAGAGCAGAAGGAGGTTAGGGATGGGGAGGGTAGAGAAGTTGTGGGGGTGTGTGTGGGCATGTGCTTGTACAGTTACATAAGTAGATCTTGAGGCAGGAACCCTGGAATCCAGTCTCAACACCAAGCTGATAAGAGCTTTTTACAACTTCCCTGTTCACAGTCCCTGCACACCAATAACAGCACGAGTGGGAAAACACCTGCTCTGCAGCACAGTCAGTGGGGAAGAGCCTCTCTGTTCAGCTCATTGTCAGTTCCAGAGAACAATGATTCCCAAGCAAATTTATTCAGAAGATGACAGTAAAAACCTACTGGCTGGTGCCACAAAGGAGTTGTAGAGAATGTTTTACAGCTTTGTAGTGCTTCAACCCCAGCTGGCAACAAAGTACCACACGGCCACTCGCTCACTCCCTCCCCCAGTGCGATGGGGAGGAGAACAGGAAAAAGGTAAAACCTGTGGGTTGAGATAAGAACAGTTTATTAATTGAAATAAGGTAAAATATTATAATAATTATGAAAAGGGACACAACTAAAAGAGAGAGAGAAATAAAGCCAATTCAATTGGCAGTTTTTCAAACAGGAAAAAAAATCACTAAGTGACTTTAATGACATTAAATGATCTTCCATATGGCAAGTCATGCAGAATAGCTTAACAGTTTATGGGCATTGGAAGTAGCAAGTCATAGTATATCATTAAACCCATAAAGCTTACAATTATTCCAACACATGCTGGCAACTGAAGATTGCTTGCATCCAAGAGAATCAATGGAAGAAAATGGTAAGAAAATACAGAAAAACAATCCCAGCACAAATTTTAGTTGTCTATCACATGCTGCTACTTTTGACATACTGGGCACCAACAAGAATTTGCAAAGATTTGCTAACATGCATGGGCAGATTAGTTTATTTGGTCATTATTTATTATAAAAATCAATCTGTACATTACATTAGAAATCTAACTTCATTTATTGTTTGCGGTTCTCTAAAGTCTAATTCGCAGAACTAAAAACATTAATAGAGGTCATGCAGCCATTTAATGGACATTTAAACAAAGTTAAACCCAAACACTGACAAACACTTGAGCTATTTTTGGCCTGTTGCTCAGTTTTTCCAAATTAAAATTAATGTTGGTGTAAATCAGCAATGCTCCATATCACAAACCGTAATCCCTTTGCTGTGTTTGAAATTCTATCAGAGTTTGTTTGAAAGACTATCTCTGAGAATTCTTTGACAAAAATAATCTGCTTTGAACATTTATAACAACAGGAGTCTTGAAAAGCCTGCCAAATTTGTACGAGTATTTTGAAATTCTGCTTTTAAATAGGCCTCAGTCCGTGTGAACTTGTTAGTAGACACGTAACTTTGTCTCACAACACAAGAGTTACAATTTCAAAAGAAATACAGAGCTCCATAGCATGAGACAACAGAGGCACATCCCCCAAGCTCCTTTTAATAACAATTGTAGCTCTTTCGGTTGTGGTGTACAACATCCCACTCAGTTTTCTCCTGCAGCACTATACGCAGGAAGGGATAATTTACCTTACTTCCTTTAATTGGCTGACCTGCTGGAAAGCAGGTCCTCAGAGAAGAACCTGGGGACCTGTTATGATCCAGTTGTCACGGGTGACAGCGGGTCTGTCAGCACCTTGGCACATACTGACGAAGCAATAGATGTTGACCAGAACAAAGTATACCCCTGAGATGGACTGAAAAGAGAGGACTGAAAATGGAGGCCCTGATCCTGACAACATACTGATGCATCCTGAAGAAGCTGTCCCG
>NW_016690385.1:738869-891612 GCF_001604755.1 Lepidothrix coronata
GTAGGTTTGTTTAGAGTGACCTTCTCTTAGATGGATGGCCTTACAGGGCTGACGAGCTCCATCTGCCCGGGGGGCTGGGAATCGAACCTGGGTCGAAGCAGTGAGAGTCCTGCACCCTAACCACTAGACCACCAGAGGCCCCTCCTCACTGATAGAGGTGCACTTTTTGTCAAAGGATAATAAGGTGCACTTATTATCCTCCTAGATAGTGAACCGGAACACGGATATCTCCTGTATTTTCTTATTTGCTCATGGTGGGGGGGAATTGTGCAAAGTTTGATTACTCTTCACCAATTTCACAGCCAGTGAAGTTACTAAATGCCTAACAACACTATTTGCAAAAACATCATTGCATGAATTCTTCATGTCTTATGTAACAAAAGAATTCCTTTGAATCCAGAGAGTTGCGCGCAACACTTTTCTAAACATTTTTAGATGTGAAGCAAAAATAAATATGATCTTAAAGACAGAAATGAAAATTGTTAAGTTAGTTGTTTTCCCTTGGAAAAAGAAACCAACACACCCTGTGTGTTTGTTTAACATAGAGCAGATGTGCTGGACCTATGGAAGTCACAAAAATATCAGTTTAGTTAACATATGCAATAATGTGCTACATATTTGAGATTTTTCAGGTCTTGAACTAGTTTTGTAAGGCAGCTCCACTAAAAGAAACGACACATACCAAGCTACTTCAGGGCACATGCTCATTATCAGAGGAAGAGTGACAAGAGTGACAACCCTATGGCTGGATCAGGCACTGAAATGATCCCAAACCGAGATGTGATTTCTGATCTCCTGGTGTTTCCCCAGGTAAATTAACACGTCACCCTCAGGGCGGCTTCCCCTCTGCAGACGGAAGCAATCTCTGATTCCCACAGGTTTGCAATACAGGGGTTCACGGCCGAGCTGAACCGGGAAAAGCCGCAGAGAGCAGAGCGGCAGTGCTGTGTCAGCCCGGGTACGCGGAACCGAGCTCGGTCCGTCAGCGCTGCATCGGGGAAGGGGGAAACTCGCTCTGCAGCGCCCAGAGTCCCGGCCAGCTCCGCACCGGAGGGGCGGGAGAGGGCAGGGCATCACATCCCGCCCCGGCCCTGCCCAGCCGGGGGCGCGGACACCGCACGGGGAGGGCGAAGGGAACGACCACCACCGGCCCGGCCGGGGCTGCCCGAGCTGCCGGAGGTGCTGGGAGCCGGTCCCCGCTGTCCTCTTCGCTTTGCCGGTAAGTGGACGGCGGACGGGCAAAGGGAAGAGAGAGCTGGGATGAAGGGGAGCGGCGGCATCCTCCGCTGGGGAGCGGGAGGAGAGATTGAAGGCTTGGGGAGCGCTGGGGGCTCCTCGGTCCCCGCTCGTCCCAGCCGAGACAGGCAGCGATAGCGCTGAGCGCGGGGAGGAGCGCTGAGGGGGAAGAAAGCAAGCAAGAGCAAAACAGCTCACCGGCACACTTCGGGTTTGACGTTTCCCAAGCATTGACTGAAAACACTTTGCAGAAGTAGGCTGCTCCTTATCGGGTTCCTGCCAGCTGGCAGCACAGCCCAGAAGAGCAGACGGGTGTACAGGCTTAGCGGCGAGCCAAGGATGCCACGTAGGGGCAAACAAAGCTGAGGAAAAAAGACAAAAGGTGCTTCGATACACTCTAAGAAGCTCAGCCACCTTTCTTTCCCAGAGGACACTTGTCCAAGCTGCAATCCTGGCAGCACCAAAGGGCGCTCCAGTCTGGCACCCAACAGCCCCAGCTGCTCAAGGGCTCCCGGTCCTGCCTACTGCTCCAGTAGCAGAGAGGAGCCCCAGGCCAGCAAGGGGCAGAGCATGAAGGTGATGTTCATGTGGAAGGGGAAAGGAAGGGAAGAGAAACAGATTGATAAGGTCCAGATTCTCCATTGTACTTAGTGGCCACACTGACCACTTGAATAAAGATGGTTAGAGTGAGTTTCTACCTGTAAAATATATTTACACTCTTATTTTAAGCATTTTCCTCTTGACAAATGATAGGTTTCCATGAAAGAGTACATGGCTGAGAGAAAGCCAGGGAGGGGTTGGTTCTGTGTTTTAAGGGTGAACAATGCCTTGGCTGAAGAAAGAGAAAGGTATGCCTGAATATCCTCATCCCTTTCTGAAGGAATTGTGCTCTTGCATGTGGGGAAAAAATCATAGATGCATTAATTTCCATACAGATCTTGTCCATCCAGCACATCTGAGGGGGGCCAATGGGAATGGGTCTATAGTAGGAACATAACCTTCTCTAAACGTATACCACAGACAATTCTTGAAGTAGCCTCCCCAGGCTTTCCTTTACAGACACTGGGTAGGAATGATGGAGAGGAATCAGGCTTCTTGGACAAGTTGCTTCTAAACTGTTCACTTGCAAAGCGCCAAGCTCTCGAGCTGTAAGAGACCTTGTGCTCTACCAGTGCATCTCAGTCATCTGTTTAATTCAACAAGAATCAGCAAAGCTGCCTGGAGAAAAGCTGGAGGTTATTTAAATCAGATATGTATTTTTATAAAGAAAAAAATTGTATATTCAATGACTTATTGCTAAAATATGAAGGAATTCATAATACTGCTACAGTAAGTTTACCAGAAGTTTAAAGAGATTGATAACTCAATATACATTCCAAATTAGAGACAAAAAAAAATATTTGTACATTAACATATCTAAGTGAGCTGAAACCAAACCTTTCAGTAGCCGGGTTTACTTTTATTAACAGCACAAGGCCCGCTAGGATTTCTTAATTTGTGCATTTTTGTGATGAAGTCTTTCATACAGCTTCAAAGCACCAGAAGTTCACTTAAGCTGAATTTAACTTCATTTTGGTAAATCCCCAAAGAAATTTCAGAGTGATCAGCCTCAACATTGAAAGAACTAACAACTCTTGTTTACATATGTTACGACCCGCCCCAGGAAAAGGGGAGAGGGGGTAACTCAGGTTTTTATCAATAATTCCCTTGGGGTGGATTAAAGTGCAATGACACTAAATAATCGGTGTCTGAAAACATATACTGGCAAGGTTTATTTTAACAATTCTGTATCAACAGGCATGCTAGCAGTTTGAGTGCTGTCATACAACAGTGTGACACAGAGATAACCTTTGGTGGGGGGGAAGAAAATGCATAGGGGAGAGAAAGGCAGGATAAGAGCAAGGGAGAGTAAGAGAAAGAAAAGCTGAGAGTGGACAGATGTATATAGTCACCGCCCACGGGGTCCAGCGATGAAACTTGGTAGTTGCAGCTTCCATGTCTGTCAGTTGAATGGTGACCTTGATCTGCTGGGGGTGAAGGAGGGAAGCCCCCACACTCCAAGAAGTTATGAATTATTATATCCATGGTCAGTGTCATGGGCCATACCTCGAGCCTCCAACCTCTCCCTGGGCCCTGCGCAAGAGCTGCTTTCTCTGGCCTGGTTCCCGCCCTTTTCCCGACAGGCAGGGTGGGGATGGGCTCCTATGGGCCATCAGAGGTACAGTGCAACAGTCAAAAGCCTGCAACCTTGGCTCTTCCCGCCTTTTCGGGGCTTGACATCTTCTGCGCTGGAGGAGGGGGGATGGGCCCAGTTGCCCATCAAAAAGTCAAAAGCCTGCAAAAGTCTCCTAGAATGCATAAATCATCAAACATTTCAGTCTCTGACAACATACATTATTTTTTACTTTTGTGAGTGGTGACTTACCAAGTCACTTGGAAAGAAAGATCTTTATATTTGAACAACAGGTGGAGTTACATTTTTAAAAGTTGACTGCATTTCTGATGCAGAAGCATTAAAGCCAGCTAGTTTTACAGCTCATCAAGGGTTGCAGTAAGTAGTAGTAGCACGAGGTGGAATTGAAAAAATTCTAAAGAATTTTTGCTATCCCTGTATGGAAGATGTCCTGTTTTAGTGAGCTGGAATAATGGATTCCAGTAACAGAATAGATCCTCAGTGAAAAGGCACACAAAGGCTTCTCAGCTTTAAAGGAACCACATTACTGGGAAATTCCCCTTGTTTATAAGAGATTTACAGCTCACGGTTTTGTTTACTACATCAAAACACAAAGGACTTTTCATCTATTACAGCAGTTATTACATAGGTCTAACAACTACACCAAAAGTGTCTTTTTACATACAAGTAATGGAGTAAAGAAGATAAGACTTCTCCAGCACAGCACATTTAAATAACATTTAAATATTGTTTTGCTGAGAGATCCCATTGACGACAAAGTGGATGATACAGATAATGTTTAAACTAGCGGGGAAAATTAATACCATATCTGGAGCTTTAGGATTGCAGTCATGATGGGGATTTCCACCCTGTCTCTGTGCAAAAATAATTCATATATGGGAGATACTACCACAGGAATAAGACTTTAGTATGAATTAAACTAGAAAGTTGAGCCACTATGAGTTTCATAGAAGTCTGAGCTTCTATGAGGGGATGACACATATTAACAATATGATGAACGACATATATTAACATATATTAACACATATTACATATATAATGGCCAGTCTTCGCGAGCGAAGATTTGGGAAAGGTCATTAACCCTTCGAGCCTGTGCAGTGGATTTTTTAGGTGAGACACAGCTTGCGCTGAACTGAGCCCACCCTTTAATCCTGAGGTTCATCTGCCGGGGCTGAGCAAGCTTGGACAGTGGCAGTGAGGTCCCCAGGAGGTAGGTTTGTTTAGAGTGACCTTCTCTTAGATGGATGGCCTTACAAGGCTGACGAGCTCCATCTGCCCGGGGGGCCGGGAATCGAACCCGGGTCGCAGCGGTGAGAGTCCTGCACCCTAACCACTATATTAACATATATTAACAATACCAATATTATTGTTATTGCACTTTGAAGGTCAAAATATTCTTTGGAATGCGTCCATCATCTGTAAGTTTTTTTGGTTTTAATGCTCATGAAATATAGGCCCATTTTTACAGAGAGTTTTAAAAAAATGCCAGCCAGAGTTAAAAAAGTATATATCTACCTCTTGATAATTTCAGGTTAAGGCACAAACTTAAAATAAATAAATAAATAAATAAATAAATACGCATCATAATACAATGGTATCTAGAAAATTTTTTAATTAAATAGTTGGTTATACTGCTAAATACATGTATATAACATCAACAATGTCAACTGAGGAAGGTTCAGTGTTAATATATAAAAATGAAACTCAGTCCTCAGAAGACAGCAGCATGACAAAGCTGGGGGGTTGGGATCAGGCAGGACACCAGGATAAAACAGAAACACCCAGACATCCAATAAATTTCCAGGTCTCATTTCATACATCCAGCACTTGAAAGATACTGAAGCTACACTTTCAAACTATCCTGGTTTAGGAGACACTGCTGGAAATTAAAACATGATATCTGCCTACTAATACTGATTCTACTACTCCACACTGAATATAAAAACACCCTCTGCTCCTGGTGTTCCACATCATGGATTAAAGCTGTCCATGATACACATTCATCAAAAGAAGTCTTAAATAAATAAATAAATAAACACATCAGCTCTCAAGTGGCTAAAACTAAACAATTTATCTGAGGATTCTCCAGAAGGGTTTCATTTTAAACCCTTATATATAAAGAGAAAAAGCAATAATATATCTGCATACAGCCAGATATTGGCTGCTACCAGGTTAGATGAGATTTTTAGGCTGCTTGTTGGATGCTTTTTGGATGTTCATTATTCACTGATTCAAAGGACATGGATCTACTCTGATACATGAACAAGAAAAAATTCAAGTTGATTATAATATTCAATGTAACTTGATAGCTTTCTTTTTTTATATGCTCCTTCTGGAATTCACTGTTCCATTTATGGGCTTCCCTACCCTCCTCTGTTCAGCTGTAGTGTTTTTTTTCTTTATTTTTCCATTTCCTAATTTGTTTTCAGAGGGTTCCTAAACAAACAGCATGGAAGTTACTGCATTCACCGGTTCTGCTGAGAAGCTATGTGCCTGCAGCTCTAATCCTGTAAATTAAGGCTTTCTGGATTATGAATTGCATCCAGACTTTTTTTACTTTTTTTCAGGTGTTTCCCTAGCCAAAGTTCTGTCAGTAACTGAATTGTCAGGGGATGTTTAATTTTTCCTGATACTATTCCTGTAGCTCTCATATGAATCATGCAGGCAGGTTTTTAAGTTCTCCTCCACCTAGAAGACAGGCCTGAGGGAATATCAGGAAAGATCTAGTAAAGGTCAGGGGACCTGAAGTAGAGGACTGAAAAAGGAGACCATGAGAGCCTTGGCACCCTGCAGGATGTATTGAAATGCGCAGGAAAACACCCTTGCTCATACTCTTCCTTTGCTTTCCATGTAAAAAGTAGTTTTCAACCACTGATTTATGTGTCCAGGAGTTACACAACACTGTTGAATATGCAGCAGCATTGGAACAATGAAAATTCAAATGAGCAGAACATGATTTGGAGCACAAACCTCAGTGCAGAGATATCAAAGACACTGATGCTCTGTTCTTCAATATGCATTGAAAAATAATGCTCTCAAACAATCAATTCTCAGCCTAAAAAAAAATATTGAGAACCCAGAACAATATTATGGATTAGTAGCTACAGTGTGAGCCTGCATAACTCTGTAGTTCACTTAGGCTAAAGAGAAGAAAGATAAGAAAGAGATGACATGCAAAGAAATTAGTACCATAAATACACCAAGGAAAAACAAATCTGAAGGGACTTAAACAGTATGTGAAATCTGGGAGTACTAATGATAAACTGCTTGTGGATAAGAGCATACCCATAGTAACAGTGAATGTCACAAATGTTAACCAGCCTTTAAAGAAGAAAACATTGTTAGAAGTACCTTTTCCCTTCACTACTACTCACTAGCCTTTGACAAGTTAGGTAGGTTTTAGGAGAGTGTTTCAGCTCCAAACCACTCAATAACAAACTG
This sequence comes from Lepidothrix coronata, assembly GCF_001604755.1. Taxonomy (NCBI): domain Eukaryota; kingdom Metazoa; phylum Chordata; class Aves; order Passeriformes; family Pipridae; genus Lepidothrix; species Lepidothrix coronata. The sequence goes on from NW_016690385.1 coordinate 745,741, forward strand.
AACTTTGCGGGACTGAATTTGGTTTGGGTGTTTAGCTTCCTGTCTTGGTGTGGTTGTTTGAAACTCCTAAGAATCTAATTTTTAAGTTCAAGCCCCCCCTCCCACAGTTTGCCCCTGTGAGCAGGGTTTAGTGATGGTATAGACTTTTTCACCCCATGTGGAGAGTTTTCAGACAAAACACAAACATTTGTTATTGGGGGAAGGGGAAAATATTTACAAAGGTTTATTTACACCCACATATATATTTATATTAAATTAAATTATTTCTCCTCTTCTTCAATAAAAGTCCAAGAAGAAAAGAGAAAAGTCTTTCTATCACTTCTCAGTTTCTTCATTTCAGTTTTTTGTGGCACTGGTTAGTGTCCCTCATTTTCCTGAGGCAGCAGATTTAAGTATGGCAGTCAGGATTTTTGTTCTTATTTTGTGGAAATTTCAACCCCGAGCCCGAGCCTTCGGGGGATTTCCTTGTAGATCTTCACTCCTTTTGGGTTAGAACATTGAAGGCAGCTTTCAGTTCAGTCTTACCAACGCTCTTTTGCTCTGTCCCAGCTCGACAGCTTGATAGAAACAGCAACAGCAGCAGCAGAGGGCACGGCCACCTCCTCCGCATTCCATTCTGGCTCAGCTCTCTGGACAACTCCAGGTTTTCAGCTCCTTTCTCCCTCTCTCTAGCTGCTGCTGCATTTCGGGACTCCTTAAGGGTTTGGAAGTCCACCCCTCCTCTTCAGAGAGACTCTGGTTTTTGGGAAAATAATACAGTCTTACTGCAAACCAGCTCTGTTGAGTTTACCTCTGTTTTGTTGCCAGCTCTCCCTCCTGCAGGAACATCTCTGCGTCTTTCAGCTGGCTTCACGTTATCTCACTGCTACTGGCTATCTTTTTGGCTTTCAGCCATCGCTGTCTCTGTTCAGGACTGCTCTGCTGCCACTTTCAGTGTCGTCTACTGCTGCTGACAGTAAGGAAACTTTTCCAGCTCTTGATTATGGGACCCGGTCCAGCTTTGACACTATACTGGGTCTCCTGTAGCCTTGGCTGGGGGCTGGGGGCCCTTGGCCCCCAGAGGGGCTCACTGGCCCCCTGCCTCCTCGTGGCTCAGATCATGGCTACCTCTCTTCTAAACTATCTTCACCACCTTCTCTTCCGTTTCTGTGGGCATGTAATTTCCATAGGGTGCACGTGGACTATTGATTGGTCCAGTAAGAATATTATCAGTGGGGCAAACCATTACTACCTCAAAAAAGGTTTTTCAAACCACCACACTTGGCATGGCCTCTTCATATTTAGAAGGAAGTATTGCTTAGCACTAAATTGTATGTTCACCTATGCCAATTAATTAGGACATGCATGCTCATTTAATCAAATTAATGATGGAGAGGCATGAACAGGTTGCTCACAGACCCTTAAGATCAGCAAAATGTCAGCTTTATTAGAAGAAAGACAGTTTATATAGTTGTCACGACGCTTAATTCTTGTTCACATTACATTGGTTACATAAAGAAAACATACTTTGCTGTCCACTGCTAATTGGATCACAACAGGTGGTCATAGGAGATGAGAAAACTTTATTCACCTGCCAAAACTCCTCCTTGGCATCTGGCATGAATCCACGTTTGTTCTAACTTCAGCTCCTGTAGCCATTTTAACTAGCTGATTATACCCAAACTGTGCTAAAGCAATACACACAGAAATGCAAGGGAAATTGTTCACACAATTTCTGTCTTCCGACATCAAATTATGCTATTGCCAGTCTTTTCTGCTCACACAAGGATTTCTCTACACACGAAAGCATTTTAGATGCCCATTAAGCTTTACTTCTTGGGTACCTTTACTATGTAAAGGTACCTCTCCTTTTTGAGCCAATGTTTGATATTTTTCTGTATATTGCATATTATTAGTTGTGTGGACACTTCGTAAGACTAATGTGTCTGTATTTTGGATTTAATTTCCACTTCTGACATATTACTGCTGCTCCCAGAACATTGCCTTCCGAGCATCACTTTCTTGGCTTTAGTGGTGGGTTTTTGAATACAGTAATGAACACCTAAAATATACTTCCAGGTTCACATATGCTCAGCATCATATAGGAACCGTACAGTAAAAGTTGTACTTCTTGTCATCCTGGGAGATCAAATAATAAACTTGAATTAAAAAAAAAATAAAATTCAGAACACGGAAACACAGGAACACATAGCAAATATCAAAACCAGAATGAAGTTTTTCCCTTGTCTCAGGGAAAAGAACTTTGATGGTGTTCTGGTTACTACTAATGAGAGCAAGAACTTCCAGAGGAGTATTTCTTCGATCACTCTTTGCTCAAGAACTGGCCCTTACAGTGAGTCTAAGTTTGGAAATTGAATTCTTGTGTTTGGCAGTGCCCAAGAACAGAAACAGAAGACTGGATGGGAGGATGCAAAGTTAGATTGAGCTGAAGTTAAACACCTGAGTTGGATTAGCTTTATTTCAGTTTGTCCATATAGACAAGTCATAAGCAGGTAGAAAATTAGGCTCTTAACGTCAAACAACTTCAAATCATCATCCTTGTGTAGCCACAACTGAAGTAATAAACTCCTCAAACTTTGCATTGCTTGAGTGTGAAGCTGCATTTGTACCAAAGCTCCATTTGTACCATAAGCTTCCATATTTTACAGAAATAATTTGCTTTTGACAGGTTGTTATAGTTTGTCTAGTTCCCCTGCTGTGATGTGCATTCATAACTGTGTATAACACAATATCTCAATTAATCTGCGAAGTGACTGAGTACCCAGCCATGCCATGGAAGTACCTATCAAACTCTGGGACTGAATCCCCTCCATGAACATACTATGAAAATAGCACAACATGCTATTTCAAAGTGGAAAGAGTATAAGATCAGCAAAAGCACACTGCTACAGTATTGGAAACAGAACTGCCTATACGGTTGTTTTGAGTTTTGGGTTTTATTAATTTTTTTGTTTGAATCGCAATGTTTCATATTATTGTTATTACAGTATTTTTAAATGACCTCTGAGAAATGTCTGCAAGGCTGCACTCCTGCTCTAGCCTAAGTTGTTTCCTCGGGGGATTTAAGGATAATGGCACCCATCCCTGTGGAGAAACACAGGGAGGTATGTTCTCCCGACCCTTCATCCATTTCTCCTTTGGGTCGCTACAATTGCTTCTGGGAAGTTTAAATTCTCTTTAGATGTCAGAGATGTCTTACTCTTTGGGCTTTGTGTGCAAGTTTGTGCCATTATGGCATACCTAATATATGAAGCCAGGGCCAGGAATCGTCAAGAATGCGTCCAGAAGCCCACCCCAGCGGTGGGAAACCTCGAGTGGCAAGGGTTATGGGAGGATATGGGTAAATTCTTAGAGAACTTTTCTGCTCCAACAACGTGGAAGTTCACCCTTGAACAGCTCCTAAAGCCCATGAAAATAATGAAATCCATGAGGGAGAGAGGTTGCGGTAGACTCATGGAGAGGTAGCTCACAGTTGCATGCGGAGTTTTGGCCACTGCCTACCGGCAGCTGCTCGGTGTGGTGCAGCACTTCTGTGCAGCAAGGGAAAGGAAAATGCCTGATCCCATGGGGACTCAGGATATGGCCAAACCAAAAGAACAGACCAATCCAATGGAGGTTGCCCCTATCCAAAAAAGGAAATATGAGACCAATTGACCAGTTGATGATGGCAGGGAGGCAGGACCCTCATAGGCGGCAGGCCCAGAGCCAGAGATCATCACAGAGGCCTTGTCATATAACAACCTCCGGAGTTTGTTACTTGTCACTCAAATGAGCCCATTCTGACCTGGATGATCTGAGTTTGGGACTCTACGGGTAAGGCCATAAACCTTGATGCAGTGAAGCAAGGTTCTTGAGGTCTATTGTCCAGGGTGCGAGTATCGAGGAGGTGTTTGTGAAAGAATCAAAGTCCCTTTCTCTCTGGACATGACTTCTGACCGGTGTGAGGGAGAGGTTCATTTACAGAGAACCTTTGCAGGAGCACCATTATTCAAAGGGCTGGAAGACCATAGAGGAAGGGATCCTCCACCTGAGGGAACTGGCACTGTTACAGGTACTTTTTGGAAGGGACCCTGACAGAGTTAGGTGCACACCACAGATGTGGTGGAGCCTCACACACATGGAGCCGTCTGCACATGCCAGTTATCTGACACCATTGCAGGCTGGGGAAAACTGAGAGCCAGGGAGCTCTATAATAAATAAACTTCGGATGCATGACAGCATGATCAGTGGCCCGCTACAGGCCCGCATCCCCAGCGCAGAGACATTGATTGAGGGCCTCAAGACACTCCACAGGCAAAGGATGGACAGAAAAAACTGAGAGAGAAGATTGAGGTAGACTGTTTCCATGTCTTGGCTGCAGGAGCTGAGGAAAAAAAACCTCCAAAGCAATTTAATTGGAGATAAGAAAAGGATTTAATTAAGTAACAAGACGCCTCTCTGTACAGATGTTACAATTTATAATATTGGTTGTCCAATCCCAGGTTTCATCCACCCACTGGCTTTTGCCCTGGTCCACCCTCGGCCTGCCCATGGAGAATTGAGGCTGGGGGCTTTTCAAGACCACTTCTTCATCATCTTCATCTTCTTCAGAGCACACAGGGTACACGGTCACCCAGTTCTTGACTGTACTCTTGCGGTTCAGGCCAGGGTACAAGTGTTCTCTAAACATAACAGGCCTACTCTTAAAGAGAGACTAAACATTTTCTACTGGAATTCAGGGGATATTGATATGGGAGCATGGAATGGGGTGATGGGGTATGGGAATGTGTAAGCTACTGTGCTAAAGGGTGAGTGAATAAGGGTTGCTGCTTCTAAAATCTTCTTCTACTATATAACTACTTATAAAGCTAGATTTTGGGGTTCTCAAACCATGAAAAAAGCTTATAAAAACTAGGAAAATAAGAAAAAAACAGATGGACCTAAAGGCATCACATGTGGCACCGGTGCGAACCAGACGCCCCCCAGCTAGAGAGAGAGGACAGACCTCACAAACCAAGGTGTGGAAGTCCTAGAGGACTACGGAGAAGACATGAGGCGGTGGAACAGGAAACCCACCTGTGCTCCAGCAGCCCAACTACAGGAGCTGAAGGAGAGAGAAAAAGGGAAGTCAATGAGAGTGAGTGCAGTACCGGTATCCTATGGGCAGGGATCTGACCCGCTAGAAAGTACCTCCCATATGTATTCACAGGGAAAAAAACTGTGATTGACTGAAGAACAGTTTTAGGGGATTTTGTTCTGTTACCTACATTTTTTTAGTAAAGAGCTGTTATTTTCTTTTCCACACCTTTTCGACTGGAGCCTCTTAATTTCAAAGTTATAATTACCCAGAGGAAGGAGCTTGGTTTTTTCTCATATCCCGCCCTCCTTAGCAGACATTCCTGTCTCGTTAAACTGAGGCAGTGGTAGAATGAGTATGTTTGTTCTCACTGAACAAAATTCAAAGCTGTTTTTCCTTCCCTGCTCCCCATTCCCCAGAGATCCAACAGCATCACATATCCTTAGTAGTTACTCAAGGGTATCAGAATACAAAGCAGAGAGATGATTTAAGATGGGATACAGTACAATATTCTTAATCCAATGCAGTGAACAGTACACCAGTAAGAGGGAGGTGGGGGGAAGGTCAGCACACCAGAAGAGATGGTTATTTCTGAGACAGACCAGTATTTTCACAAGCAGACACAGTACAGCATCTTGATCAAGAGTTGAGCTCAGTGGTGCCTCAGATTCAAGTACTCAATTTCCTCACAAAGTTCACAGGCCTTGGGATCCATGCGTGCAAATAAGGATAGCATGGCTATATTGATTTGTGATCTTCATGCTAAAACTTTCAGAAGGCTCTGGAGGTCTACAGTTTTTGCTGGCAGAGAGCTAAAACTAACCAGTTTCTTTCCTACTGAACCAGGCCCCTCACCCAAATAAAAGCCTAAAGATCAGCAATCAACAAAATCTATGTGAGAGTAGCATGTAGTCTGTCAATCTGATCACTGTGTGAGGCTGGAGAAGCAACTGCTGTGATTCGATAAAAGCTAAAACCTGAAAATATCAAATATAATCAAGTTAAGCATCATCTACAAGCCTGAAGCTGAGCTTCCACTTATATTTTCTAAATTTTCAGCCAGCACAAATGTTTTCTTGCTCTTTGAATTATGCTTCACTTTAAATATCTCCATGTAATATTTCCTCAATTAAATAAAAGCAGAAGTATTTGTCTGCAATCCTGACAGCCTGTACCCTAATATCCAAATACACCAATTAAAAAAAAAAAAGAGTGATAGCACAGTAGAATGACTGGACTGAAAAGAAAATAGCCCTACATAAGCCAGTTACAAATTCAGTGTATCATATTTTCATAATAATAAATACTTTTTTCTCCTTGAAAGACTTCATAAAGTAACTCAGAAATGTCAATTGTCCTTCACAATAGGTTCTGCATTCCATCTTTTTGTTGTTCACAAGGTCTGCTTGTTATGCTTAGAATATCACCATCCAAGTTAGAGAAATAAGGGTAAATTTAAAATCACAGAACAGACCACAACCAAGTTAAATAGCTCCTATGTAGAAGGACAGACATGCTGACTTTGTTCTAGCTCTTTTGTAACACTGAATTAAGCAGTCCCCTGTTCACTGCTCTAGGCATGAGAGGACCATTCACAGGGTACTGCACACTCAGAACAGCTGGATAAATGAATTCAAGGAGCCTTCAGCTAAAGTATTTTAAAATAATTTGTAATGTGTATTGCTAGAGATAATTGAATAAATGTCTTAGGAGTGTGGATGTAACCACACTGTTCCTTCTATTCTGCTTTATTCTTGCTCTGAACCTATACGGCCTATTGAAAATATTTTTTAGACAAGTGACAGAATAAGGAGGGATAAAAAGGGCATCAATTACAGCATTGGACCATCGAATCTCCTTGGAAGTGAAAGTGTGGAGAAGGCTTCAGAACCAGCCTGCTTGCCCTTCCCCTGCCCAGGAAGAATACCTTTCCCAGTCACCACTGGCACACTGAAGGCCTGCATCATTTTGCGGAGCATCCAGCTCCTAAATCAGCATGTAGATCTCAAATCCAACAACTCAGACAGCAATTTTCTCTGCAGTCTAGTCTGTAAAGTAGATTTCAGCACATCTGCTACATTAGTTCTGGCCTCATTTATACCCCAAGACAGCATTTACTTCAAGAACGACTGAAAATCCTCTGCCACCAAATGCACACAATGCAAGTTAATGCAAAACTAGACAGTCAGATGCCCAAATCTGTTGTTACGGAGTTTCTCCACACAAAGGAAGTGTCATAATAAAAACAAGGAATGAAAGTATTTGTAAGTCAGACTGGCTTGTTTGTTTACATAGTAAGAGATTTATTTATAACTCTCACTGCCCTTTAAAATAGGTATCTGAGGGGAAGAGGACAATCCAGCAGGACTGACAAACTTTGACTGGTCAGACACTAAAGCTTCAGATTATGTAGCTTTTCATTTCAGACTACCTAGGAGAGACAACTCAAGGACAGACGAAATTCAGTCTTTCCTTTGATAGTGGAAGACACTTTTCTGAGGAAAAAAACCCAAACAAACAACCAAAACCCAAAACAACAAACTTGTGTCCTCCCTGGACTGAGACAGTGGGAACAGCAGGCAAGTTATCAAGGTTTTTCATCTACTTTTTATCAAAAATATTCCTCAAATATTGGCAGGCATTGAATAGGGAATGTTTCCTTACAGAGAAATAAATGAGTCTTTTGAGAGGGAAATTAATCAAACCTGTAGCACGTTAAAACTTTCAACACCTAAAGAATAATTAAAACAAATCACTAGAAACAAATAGGTTTCTCGAGTATAACATAATGAAGACAGGTCATCTGAAATCAAATTTTAGCTTCTAACTTGAACTTAGTCCGATGAACAAAAATTCAGCTCTAGCCCAGCCCTTTCCTGTTGGAGCTGTAGTTTCTTAAAAGTTCATCCATAAGAAATATGCTGGCATCTGTTTCTAGGAACTTCCTCCCACTTAGCCAGGGCTTAATAGATTGCACCTGCACTAATGAGTCAGTAAGACATCCACTCAGCATGTCCCAGTAGATTCTTGTTCCTTATAACTGTGATACAATAACAAACAAATCATGATTACTGGTTTTCCTTGTAGAAAAAGCTCTTTACAGACTGTAAAAATTAGAGAGGCATTTCATGGTGAGGTCAGGGTTCAGAAATTCCAAAAAGTAATCCAAGACCTTAGACTGACTGTTTTCTTTAAAATCTGTTTAGTATTAGTGAACTTTGTCTTGGTGTAACTCTTCAAACATTAAAACCCATTTATTCAGTATCATTACTGTTCCTCTACTGGGAACTGAGTTACAGATAAGGAATTAAACCAGTAGCTCCTGAACAGGGGTACATATACCACAAGCAGCTTACAGACACTTGCCAAATGGTGCGTGCCTCAAGGAAGAGAAAGGAACTGCTATTGCAAATCACAGGGCTACCACCATGACTAACTGCTGATGATATTTGGTACCATTACTACTAATGGTGTTGGGAGGAAGTTTAAGAAGGAAATTTGTAGACTACAATCTTCCTTAGAGCACAGAAGAAGAGAGTGGTGAATTTCACATTATTGTGAAATTATTGCTTATTGCTTTCTAATTAGCTTCCATTGGTCAAAATGGTGTGGCAAAATGTACTAATTCCAACAAAGAGTGACAAATGTAGCAGTTCAATATAAGCTTAGTGGGTAAGAGAGGGCAAAGGCTCTGAATACAGTGTGGTATTGGAGGGCAATGAGTAGTAACATAATATTTCTGCAAATGAAAGGAACTTCACTGCATGCTGTTTTGTGTGCAGTCACCTTCACTTCTGAGGGGAACCTGACTCGTTTCTCTTGCACTGTTCTGCTGGTCTGTGTAGAAAAGGGAGATGTGGGCCCTCTGTAATTAACTCCTTGTTGAAAGGGTATGGACACTGATGGGTGCAGGATGTACAGTCTCCTGCGTTGGAAGCCTTCTTTGGCCCCCAGAAGACTCAAGAAGGACACCAGATTATTTTTCATGTACACACATGAGTGTGGGACTACGGTATGTCTGATATGTTGCCAAATGCCTACCAGAATTTAAGGAGAATTTCTCACGATCTGAAAAATATAAGGCAGAAACAGCAGCAGCACATGGTGTCATGTGCTAGGAAATGCAAAGAGACAGTTGCAAGGACTAGATCATACAAAGGCAACATTGCATTTCTGCTCTACTTTAAGCATTTTGTGCCCAATTCAATCCCTTGATACAACTTTTTAATGGATTCAGAGGTATAGTTTGGCTTCAGATTAAACTAAAGGATTCAGAAGCATGTGCTGGTATATAACATTCGTGACAAAGGTATGGAGACCCTCCTCCAGTTATGTCTTTAGTGGCTTCTTTCTTATCAACACACTCCAAAACCTAAATCAATCAGAGCCTTAAAGTACTGTCTTTGGTGGGAGAATACTCCCAAAATCAGGGTTGTAAAAGATCATCTGTGAAATCCACAAATTGTTCAACAGGGAAAATATGGTAAAGCTTTCGTATCCTAATCCAGCTTCAGATCTACTCACTCTAGACTAGGGCAAATGGTTCTTGCAAGCTCATTTCAGTAATTAATACTGTAGGCGTTTTTTACTGGGTATAGTCCCACTCATAGCCATATTAAACCTATCATATAAGTGGACTTGTTCCAATGGAAGATGTCAGAAGATCAAAGTCAGACTAGGTTGCTTGCACTGCACTGAAGTTTAAAAAACCCCTAATTTCAAAATCTAGATTGCTTGTCTAGAGTGTCTGAAGGAGTACAGACCAAAAAAAGTCTAAACAGAAAAAATCAGTAAGTAGTCAGGACATTGGCTGGGTTTAGATGTATGATGTTTGCCGATCTGGCAAACTGTTCCTCAATTTCACTTTAAAATTTAATAGTACATGGCCAGCTCTCTAAAAAGCTGAGAAGATAAGATACATGAGGGACTATGAATCGCTCAAATGATACTGTGATGAAAATTACATTATAAGACAGAATTATTATAAACATGAAGTACCACTTAGCATGTGTTTTTTTTAAAGAGCAAGTGCATTACCCTGAATTTTTCTTGTTCTTAGCATTTTCAAATTATTTTCATCTCCTGACATAATTTTTGGATTCTTATAGCTTGCATAAGCTCTTCCAAAACAGAAAAGTAATCAAGCTTTGTAATGTAATAAAAGACATTTTAATAAAAGGGGAGTGTGAGTTGAAAACTTGACCTTCATGCCTTCTTTGGAGCACAACTCCAGATCGAGTTCTGCAAGTTGCTTTCTAAATCCTACCCTATCTTACCACAGCAGTGCTAAGCAGAAAGTTTGGGAAGCAGTCAACAAAATTTACTGAATTCTGCTCTATGTTTTGTTCACAAAAGCACAGAATTGTTAGGGTTGGAAGGGATCTCTGAAGGTTGTCCAGTCCAACCCCATACGCATATATATTCCATATACAGTTCATAAATAACAAAGGAGAGCTGTCTAACCAGATAACTTTCTTTGCTGTTATTTTTAATGTTGAAGACTCAGTTAAAGTTGCCTTCTCTCCCTTTATTTTACCATAAATTTAAATGAAAATACGTGAAGATCAGTCATTTCTTTATGGGGTCCCTGAAGCAATGAACATAATTCCTTGACCTGAGCACATCCTGTACACTCACACCCAGCGAGGAGGTCACAGTGTTTAGCTGTGGGAAGGACAGAGTGGGATATAATAATTTTCCATCACCAGACATACTAGTTTCAAATCCAAGGAGTAATTTCTGTTCTCATTCTCACACAGGAGATGCTTGAGGCCTCTGATCTGCTGACATCTGTGCCAGGCTGCCACTGAGGACCTGTACCTGACAGAACCTGAGGGCTGTATGGAATATACAGAATACAAAATTCCAGAGCACAGCTGTCAAGCTCACACCCCATGGTGTCCCTATTTCCTCTGCCTATGGATGCTCCTGCTTCCAAGGACACATCTCAACACCAGGCATTTGTAAGTAAAGCCTAAGTAAAGCCCTCAAAGAAGGGATTTGACCTCTTATAAGAAAGCACACAAACATTTTAGTTTCAAACCTGATTTCTGGAATAAGAAAGATAAAGTTAGCACGAAACACTGAATTATTGAATTTCAATATTAAACATTGATCACTGAATAATCTATTGCATTGTATTGTTTAGACCTTGTTTAGAACTCTAAGAATGAGAAATCCCATATATATCTCAGTGCTAGCTGTGTAAAAACTTTGGGCTAATATCTTTACAATCTGTTTCTTTCCTCATTCGTTTAAGAGATTTACCAGAACATAAACTCAGACAAGCTCTATAAAATGGCACAAAACGTGTATCACCCTCACGGACATTTTTCTTCTAAGTCCTGAAGACAGAATTTGGTCAATTGACCATATCCTCCAAGACTTAAAATATTATTAATCATTTCTTGGACTTTAGATCAATGCATGAAGTTAGCAGTTGGGAAGTAGATTCTTAATAATCCTAAAAAATTCTATTATTTTGCACTTGATTTAAAATAAGAATAGCATCTTTAAATGTTTGAAATCTGTGTAAGCCTAAATTGTGTAGGAATAGATTACTCATTACTTATAATTTGAATGATTGCTTCTGGCTGCCAACTGCTGTATTCTCAAACTATTAGGTGTAGGTTGTAAATTACAGGTTTGTTTAAATTTTTTAGTACAAAACATGTTAATATACTTTTTACTACCACTTTAAATTGGTTTGCCAGTATGTAGTTTATATTTTGGTTTTTGATCAGCTATTTACTGAGATATAATGAATTAAACCAGTGAGGACTGAAATTTCTTCTCCAGATTCTGGGGCCAGAAATATATAAAGCCCTATGAAACACCTCTGCAAACCATTTTGGATTGGTTAGTGGAGCTTGCTCCAGTACTTTTCATAGAACACATCTTTTATTACCTTGTGGGTCCCTTCCAACTCAGAATATTCTGTGAAATCTGTGAAATCTATATGTAAAATGTTGTAAAAATTCATTACTTAGGAAAGCCCTAAAAGGGACAGTGATAAGGTGAAGCACAGATAAGCTTTATTATTTTATTTTATTTTAGTACTACAGTGATTAAGCACGTTTCTTTTCCTTTCCCTAGTTCTGGAAATAAAAATCACAAAGCAGTCCAACACATTTTCATCCAGAAGTGTAAACCAAGAGTGACTTTCCAAGGCCTGGACATTGGCCCTGATTTTCATTCTGTGGGCCTATGAAAAAGATGTCAAAAAACACAACAGATAACTCAACTAACCCTCACTCAGCTCTTCTAGGCCTGTTCCTGGGAAGCATTTCACTGATCACTATTGTCATGAATATATTAGTACTATGTGCTGTGAAAACTGAGAAGAAGCTGCAGACAGTTGGCAATTTATACATTGTCAGCCTATCTATTGCAGATCTTATAGTTGGTGCAGCTGTCATGCCCCTGAATATTGTCTATCTTCTAAGTCCAGTGTGGCCTCTGGGCTTACCAGTATGTTTGTTCTGGCTGTCCATGGATTATGTGGCCAGCACTGCCTCCATTTTCAACCTCTTCATATTGTGCATCGACCGCTACCGGTCAGTTCAGCAACCACTGAAATATCTCAAGTACCGAACAAAAATGAGAGCATCGCTCATGATTTTGGGGATCTGGTTGCTCTCTTTCATGTGGGTCATTCCAATCCTAGGATGGCACGTTTTTGCTAACAATGGGGAAAGGAAAGTAAAGAAAAACAAGTGTGAGACGGAATTCTCTGAGGTCACCTGGTTCAAAGTGTTGACGGCCATTGTCAACTTCTGCCTACCCTCGATCTTGATGTTGTGGTTCTATTATAAAATATTCAGAGCTGTTCGAAAACACTGCCAACACCGAGAGCTCATCAATGGATCAGATGGGTCTTCCTCAGACAAAAACTTCATACAGCGTAGCAAGACGAAGGACGAGCAAAATGTTTGCCTCCAAAAGCAGATCTTAGATGAGAACACCCTGCCCAAAGACAAGCAAAGCTCCCCACAGCCTGAAAATGCGGAGGCAGAACTTCATTTCAGTAATCCTGACAAGTCTTCAACGGCGTTTGATGGCAAGAATAATGGGAAAGTCTTTAAATGGAGGTGTTTTCCTCTCAGCACTGCCCAGTCTGAGCGAGGCCTGGATAAAGCAGGAAAGAACTACATGTGTGCAATGAAAGAGAGCGCAAACGAGAAGGAGCCCTGCTCACAAGACAGTGACTCAAGTGTTGCATCAGACAACCAGACTTTCCCTGAGGTGGTACCATGTGGAGAGAACTCCAACCCTAACTCGGAAAGAGCCTGCAGTGCTCAGGAAAAGACTGAGAACAGGGATTTCAGAGGACTGACTTACCTGAGGAAAACCTGGCAAAGTCTCCATACCCATTCCAAAGGGAACATTCAGGGACTGCATGGGAACAGGGAGAGGAAAGCAGCAAAGCAGTTAGGGGTCATAATGGCAGCCTTCATGCTGTGCTGGATTCCCTATTTTGTGTCATTTATGGTAATAGCATTTCATGACCATGAACAGTTTTCAAAATTACATATGGTCACTGTATGGCTCGGCTATGTGAACTCCACCTTAAATCCCTTCCTGTATCCTCTTTGTAACCAGAATTTCAAGAAGACATTCAAACAGATCCTTCACATTCACTGATATTGCTCTGAATTTTTGAGCTCAAAAGCAGCTCGAGAGGTCAAACAAACATAATCTTCCAGTCTCAAAGAAAAACACCAAAAAAGTTGTAATTTATAAGCAAATGTTAGTAAAAGTGGGAAATATGCATTTAACAGTTTTACCCATATTTGAAGAGAGCTACTTCAGATCAGGAATCTGAAAAATTCATGGTCAACCTCCAAACTGTTGGACTGTTGTAAACCATTTACAATTTGAGATGGCCTCTTTCATCACGCAGAACAAAACTGGAGGTATAAATAGAGATCTTCAGTGATTATAAATTATTCAGCTACAGAAAAGGAAGAAATAGAATAACACTTCTGTGATTGGCCAAATATATTTTTCTCTTTCGACTTACTCCATTAAACACAGGAACATATTGCTTGCAAAGTGGGATTTGCAAGTGGAGGTACTCTGCATAGTCAAAGAAAGAACTTTCAACTGTTTAAGAAAGTCTACCATATTTATTTAAAGCTTCCCCAAAAATCATAAACTTTTTATGAAATGTAAAGTCATATTGTACCCTACTGTATCTCTTTGATATTATGTTTGCTCCATTTATACCTGTACACTGACTTTGCTGAAAAAATTAGTATTTTTATGTCCTAGAAATTTTGCTAAGACTTTTCATGCTGTCACTATCTGTTCAAGAACAGTGTGCTGCTGTTTCCAGGCTTGCAGTTGATTATACATGAAGTATGTTTACCTTTTCTTTCCTTTATATTTAATTGCATTTTATAAATCTTGTTGTAAATGCTGTAAAATATTTCAGGAGAAACTCACAATAATAGAATACTCTGTGTTTGAAGAGATCTCAAAAAAACATCTAAGTACAAGCTACAGCTGAAATCTGGGCTGGCTTTTACATTACATGACGTTGCTCAGGGCCTTTGTCCACAACTTCAAATCACAGAATAATAGAATCAACTGGGTTGGAAAAGACTTCTGAGATCATCAAAAAAACCCTTGAATGACAAACATCTGTAAAACCAGTTTCACGTGGAAAAGCTGGGAGGTAGCCTTGACAGATGAGGTTCATCCCACCAACTCTGAGCATTCACTTCCTCAGCCACTGATTTAACTGTTTCTAAGTATTGACTAATTCTCACAACCAGACATGCCCTGTTACACAGCAGAAATCAATCCCCTCTTCCTAAGTGCAGTCAAGTATAGATTAGTTCCCAAAGGAAGAACACACAGTCCCTCAGCACAGGATGGTTTGGGTTGAAAAGGACCTTAAAGACCATCTCGTTCCACCCCCTGCCATGGGCAGGGACACCTTCCACTAGCCCAGGTTGCTCCAAGCCCCATCCAACCTGGCCTTGGACACTTCCAGGGATGGGGCAGCCACGGCTCCTCCGGGCAACCTGTGCCAGGGCCTCACCACCCTCATATATATAAATTTCTTCCTTATATCTGATTTAAATCTGCCCTCTATCAATTCAAAGCACGGTATATAGTCTCATATATCATATGAGCCAACTTATCAGGGAGCTTGCAACTTCACAGAATAATGACACCAAAATAAAAGCAGAGAGTACAGACTGGGGAGCAAGGAGGAGAATTGAGGCAGGCTAGATCTCAGGCCCTGGATTAGCCAAGTATATCAAGATACAATAGCACCTTGTTTGTGGCACATCAGTAAAGCTTTCATTCCTATTCTGCTGCTAGGAACAAGAGATGCTTCTCTATATGAGAGAGGCATTTTAAGCAAACACTGCGGAGTATGTTAGCTTTAAGAGAAATCCCAGAACCAGATAACTTCAACAGCTAAAGTCACATTTGCATGTCATGGTGAGTTTATGTAAATATTTTCCCATACATTTTAGGAATGATGATTAAAGAGGCATCCTGAAGTTTCCAAGTAAAAAGATTGTCCTCTGATTTTGTTGTGATGATGTATTTACCATATCCTGAATGTTTTCTTGCTTCTGAAATTGCTGTTAGCTTAACAACAAACTTCTGATTGCACTTGAACTCCTTCAACTGACTATTGTCCAGAGTTTGGTGGGATGAGCGGAAGGGACATTCTGTGTAATACCTTTATTACATCAGGAGCAAAAAATGGTAGTTTAATGGTAGGAGGAGAAATTCTGAAATCTATGTTCTTAATTAAAGATCTTGAGCTACTTAAGTTGCTCTGTGCCTATTAAGTAAAGTGAATATGAGAAGACTTACAGTAACAGTGAAATACTCAGGATAATGTGTGAATGATGCTCATAAATGCTGGACATAATACTCTAAAGTAGTCAAAGTATTATTATCCTCTGTCAACACTTCATTGTTAATAGTTGCATTTAAAGTATTCAATATTAAATAAAGCTCTAATATACCTACATTTTAATAAACTGGAAAAATGTGTTAAAGGAATAAACTTAAATTCAGTCCATTTCAATGTATCATACAAGGTTCAGAGATTAATTGACTTTGGTTTCAAGTTGCATTTCAGAAAAATTGCATTTAGGGAACTTAAATCTAGGAGAAATAAAGGCAAAATGCAGAGACAATATAAAAGCAACAAAATTTATACCAGAATTCAGACAACTTTTTCACTGCAGGAGGAACATCTGCACAAGTAATAAAATACACATTCTTTTGGAGTACAGAGCAGCATCTCTGGAAACATATGCTCTAATCCCATGGCCTTCCACAAACAATTGCAGAGATTCACAGCCATTATGATTTTTTTTTCTATTGTGATATGCAACAGCCAAAATGGATGGTAATTTAGATGATCCCTGAGGAAATAAAAAGGCAGCACACTAAGTCAGTTACAGTTATTAGTGCACATTGCTGAAACATATTTACCCAAGGGCTAGTCAGAGTCATCAAGAAGTCTGTTCTCTTGAACATGACAATTGTCTTTTCTGATTTTAAAATGTACTAATACACGACAAAACAACAAAAACAAGATAATTGAAAATTTTTCTAAAAATTATAATGATCATAACAAGGAAAACCTTAGTAAAATTACAGAACGTTCAAACACAGCACAGCTAAACCCAAGCAAATAAAGTTGCCTGAATATTTTTTATCTCACTTTATTTTTATCCATGATTTTAGTGCAAATGTGTTAATAATAAAGACAGGAGAAGTAATCATGGGCTTCTCTGATGTGATAGCTATAATAGATAATAGTAAAGTAGGAGAATTTTTTTTTTTTTATAATATCCTATTTTAAATGCCAATTATCATGGTACCTAAGAGGATTTATCAGTTTACTGTACTGAATAGGCAATTCAAATGGCTCTGGATGTAAGAGAAGGAGAGGAAAGCAAATTAGGGTAAGGAGTGGAGAAGCTTCCTACCACGTGGGGCTAAGGCTCAAGAGAGTATTTCAGGTGTGGTTTCCCGTAAAATATTTCAACGTTTTCTAGTTAATAAACAAGGTCAGAGGACACATAGCTTTAAGAGAACATAACAAGTGTCTTGGAATGTCTTGGACTGGAGTTCTATTGTGATTAAAGTGTGGTGAGAACAACCGACCCGGCTTTTCAGAGGCAGAAAAAGCCGTTCTCACAATGTTCTCTGCGTCAACGGTGACATCTGGTGGGTAATGAGTGAATTCCGGGGTGCTGCATGGAATGCTGTGCATTGGGAAGTTTGCCATTTAGTATTTGCTTTCCCCCATATTATTTTCAGGAAATGTCGCCCTCAGTAAAGGAAACGTAAGTGTAGGGACACAGCTGGGCCTCATTCCATCATCTAAAAGGACTCCATTACATTTTCTGTGAGACCGCTTAATGATGCACTTTGTGAAAGCACAATAACTGAAAATGACTGAAAGATTCGCTTAAAAATGCATTTCTAATGCTCAGATATTAATATAGAAACACTGTAAACACTTCTGGACAGTTGTAGAGAAGCCCCTGAATTATGTGGATTTTCCACTGTTATCAGGGATTTTAGAGGACTAGTTCCTAACCTGGCTTAAGTTCCTACAGAGAAGGTGTAAGAATATACTTAAAAATTTCAATGCAGGCAATCCCTCCATCAGAACAAGAGTTAGTTCACTTGTAAATGCCAAATTAAGTTTAAATGCTATGCATACATATTCACTTTTGCTTACAAATACAATGACAAAATTATTAATTTTCATCAAATTGTGAGTCTATTTAAGAATTAGAATATAAAAACAAAAATTAATGTTGACACAGCGTGAAAAATAACTCCTGAAAATAAGTTTACTCTCCTGATATTGAGTTCAAAATTATCTTAAAAAAATGCTACATACCTGACACCAAAATAAATTGTTTCTCCACTGTCATCTTAGAGTGTAAAATAGAAACAGGAAAAAAAATCAAAGGTGAGATGTACATTTTACACCCCTGCACAGACATGAGTTCACATACCAGGCTATTACAAAATTGCATTTGTGTGTGGCAATGGTTCAAACCATTTCGACATCTGGTAAGTTTAAGTGTTGCTATTTTTAACTGTATTTGTATCCGTTATCATTTGGGTTTGTCTGCAAAGATACCTTAAAAGGACTGCACAGTACCCACTGCTATATATTGACAGGTATCCTACCTGGCAACTAATTTCATCCTCACTAGATATGAATAATCCCTAGATCTGCACAATCTCTACAAATATGGCCAGTCTTCACGAGTGAAGATTTGGGAAAGGTCATTAACCCTTCAAGCCTGCACAGTGGACTTTTTTTCCCGGTGGTCTAGTGGTTAGGGTGCTGCACTCTCACTGCTGCGACCCGGGTTCGATTCCCAGCCCCCCGGGCAGATGGAGCTCGTTAGCCCTGTGAGGCAATCCATCTAAGAGAAGGTCACTCTAAACAAACCTACGTCCTGAGACCCTCACTGCCACTGTCCAACCTTGCTCGGCCCCGGCAGATGAACCTCAGGATTAAAGGGTGGGCTCAGTTCAGCGCACGCTGTGTCTCACCTAAAAAATCCACAATCTCTACAACTGCTGTGCAGAAATCCAACTCCTGGAGTCTGATTTCAGGTACCCTTCTCCTTCCCACTTGTAGCTGTGCATCTTTCATTAGGACCTGCCTCCATCCTCACTCCAGACTACCTCAGACTGCCAACCAACTCCCCAGACTGCCATCCAACCCCGCCCCCCTTTGCCTCCCCCCCCGCTCTCTCCGCGCCTCCTGCCCCACCGCCGCCTCAGGCAGAGAGCGCCCGCGTGTCGTCATCTCCCCGCGCCGGCCGCCCTGATCACGTGTGTGAGGCGGGGTGACGTCACTCGGTGGAGCCGGCCGGCGATGCGGGAGGTACGGAGCGAGCGGTGCGGGCGGTGAGGGGATCGCGGGGCGGGTCCCGCGGGGTCTGGCATTGATCTTCCACGCCGCCCCACCAGGGTGCCGGCACTGATTCTCCCTCCCGCCCCCCGGGGTCCCGGCACTAGTCCTCTGTGCCGCCCCCCCGGGGTCCCAGCACTGGTTCTCCGCGCCGTCCCCCCAGGGTCCCGGCGCTGGTCCCAACGCTGCCCCCGTACCAGCCCCGCACTGCACCTCGCCCGCCTCAGGGTCCCGCCGACCGCGAGCTCCCGCGCCCCTGGAGATCGCGGTGTCCCGAAGCCTCAGCTAGGACTGCAGTCACGCAGTGTGCGGGGCCGGGGCCGTGTCAGGTGCGGGGCCGGGGCCGTGTCGGGGTGCGGGGCCGGGAGGCGGGGCGGGCAGCGCCTGCCGGCTCGGTCAGTGTTTCGGCGGGACGGATGGCCGCCGCTGCCAGCGTAGCCTTTTTGTGTGTTCATAATGACCTTGGGCACAGGGAAGAGTTCTTTGTCCCGAGAATGGCCTTGAAAAGGGGCATGAACCCAGAAGCAGCTTCTCTGAAAATTTTTTACTCTTCAGAGAATAATTCAGGCAATAGTGATCTTCTTTGCACAGGTGCCATGACATACCCACCTCTGGGCCGCTGAATAAAACATTTTGTAGAAAACCCTACATATGTTAGGGGACTGTGTGAATTCGGTTTAAAACCTGTAATTTCATGATAGTTTTAAATGCTGGTAAACCGGTAATCAGACTTTTACAACAGATTAATTATGTCTGTCAAGGGAAAGACCAATATTAGTAAAAGACCTGCTGTGTTTTTCACTTAACATATTACTCCATGAGATCAGTTTTAAACGTCTGCATGTTTAAGAGCAAGTGCTAGAACTTAGGCTGGTGATAGGGCATCTGTATTTGGGGTTAAATACTCCCAAATTCTGTGACTGGCAGGATATCTAAGGCATACTGGTAAATCTTTTTATTTCAAGCACAATTTTCAACTGTGCCCTTTTGTAACTCAGGGTTGTTCCACATATAAAGTTTTGGATATATTTTTGCTTCTTCTCTTTATTATATTTTCCTAATCACTTCTTACCTTTAGAGGCTGTGTGTGAATTTCTGCGTGCAACCTCCACAAAATGTATACATTTTGTCTTCAGTCTTCTAAAATTTGTTGCACAGATTTACCTTGGTTTGCTGATATTGCATTAAGAATGCATGTAAGTGAATGTTTATATCAGAATACATTAAATAAGATTTTTAAGAATCCGTACATCAGAGGTGATTGCATGTGCTCTTCTGTTTGCATGTGCATCACATAGTGAGATCCCCTGTTTGTATTCCTTAAATTGCACCATAACTCTTGAGATGCTGTAATAAAATAAGGAGTGTGTTACAATTGATTCCAAGTGGATGCTTTTAGGCTGGTATTTTCAATGTATGTTACTCATGTACATCTCGGTACTGTCACTGGTTTCTTGGTCATGTAAAATGTTTGACAGGACACTTTTGTCTTGGGTGTGTCGTGGGGGGAAAAGCAAAGTGAAAACATTACCTGTTTGACAAGTTGAGAAAAGGCTTGAAGGAAATTCAGAATTTTTAGTTACAATAGAGCTTGTCTGGCAAGAAAAGTGACAACTTGATCTTGTTTCGGAAAAAAATGGTGATAGGGAACTTAGTGGATTCATATTGACTAGGCAGCTGTTGAACCTTTGAATAAAAGTTTTATTATGGAAGCCTTGGCATCAAGCACCCTGTAATCTGACTCTTATTGCTAACATCTCTATGACAAATGATTGTTTGCCTGGTTTATGATAAGCTTTCAGTGACATATAGTTGCAAACAAAAAAATTATTAGGGCTTAAAAGCTATGTAGTAGTAAAAGTTAAATGTTTGCTGATTTATGTTACTTCTTATACTCGCAGAAAAAGAAGTTTATAAAAATGGTGAGAAAATTCCATGCAGTTAGTTGTGATCTTTACATTTCAGGACTTGCAAAGTTTCAAGAAACTGATTTTTTTTGTGTTAATAAAAAGGGATAAGCTATCAAAGTTCACACTGCCATGCATTCCAGCTACTGCTAAAAATTAAGGGAATGTAAGAAAAAGGTGGTGGAGGGGGAAGACAAAATGGTGTATTTGCAATATGCCAGTTACAGCAAGACATCGTGACAGAACTGAAACATGTAGCTTTCACCATGAAAGATATGGAAAACCTCAAACCTACACCCAAAAAACCACATTCCACAACTTAGCAGCAAGTAAAGAAAGCAGTTACAGTAAAAGGAGAAGCTAAGCTGGATAAACTGAACATAGAAGGCATAGCTGGGTTACACTGAAGACTGTTTAAGGAAGTGTCTTGTAAGGAAAAGCATAACTGCCTTTGACTCAAAGTTGGATATTTGGCAGTTATTAAGAAATTAAACCCACCACTTGTTCCTTTCCCCCGTTCCAAAGACAGCGAAAGAAAAGCTTGTAAGCTCAGTTCCTTTGCAAAAGTGACTTCACAGGATAGTAAACTTGGAGCAGTTCAATTCAATCCAAACTTCAATACAGCAAAACTGTAGTTGTTCAGATTAGTGTCAGAGAACACAGCTGTGTTGGGAACCTTATTTTTGACTTTCCTGCTTTAAAATCCTAGCATTGATTCACGTGTAAAGGTAACAGGGGTATTGTGAAGGATCAGTAACAAAAGCCAATTGCACAGGATTACATTATGCAAGCTAAAAAATAGTCTTTAAAAAACATTTAGTTGAAGGAATCATTTCAAGGTCATTTGAGTTCAGGTGGTTGATTTGATAAGCATTGGAACAGAACTGGAATCAATAGCTGTTGACCTCCCTTCTGGACTTGGAAAACAGCAGTTGCTGGCTTGGCAGATGGATGTGCTGTGAGAGAGATATGAGCTTATGTTCATATCTTTGTGAGGAGTTTTAAAACTGATATTTTAAAATCTTAGTTTTAATGTGTAACAAATCCTTGTTTTGCAGCATTTATGCTTATCTTAGATAATCACAGGCTTTCTTCACTTTAATCCAACAAAATATGCTAAAAAGTAGCTGTGAGTAGTCATAGGTGATACGATCTATTGAGTATATACTTATCAGGCATATCTGCTCTTACAGAATTCTGTTTAACAGTGATCATCAGCTAAAATTATGGCCACTGCCAGTGGTGAGGTGCACCATCCTGTAGATCCCGGAATCTCAAAGCTGCAGTTTGCTCCCTTCAGTAGTGCCTTGGATGCAGGATTCTGGCACGAACTAACCCAGAAGAAACTCAATGAATACCGACTGGATGAGACCCCCAAAGTTATCAAGGGATACTATTACAATGGTAGGTGGAAACTGCACATCTTCCTTAGCAGTTCAGGTTTCTCCTGTCATAGTCTTCTAAGTATTTGTGTAACATAATTTAGGTGTTTGGCTGAAACATTAGAAAAGATGGCTGAATGAGCTGAGAATTCTTCGTGGGTAATTTATAACTTAGGTTAACAAAAAAAGGGTAATTCATCTATGTATTTCAGTTTAAAAGAAGCATCTTGCTGCTTTTTGTCCAGGTGATCCTTTGGGTTTGCCAGCTCGCTTGACATTGGAGTTTAGTGCCTTTGATATGTAAGTACATACTGTGGTTTACCTTAATTCCTGCATGAAGACACTTTCCTTGCATAACAGCTACACATAGGTATGTAATATTACTTAGACAAACTCTTCATGAGAATAAATATACCTTTTCATGAACTTTATAATAGTGGAGAGACTGCTTTCAGTTGCAAACAGTAGCTCCTTGTGTCTGAAGGGCTGAGTTTAAAATATGGTGGTAAGTCTCAAATTCACTCAATGTTTGTATATATGTTTATAAAATACCACTTTTCCCATTTCTTCAGTTTTTCTGTGTAAAGAAGGCTATTTCAGTCATCCAATTTCAAATTTTTCCTTAGATCTTTATTTACTGAGGGATTCATTGTTGCAATCAGAATTTCAAAATAGTTTTTACTATCCCTGGTTGTTACGTTGCAGTCTTTTCCAAAATATTTTAACATTTCTGACTGGAATTTTGTAGTTTTGCCTTCATCCCAAAGTGAAAGGTAAATCAAAGTTGCCTCAGTGTACAGAGCAAAAACGAGATGAGAGGGAAAATATTTTTTGACGTGGTTTTAATTTCCAGCAATACCTAAGTTAGTATAACTAACATAGGAACAGATGTCTTCATAGTTAGTGTCTTGTTTGTTTTAAAGTGGTGGATTATAGAGCTGTAAATCACAGTGTGCCTTGCTTGGTGAGGGTGTTAGGAGCCTGCTGAGGCTTTGTGCATTTTGAGATAATTTCCTAGGAGATATTATCCCATTAATTCTTACGTAAGAATATTTAGGTAAAATACTGAAGGCTTATGCAGCAAAGTGCAATTGGAAGACAGCTGTGACATTGGGAACAGGAATTGCAGCTTAGGAATAAAGGGATGGTACCATGGCGTTTGAGCTCACAACCATTAGGACAAAAATAAAATTATGAAACATCCACTTAGGTAGCGCTTAATTGTTCCTTCTACTATAGTAATTTTCTGTACCTTATGTAATCAATTTAGGTGATCATGAAGAAGTACCTTTTAGCTTTAAAAATTTTTGGAAACTACATCATATGTATTTATGATGTAACTTAAACATTTGCTGTATTTAAGTTTTAGCAATGGCCAGAAACGTATCAGTTTGGGAGAAGAATGTTAAAAAGAAGTCAATGGTCAGATCTATAAATAAGAGAATATTGTAGGGTTTTACCTAATTTATCTCAAAAAACCCCTCTGTATTTGCAAACAGCAGTTTTTCCTCTTAATCTTTTGTCTGCTTTAGACTTCCTTTGGGACATATTTTAAACATAAAATTTTAACTCAGTAACTCTTTATGTGAATACAATACTGATGTCTAAGTTTAGCCTAAATTTTTTTTTTCTGAGTGAAAATCACATTTGTCATGGATAGCTTATATTTGAACAGAATTTTTAAATCCATGTTTTAGTGTCACCTTGCTTAGAGACAATGCAGATGCCTCATCTGTTTTCAAAGTCATAAGGCAGAGGTGTATTTGTAACCAGTCCATAGTCTATAAAGCATTATGATCATAAAATTGTTTTTATTTGAGGTGTTGTTGACTTGTGTTACTGTGCCTCATCACTTGGTAATTTCAGGGCAAGCTTACATCATAGGAAGCTACTGCTGCTATCTCTGATCATGTTAAAGGTATATCCAATTCCCAGGGGTTTTCTTCTTTTTTTCAGGAACGCTTCGATACCAGCCCGTTGCTGTCCTGCTTTTGGAACGTTGTATAATACCAACACTTTTGAGATGTTCAAATCCTGTGATAAGAAATCACTTCTGGAAAAAGAAGCCAATGAGGTAAGACTAAAAAATCAAATCACCAGTTATTTCCAAATCCTTTCTACCAGTTGAAGTGCCTTATAGTCTCTGCTCCAAGTATTGGAGATACTCACCCATATAAGTAGCCTCAGGATCTACCTTATTCTGGTAGGAATAGTTTGATGTTTGATTTTTACGGTTCTTTACAAGAGAGTGGAAAGTAGCTAATTATACTTTGAGAACTTGATTCAGTGTTCTGCTAGGCTGCATTTTAAGCTTAGCAGGAGCTGCCAATTTGTCTTGACATCCAGAAACCAGCAAGTGCCTGGTTTAAACATTGGATTACTGCAATATATCTCTGTGACAAAGAGATGGAGAAGCTCCAGAACAGCAAAAAGACTGAAATAAAGCAAGAAAAAGGTGGCTGTCAAAGAGGCCGGTCTGCTTGCACTATAACGAGCTAAATTTAATGTCATGGCTTGGTAAGAAGCGAAAGTCAAACTTAAGGCAACCTTTTACTGTTTTAGACACTTCACTTTGACCAACCCTTGATTCCTTTAATTCAATTGATTGTCTGCATGATGGCATCGAGTAGCAAAATTTTCATGCATCTCTTCACTCAAGACTGAATTTTTTGTGTTCCTGCGTCTTACCTTTAAGATCCTTTTTCCACAGATAACAGTGTGGATGAGATCAGTTAGGAAAGGATCACAGTGTATTACTGGGAGTGGTAATTTCCAGACTTTAAAGGTATAGCTTGAAGAATTAAAGCTTTTGCAGCTGTTCTCATGCTCTCTTGGTGTTTTGTTTTTCTACCCTTTCTTTTCCTTCTTGTCCATCAATGACAGATATGGGAATCCATAAAATCTGGAGCTGCTCTTGAAAACCCCATGCTCTTGAACAGGTTTCTACTGCTGACATTTGCAGTGAGTAGAGATAATATATCTCATATTTAGAGCATTGGAGTGGAAATGATGAAGTGGTTTCTTTTAAGGAGAAATGCTGTATTACTGTTACCGTATCAATGTCACCAGGATCACTCTAAGACACCTTATAATGTCTGAAAATATTTTTAAAAAAACCTAATAAACCACTCTGATGTAGAGCTATCAAATATTTTTGGATGTGTTCTTTAAAAAATGCTGGTGCCGTCTCATATAGTTTCTACAAATCTGTTAGATTACCTGATGGCTTTATACATATTAGTAAAAGTAGAGCAACTGTTTCATGTTTCACAAATTGGAAGTTTTAATAAATGCTCCAGTTAAGAAAAACTGAAGGATTGTATACACATTATCTGTTTAAATCTTAAATAAAAATGTATACAGAGAAGGGAAGTTTTCTAGTATTTTTTATGGTTTTCTAAAGTCATGACACAGTGCCTTATGAGGTAAAGAGAACCGTGGTTCCTAGGATTAGTATCATTGACCATCAATTATCATTAATATTCCAAACCATCATTTAGTTTGATGTATATTTTTATTATCTAATTTTACATTTCTTTTTCTAGGATTTAAAAAAGTATCACTTCTATTACTGGTTTTGTTACCCTGCTCTCTGCTTCCCCAATGGAATACATATAATTCAGAAACCGGTGTGTCTTGGTGAGAGGTTCTCATTAAATCAGGTATTCAAAATGCTGAATGTTCTGAAGTCTGTAGTACTAAGAAATTTT
Organism: Lepidothrix coronata; assembly: GCF_001604755.1. Taxonomy (NCBI): domain Eukaryota; kingdom Metazoa; phylum Chordata; class Aves; order Passeriformes; family Pipridae; genus Lepidothrix; species Lepidothrix coronata. The sequence continues at coordinate 771,726 of NW_016690385.1, forward strand.
GTGAGCTGCAAAACTTAGTATTTTTTGTTAGCACGTACTGAATTAATTTGAGAACCTAATTTCTTTTAAAATCTTCACTTTTCTTATTTCCAAGTGGGTGTTTTGTTTACCTCTTTTTTTGTTATTGTATACAATCTCTCAGCTTAACATTACTTCACCTTTATTCATTTAGATGAGGCAATAATGATTCAGGCAATGAAGCAAATGATGTGGCAAACACTTCTTAAAGTGGCAGTTATGTTAATTTTTTTTTATATACAGCTTAATGAATATATAGCAATGTGTTTGAAACCCATTATAAAAGAAAATTTTTTAAAAGGGCATCCCCTGGCAGAACGAAGTCATTAAAATTACAAAATTGTTAAAATAAATGATTGGATAAAGAAAAGGAGTTAATGGGGAAGATTTTTTTTTTAAGGAGAAAAGATAACTATTTTGAGTTTCTGTCATACTACAGTGTAAAAGAACCAAAAAAATCCACTTGCCCACATGTGCCTTTTTTCTTTGACAGAAGTTAATGCAAAACCTTGAATGGCTTTTTAATGGAATAGTAATCAATGAGAAACAATTTTGGTTTTTTTCAGTGAAAAATACTTATATCCCTTCTTGGAAGACCTTTCTGTAGTGGTAAATAGTGTAAAAATACCTAACAGTCATGATCCAAAGACAGAGTTTTAACTAAACACTGAAAATGCACCTAGTGAAATAAATTAAGTCGGACTGTTTTTTTCCTAATAAGAAAGGGACAGATTTAGTTTCTAAAAAGCTTCTCTGACTATCAGGATGAGATTTTTATCTTGGTTTAATTCTTATTGCTACATCAGTTTGTGGCAATGATAATAATGCTCCTGTTTAAATTTACATTGACAAATGCTGTTTTAGCAACTTAATTTTTTTATCTCTGTTACTGTGGTTAAAACTGTTGGTTACAGTTGTCTTTTTGGTTTTAGATTCAAGCACTTCAGAAAGCATATGATGACCTTTGCCAGAAAGAGGGAGTTACAGCCCTGCCTTATTTTTTAATCAAGTATCACGACAATTCTGTCATGATATCTCTATTGAAAAAGTGGGATGGTTTCTTTCAAGACCAAGGGGGAAAGGTAATGAGAATTTTAAATCTTATAAATGTTTAATTTTCAAATGGTTTGAAAATTGTCTGTGATACTGAGCTGGGCACAATGGTACCATCTTGAAGGTTGGCTTTACAAGTGATTTTTATGCTGGTTTTCCTTTTATTTATTGTCTTGCTGACATGTGTCCCTTCACTTTTTGATCATTCCAAAGTGAATACAGAGTTTTGTTTTGAAAGCAAGGCTTCAGTTGATGGGCTTCTCTCATAATGGTGTTTTTAAGCAAAGTAAGGAAGGTGCATTTACTGGAGTGAACATTGAATGTCAATAAAGAGGCCAAACTAAATAAATGTCAAAGCTGTGGCAAATGCTTGACTGAAATCTAGTGTAACTATATAATAAATATTTGTAAATATGCAAAATGTGTGTGTAGGCCTTCCCTGTCCAGAATTTTTACATTAAAAATGCCAGATAACTTTTACTGTGAACTGAATTAATAGATGTATGAATAGATGACTTCTCATGCAGATCAATTTTATTTGCAGGTGACGGTTGGAGTTTATGATCCATGTAATTTATCCCAATATCCAGGATGGCCACTGAGAAATTTCCTGATCCTGGCAGCCCACAATTGGTATCTATTTTATTCTTTCACACAAAGCTAATTTATTGGTTGATACCAAATTAGGCATTTTTCTCCCCATGGCACTTTACTTGTATCACCCATCTGAGATTTTGCTTTTACCCTCGACATGCCTCACCTTGAGTGATTCTGATTTTATATATTATTCTGGTTTTTATTTCTGTGAACCACAAGTTCCTATTAATCCTAATCCTCACATGAATGCACGTGCCTGGAAATACCTGCTTCAGACCCCGATAATACCCGCTAGATGCTTCAAATATTGTTAAAAGTATTCTATGAATTTATATCATTTATTAGTGTCAAGTAATAGTGGACCTCAATTTTGAAAATCATATATTCTTAGGTTTTCTTGTAGTGTACCATCTTGAATTTTTTTTGTTAGACAGAAAATGGGAGACAGGACAGTTTTACGCTCTGGTTTTTGGAAGAAAAAAGTATAATTTAAACTGGTTTTTGGAAAAGAAGTATAATTTAAACGATCAAATAAATTTGTGTTGCTGTAACAAAATTGTAATTAAGCTGCACTGCCATAGTTTTGACTGTCATGTTTTATTCCAAAGCACTCAGGAGAAGATGTGCAGGGTTGGGTGTGTTTTCTGGGCTGCCAGTGTGCAAAGATGTTGTAAGAGCCAAGGGGTTTGCATGTTCTTGGGATTCAGGGGGTTTTAGGCACTCAAGTTCTATTGGTTGATTTGAGGGTTTGAATCATAAGGAGGAAAAATTATACCATATTGAGAACTAAGAGGATCTTGCTTGTGACATAGCACAGTCCATCGTCACCTGAGATGTGCTCTAGTGATTCCCTGCTTTTTATTCCTCTAAATATACAGTTTGTCCAGCAGCATTTTATATATGAGAGAGGACAGGCTGACAGTGTCATTACATAGAACTGTTCACAGCAAACTAGTTATTTTCATATTTTCATATCCTAAGGAGTTGTTTCTATTTCTGTTCTATTTCTGTGCCTGAGAAAAAGCCTTACTCAGAATCTACAAGGGACTAAACCTTTATGAAATGGTGTTTAAAAGAAGTCCCTCTTCTATTAAAGAAGTTGCATGTCTGTCTCTATTATCTTTTTTTTTTTTTAATGGCAGGAGCAACATTCTCCAGACAGTTGAAGTGCTCTGCTTCAGAGACAGGACCATGCAAGGGGTGAGGGACATAACACACAGCATTATCTTTGAAATAAAACTTCCAGAGAAACCCCTTGGCCAAGGTAATCCAGTTAAAAAAAAATTCCTATTTTTTTTTCTCCCTCCTCAATCACTGCAGAGACAGAAAAATAAAATAATCATACCAAGTCATTGCTTATACTAAGTTATTTCAAAGGGATTTTAAATTGTTTGAATTTCTGTCAAATGTCTACAAAGGAAATGGTTCTGTCTTCAACAAGAAAGAAGAGAGCATATTCTCTTTTAATTTTTTCCTACATTAATTGTGTTTCTAATTTAAAAACAAGAAAAGTCCTCCTGGTATCATATGAAATACAAAAAGCCCAGGCAATCAGTATGTTCTTGTTAAATTTGTACACAGTTCCTCAGGTAGAAAAAAATGCATATAATAGTGAATTTATACGGTGTAAACTTTCTGTATATTGCTAAAATAGTAAAAGCCTGGAGCAGAGTGAAACTGTTTCTTCAATCCCGTAGTGACATATCCAGATGTATTTTAGAGCAATACATACGTAATGCTCAAGCATAATTTCAGAGTTAAAGGACATTATCACAACATTACCTCATCCAAAAAGTTCTGAATGCTTTATATATATCATTTTTATGAATTGTTTAATTATATATATATGTATATATATATATAATTCTCCACTGAATTCACAGGTAGTGTCTAGGGAACGTGAAGAAATGACTGAACTTGGCAAAATTTACTGAGTTCTGATTTATGAATTTACTGAGCTTGACATTAAAGATCTGGAGGCTTGACGGGGAATGGTGCTGTCTCTTTTAGGTTTAAAGCAAGCTGAACAGGCAAGAGCAGCACATGGGACACCTGAGGGCAAAGCACTTCTCTGAGAATCAATGCTTTCAGGTGATGAAATCAGCAATATTTGTGTAGCAACATGCACTGGGTGGTTAAGATACAGATTATTTACTTAAAAGTTTAGCATTAGTGTTTTTACAACAATGTTAAATCCAACAAAATTTCTTTTTTCTATCCTGTGATATTAAGGCTTTCATTCTTTCTTTTGTTTTTTTCTTCATTTTTTTTCTCTCCATATGTCAAACAGATTGTCCAAAAGCTGTTGGATGGGAGAAAAACCAAAAGGGAGGCATGGGTCCGAGGATGGTGAATCTCAGTGAGTGCATGGATCCAAAAAGGTTTGGTTTTTATCTTTTAAATTCCAGTAGTTTTCTTTACTTGGGCTCAATCCATAACAAGTTGGAAGTGTGAAATGCAAGGAGTATCTGTCTCTTAGGTCAGAATATCCAGTAACATATACACTGGGTATTGTTTTGGCAGTCCTTTTGGAGGGAAGAACCTTAATGGAACAGTGCACTGCCTGCAGCAGAAATCTTTGCCATTTTTAACTTCAGCTTAAAATTTCAAATGCATTGTATTTAGAACTGAGTGAGATGTAGGCCATGATGTTACAGGCCTGTGGTTTTCACTGAATTCTATAACCTGCAGGTTGTTAATGATAATAAGCATGGAGAAAAGTTCAGCCTTTGGGAATTGTTAGAGTGTGACAGGAAAGAGCTCAGGAAACATGACTTTAGTGATTTTTATCATTCACTAATGGATTGAAAAGAGTTACAGGGCCTGTTGGCTCGTCTGCTTTCACTGGCTGCATCTGTGTTCTTGGCTTGGAAACACTGTAAGAGTGTGCTGATCAAATGATTCAGGTTAACCTTTTACCCATCAAGCAAAGCCATTTTTGTCTTGCAATTGTGGCAATTCTCAGTATGTTCATACTTCCTTCGAGAAAGTTCATCTCAGGACTCTTAATTATAGGTAAATGTAACTTCTTTATTTTATGCATGTTCACTTCTGTTATTTCCTACAGGGGATGTTGGTAATATGCTAGCTTTGACAGTTGCCATCTTAAATCCTTGTTGAACAAATAATTTAGTGGATACTGCAAAATTTTTTATATGATGTATAAGGGAATGAAACTTTTAGGAATCTGAGAGCTGTGATGACCTGGTTGATGAGAGTTTTAACACCCTGTGTTCTGATGAATATAAAAATCCGAAACTAGCTTGAACATGGATTTCCTACCTCATTTTCCTTCTAAAACTTTCACAAAGAACTGACCAGATTCTTTAGGGGATAAATGTAATATTTCATGTTAAGGGCAGGTGTAATTGCATACGGGAAACCAATTTAAAGAAGAAAAAATAGTTGATGGGCAAATGATCTTAACAGGAATCTTGTCTGAGACACTGTTTTTATTTTCATGCTTGCATCAGTTTTGTTACTAAAATTTTAATTTTGGATTGTTACCTTTTTCAGAAGCTCTTAGAGACCTGTTCCAATTCCAAAGGACGTATGTGGCTTTAGTAGCAAGTCCAGAGTGGCCACCTGACACCTTTTTAGTATATCCAGGCTTATGAAAGAGAACATTTTCCTAGCAAAATTTCCTGCTTAATAACCATCTTTTCAAATATCTACAAGTTATTTCTTTTAAACTTCCACTATCTTTCTACTGTTTCTTCAGTAGTGATTTACTCTTCTGTTTTTAAGCGGTGCAGTCACAGCTTTTCTAAGAATGTTATTGGGCCAACACATTGGTTACAATAAGAGGTTCCAAGGAAACTGAGTATCAGGAACTGTGTGTGTATTTATTTAGAATGATTTTTGGCATCTTCTTTTTGCATGTTTTGCATGTGTCATGAGTGAACAAGGAGCATAAAAAAAGTTTTTCCACTGTCCTTGCCATGCACCTTATTATTAGGTAGAAATATGCTTGAGAGACTTTGTTTGTCGTATTACTGATGTGTTAAATCGCAAAATTCTTTCTCTCCTTTAAAAAAATAAGTCTTGAACTTCTCCAGTTGAAAAATAAGTAATTGCTTTGTTGGAGAAACACAAGAGCATTCAGAAGTGTGTTGCTATTTATTTTGTGGTCTAGGTTAGCAGAATCATCTGTGGATCTTAATTTGAAATTGATGTGCTGGCGTTTGGTGCCTACTCTGGATTTGGAAAAGATTGTGTCTGCCAAGTGTCTGCTGCTAGGAGCTGGTACACTGGGTTGTAGTGTTGCAAGGACCTTGATGGTAAGTCCTGAGTTAATCTTAAAACTAATCTGCTGTTTCTTATAAATTCTGTGTTTCTTTTTTTTGTGCAGCTGCCATGATACATAAGAGAAAAGTTGTATTCCTGTGCATTAAAATACACATAATGCATAATTAGTTGATACTGTAAATTGCAGGGAAGAGGTAAGATCCGTAGCCAAAAAGTTCTGCTAATAGTAGAATAGCAGAAAGTCAGAGAACCATGGCAGAATAGTACTTGTTTTGAATTTACATTAAAAAAGATTGAACAAGAAATTCTCGTTAATTTTAATGAGCTATAATACGCAGTATGGGTAACAAACAGGAGGAGCTGGGAGCCATTGTGCAGCAGGAAAACTGGGATGTGGTCACCATCAAAGAAACATGGTGGGATGACTCCCGTGACTGGAGTGCTGCCATGGGTGGCTACAAGCTCTTCAGAAGGGACAGGCAAGGTAGGAGGGGTGGAGGGGTGGCTCTATATGTTAGAGAGTCTCTTGACTCTGTAGAATTTGAAGTCAGTAAGAATAAGGTTGAGTGCCTGTGGATCAGAATCGGGTAAGGCCAACAAGGTTGATATCCTGATGGGAGTCTGTTACAGACTACCCAACCAGGATGATGAGGGTGATGAATTATTCTACAAGCAGCTAGTGGATGTCTCAAAATCGCCAGCCCTTGTCCTTGTAGGCAACTTTACCCTGCCGGATGTCTGCTGGGAACTCCACACAGTGGAGAAGAGGCAGTCTAGGAGATTCCTACACTGTATAGAGAATAATTTCCTGCTCCACCTGGTAAATGAGCCTGCCAGGGTGGGGCCCCACTAGACCTGCTGTTCACAGAGAGGGGCCGGTAGGAGATGTGGTGGTCAGAGGCCGTCTGGGGCAGGCACAGTGACCATGAAATAAGAGAGTTTTCCATACTCAGAGATGCAAGGAGGGCCATCAATAAAACTTCTGCCCTGGACTTTCAGAGGGAAGATTTTGGTCTATTCAGAAGACTAGTTCACAGGGTACCTTGGGAAACAGCCCTGGAAAAACAAAGGGGTCCAGAAGGGATGGACATGCAAGTCTTGAAGGCACAGGAGCAGCTGTCCCAGTGTGCTGAAAGGCGAGCCGGCAGGGACAATGGCCAGCCTGGCTGAACAGGGAGATTTTAAAGGGAATTAGGGGAAAAAAGAGAACTTACCGACTGTGGAAAAAAGGGCTGGCTACTCATGAGTTTAGGAATACAGTTAGGTCATGTAGAAAGAAAATTAGAGAGACAAAGGCATAATTTGTACTCAGTCTAGCCATGGCTGTTAGGGATAACAAGAAGTGCTTCTACAAATTCATCAATAGCAAAAGGAGGGGCAAGGAAAACCTCCATTCTTTATTGGACATGGGGAGAGCATAGTCATGAAATATGAGGAAAAGGCTGAGGTACTTAACACCTTCTTTGCCTCACTTTTTAACAGTAAGACAGGTTGTCCTCGGGACATCTGACCTCTGGAGCTGGTAGACAGACAGGAAGCAGAACAGCCCCCCTGTAATCCAGGATGGAACAGTTAGCCACCTGCTGAGCCACTTGGATCCTCACAAGTCTATGGGACCAGATGGGATCCACCCAAAGGTGATGAGGGAGCTGGCAGAAGAGCTTGCCAAGCCTCTCTCCATCATTTCCCAACAGCCCTGGCTCACTGGGGAGGTCCCAGATGATTGGAAGTTGGCAAATGTCATGCCCATCCACAAAAAGGGCTACAAGGAGGACCCAGAAAACTCCAGGCCTGTCAGCCTGACCTAAGTGCCTGGCAAGGTTACGGAGCAGATCATCCTCAGTGCAATCACACAGCACCTACAGGATGGACAAGGGATCAGACCCAGCCAGCAGGGGTTTAGGAAGGGCAGGTCTTGCCTGACCAACCTGATCTCCTTTTATGATCAGGTGACCCGCCTGGTGGATGAGGGGAAGGCTGTGGATGTGTCTGTCTGGACTTCAGCAAAGCCTTGGACGCCGTCTCCCATGGCGCACTCCTGGAAAAGCCTCAGCCCATGGCTTGGACAGGGGCACTCTGTGCTGGGTTAGGAACTGGCTGGAGGGCCAGGCCCAGAGAGTGGTAGGGAACAGTGCTGCATCCAGTTAGGATCTGGTCACTAGTGGTGTCCCCAAGGCATCAGTGTTGGGCCAAGTTCTGTTTAATCTTTTATTGATGATCTGGGTGATCGGATTGAGTGTACCATTAGCAAATTTGCAGATGACACCAAACTGGGGGGAGTGTCGATCAGCTGGAAGGCAGGAGGGCTCTGCAGAAGGACCTGGACAGACTGGAGAGTTGGGCTGATTCCAATGGGATGAGGTTCAAGCAGGCCAAGTGCTGGGTCCTGCACTTTGGCCACAACAACCCCTGGCAGCCCCACGGGCTGGGGACAGAGTGGCTGGAGAGCAACCAGGCAGAGAGGGACCTGGGAGTTTGGATTGACAGGAAGCTGAATATGAGGCAGAGTGTGCCCAGGTGGCCAAGAAGGCCAATGGATCCTGGCCTGGATCAGAAACAGTGTGGCAGCAGGATCAGGGAAGTGATTCTTCCCCTGTACTTGGCATTGGTGAGGCCACCCCTCAAGTGCTGTGTCCAGCTCTGGGCCCTGCCGTGGTCCGAACGGGGGGAGGGGAATGGGGCCGCGACACAGCACAGGTCCGAGACACAAAGGTGGGGTGCAGGTAGAATGATTTATTGAAGCGTGCCCGGGGTTCTTTTATCAGCTCAGGTGGGGAAAGGGCCAGAACATGGGACGGAGCAGGAGACAGACAGGCGGGGGGAGGAGCGCGGGAGGGACCAGGGGAGGAAAGGGCGAATGGGGGCTGTCTCCTGCCGCAGCTTCTCCAGCCAATCGGCAGAGAAGACAGAGGAGCAGGGAGGTGAGCAGGCCGGGACATGCCCGGAAGATACAAATTCGGGGGAAACACACAATGTGTAAAGTCCATTCAATCGCTGTACATATTTTTCCATTTCCGGAATCGTTCCCATTCCGATTCCTGGTCCTCGACAGGGCCCCTCAGTTCAGGAAGGACATGGAGGTGCTGGAGCAGGTCCAGAGAAGAGCAGCAAGGCTGGGGAAGGGAGTGGAGCACAAGTGGTGTCAGGAGAGGCTGAGGGAGCTGGGGCTGTTCAGCCTGGAGAAGAGGAGGCTTGGGGGAGACCTCCTCACTCTCTACAACTACCTGCCAGGAGGGTGTAGCCAGGTGGGAGGTGGTCTCTTCTCCCAGGCAACCAGCAGTAGGACAAGATGGCACAGTGTAAAGCTGTGCCAGGGGAAGTTTAGGTTAGATGTTGGGAATAAATTTTTTACAGAGAGAGTAATCAGACATTGGAATGGGTTGCCCAGGGAGGTGGTGGAGTCACCGTCCCTGGTGGTTTTTAAGATGAGACTGGATATGGCATCAGTGCCATGGTCTGGGAACCACGGCAGGGTTGGATCAAGGGTTGGACTTGATCTTGGAGGTCTTTTCCAACCTGGTTGATTCTATGATCAAATTCACAGTGAAGCACTTAAAAGTAACTAACTATGCTGATAATTGCTTTCAGGGATGTTTCAGGTTTTGAGGGATTACTGTTAAATGATATATTTGGACAGACTATATTTTCTGTTCTTCGATTTCTGTGTGAGTACAAGGTTCAAAAGCTTTTGTAGCTTGATCTTTCTAGAAGCAAAATGGACAATGTGTCTGGCATTACTCAAAAGTATTTATCTAAGGCTATTGTACTTGTCATTATTTCAACTCCTTTCTCATTTAGGGCTGGGGAGTCAGGAAGATCACATTTGTGGACAATGCAAAGATCTCCTACTCCAACCCCGTGCGGCAGCCGCTGTACGAGTTTGAGGACTGTCTGAGTGGGGGGAAGCCCAAGGCACTTGCAGCAGCAGACAGGCTACTGAAAATCTTCCCAGGAGTGGTAAGATCAGTATTTTACAACATATTGATACATTGCTTGGAAGAAAACGAGGGACTTTAAATTGCTATTCCACGTGCTAGTAATTAAACATTATTATGAGTGAGGAAAAATGCTACACAGGTGATATGTTGGTTACTGACAAACCTGCAAGCATTTTACTTCAGATACTCCATACCTGTTAAACTTTATTGAGACAAATATTTGTAATCATGAAATATAAGTAAGCACCATCTGAATTATCTTGTAGCTCGTTGATGGTGAAGTAAAATGTATTTCTGTCTAGTATGTCCTAAGGAACTTTCTGCTCCTAAATGTGAGATCAGACATATTAATTGTCCATTTATGGGAGCAGGTCTTGAAACTGTAATAAATGTATCATTGAGATTCTCTATTATGTTTTATACTAAAAATTTGCAGTCTTATTTGCCGCCGTCCGAAAGGGGTGGGGGACCGTGGCACTACACAAGCCCAGGACACAAAGGTGGGATGCAGGTAGAATGCTTTATTCACGCGTGCACCCGGTCTTTTTATCAGCTCGGGAGGGGAAAGGGCCAGAACATAGGGCGGAGCATGAGACAGACAAGCGGGGGGACAAACCAGGATAGGGACATGGGCAGAAGAGGGAGGAACCGGGGAGAGAAGGGGCGAATGGAGGCTGTCCCCTCTCTGCAGCTTCTCCAGCCAATCGGCAGAGAAACAGAGGAACAGGGAGGTGAGCAGGGAGGTGAACAGGCTGGGACATGCCCGGGAAATATTAATTCTGGAGAAGCATACAATGTATATATACATAATAACTGTAAAGTCTGTATCATAAAGTCCTTTCAATCACTGTACATCTCTTTCCACTTCTGAGATTTTCCCCATTCTGATTCCTGGTCCTTCACACTTATTTAATTGATTTTCTACATTAGAAGAAAATAAGTTAATGGTTAACTTCCAGAAAAGTAGTTGGCCTATAATTTCAGAATAGACACACTCTCAGCATCCTCTATCATGAACAAAAAATTTTTAGACTAGTTTGGCATGTGATCAAAGTCACTCAGCTGTTGATTAAAGAGTGTTTGTTTTGGAATTGAGACTGTCTTAGAATGGGTAGCTATAGTTACCAGAGCTCAGCTGGCAAACAGTGTAGTAAGAACGCTCACTATGCAATTCTGTGTTTAAAGTGCTACTATGTTGCTAGTCATAATAATGTTAGGAGTTATGAAAAGAGAAATACAGATTATGTCATTGGTGTTCAGCGTTGTGAACAACTTTACAGATCATTTCTAAACATCTTTAGGTTCGTTTAGTTTCAGTTTTATTCTTCTCTCTGTGTTGACCCTGTTATTATCCTACTATTATCATTTATGAAGTCAGCATTGCTACTAAGTAGTAATTCAGTGAATATTTGAGTATCAAACAATGATTACCAGTATGAAAAAATTCTGAGCATTTCACTTTCAGAACTTTCGGTAAGTAAACCATAAGAAACTCTCTGAAAGTTCCAAGAGCTTTATTTAAGCTTGCTGCACTATAGTGTTGCTGTTACTTGGTGATACTCCTTTAGTTATAGAAATATTAAATATCAAGTACAGAAGAGAAAGCATCTGTGCAGTGTCACAAAGAGCACTAACAGGATGCCCTCTAGGGCATGTGTCACATGATTTCTCACTTTTTTTACTTGAGAACTCAAAAACAGGAATATTAAGAAAGCATGAGTACTTTAATTGGAGGAAATAAAAGCTGTTTGTGGAATCCTGACTTGTACGGTTATGAGTTTTCTTGTTAGAAATAACCAAGAAAGCAAGAGACCAAACTATACCATGGAATCGTGAGATTGTGATGAGGCTTGGGAAAAATAAAAAGGAAAAAAAAAAGTTAAAAGTAACCTGGAGAAGAGCTTCTAGTAATAAAGGGGAGCCAATAACAATGCCTTAGTGAGCCTGTATTGATGATGTATATACATGTATATTTGCTATACACAGGGAAAAAAACAATTTTCCTGTTTGGTAATAGCATATACGATGTGCAACCTGTACTGTGTGTAAGGAATTTTTCCTCTACTATACGCCTCAAATATTCTGCATCTCCCACTGTTTTTGTAGCACAGTATCCCCATTAGTGTTATGCATTCCCTGTGTTTTCCTCATGCCATGGATGTGTCACATCTGATCAGCCTTCAGTGGGACTCACACCTGGTTTCATAGCTTTTTGGCACAAGTGAGGAGAAAGCAATTGCACAGTTCCTGTGTACCCACAGGATAGAATGTTTCTGATATATTTTTTCGTCAATCTCATTCCTGCAGTAGAATTCATGGAGAAGAGGGATCCTGTTTGAGGATCTGTAAATAAACAGAGAAACTACATGCCAGCACCAACAAGAATTAACAGGGCTTCCCAGTAAAACCTCTGGTTCAAACAGTTCATATCATGCTGGCAGCATGTGAGTCGTGAGGTTCAAGTGGCAGGCCAAGCGCAAGGACTAACAATAAGTCTTTAATTAGTCAGGGTAAAATCTTGGTGCCTTGGAATGGTTTGGACAGTGAAGCTGCTGTAGCTGGAGATGTTCGTAGTCCAGTGACTGCACTGGGCTTCTCCACACGGAGCTACAGCTGTTCCTGCACACTGTGCTTTGCTTCTTACCAAAGTCCAGATTTATCAGTATAAATGTCTTTGAAGAAGAAGATTAGTTGTCCTGGATTTTGAGCCTTCTCATTTCTCTCATACTGAAGGAGTAGCAAAGCTGTCTCTTGCTGTTCGGAAACCCACATGGTCCTTTCCGAGGGAATCCAATCAGCAATGCTGGTTCTGAAGGCATTTCTGAAAACTTGGGTTTACGTTTGCAGTCTGATTTACTTTCTTTGATTCAATTTTGAGTAATATTTTGCATGTAAAATGCAGTTTCTCCTGGTTGACTTTGAAATGCTTGACTGCTCTCTGTGAATTCTGCTTTATTTTTTAATTTTGCATCCTTTCTAGTTGGAAGAGTAACCACCTCATCATTGCAGATGAAACAAGAAGGAATGCTTTGGCAAGGAGCTTTGATTTGTTTCATTCCACTTCTAAGATTATCATTAGCTGTAGTTTAGAGTTTTACTATAGAAAAGAAGAGAGGCCTTGGAAATAGCAGCATTTATGGATTTACAGCTTTTCTTAACAAGTAGGTAATGCACAGAGTCATTCATGTAGCTGTTCTGTGGAATTTAACTTTCTTACCTCTCTTATATAGTCATTTCCTGAACTATTCAGGCATGGAACTCCAGTGTATTTAGCATCTTATCATCCTTTATTCTGTACTGCCTGAGGGGGCCACTTTATGTAGATGCTTCTCATAGAACAATTTAATGATGCCAGCACCCCATTTCTTAATGTTGTATGTACCTACACACTTCTGTTCAGGTTTAATGTATTGAACACAGTTATATTCTAAGTGATCTGAGCCATGGTTTAACCAAAAATGCAGAAAGTTAATAGAAATGAGAATAAAAATGAGAGAGAATGTTATGGTAGCATCACAAATTGCAATATTTTGGCTGTTGGCTTTAAAAAGAAATGCAAAAAACCCAAAAGCACTAGAGCCTTTAGCACAGCTTTGATCAGCTGTCAGTGAAAGTGTTGAAAAGTACGTTATCTTTTATGGTTTTGCACGTGTCAACATACTTCTAAAAAAAAGGAGTTCTGTGTGATTCTATGACTTTATGAGATGGTAACTTTAAAAACTTTTTTTAGCGTGAAGGTCTTAAAATCTAAACTTTTTTGTGAGCAGTGAAGCAGAATTCTTTTCATCACATAGAGACTCCTGAGATTTTGGAATGAGCAAGATCTGTCTTTGGGGATATATGTGTATTTATTCTTCCTTAAAATAATATTCATGTGGCATCCCAAGCTACTCTTTGAGCTCTTTGTGCCAGCATGTGGCTGCAAAAGTGAACCTCAGCCACTTTTGCTAGTGACTGGTTGTGGTGGGGGGAAACAGTTTTCCCCCTGAAGTTATAAAATGGTAAAACCCCAGGGGGTGGTGACCCTTGAGGTTTTACCCAATGAGCGCTTCTGCAAAATATAAACATATCACAAGCAGACCAGAAGAGAAGGTGTGGTGATTGTTGTAGTTGAAGAAGTAGCCATGTTGTAGAGCCACAAGGAGAAGCAGCAGCAGCCCCACTGGGGGCTGCCGCCCCCCCCACCTCAGCCCCCAGCTGAGGGGCTGCAGGGACTTGGAACAGTGTAAAACTGGGTTAAGTACCTGTAGCTAGAAAGCTAAAGAAGTTTTCTCCACCGTGAGTTGGCAGACAGAGCAGCAGCATGAGCAGCGTCCAGAGAGCAGTGGCAGAGAGCCAGAAGAGGTAAGGGAGAAGCAGCAGAAACAAACATGCAGCCGAGCAAGAGAGACACAGAGTTGTCCGAGAGAAGGAGAGCCAGCAGCAGAGAGAGCAAGACTAAGCTCTACAGAGAGAGAGAGTGTTTGGGTAAGAACCAAAAAAAACCCCCAAACTCCTTTGAGACCCCTCCTAGGAGGAGGATGATTGACTTTTGCTTGAGAAGAGTCTGGAGTGCTACAGCACTGCAGAAAGGAGCTGAAAAGCTCAGAGAAAGAATGCAGAGGGGGTGACCTTGGCCCCCCTCGCCGCTGCTGCCAAGGTAAGCTAGCAGCCTGAGATCAGAGCACAGAAGCTCTGATAGAACTCTTGAGGCAAAGGCCTTCAACTGAAAGCTGCTCGAGATGTTCTGACTCAGGGGTGAATCCCCTGAGGAAGGGACCTTCATGGGGGGTCTTACATCCCATGATATGATGTGGTGAAGCGAGTTTTGTCCCTGCTACGCAGTCCACGGAAGAGAAGACCCTCGCTTGGAGACGATGGGCCAAGGGGCTTGGATACTGGCAGAGATCCAGCTACAGCTGCTGCATGAGAAGAAGAGAGCCTGCTGCCGTAGAGACTGCTGCTCTGAAAGTAGAAAAGATCTTTTCCTTCTTCCCTCCTGGACTTTTATTTGGAGGGGAGAAGAGATTTGATCCATTGTAAATACTGTTTTGTCATGGTTAGAGATAGCTAAGATTGTATATAATGTATTGTAGTATTTATTTTGTACAGTCATTGTAATATATATTCCCTTCCCCCCATTTTGAGTCTCGTGTGGTGTCTGGAAAACCCATATCACACTGGGTTGAGATGTGGGAGGGGGCTTGGACTAGGGAATTGGATTTTGGGGCTCTCAAACCATGACATTTTCAAGGAACAGTTGAAACTATTGAAGCTGCTAGACTTGTCTGTATTCCTACAGCTACAGTCACAGGATGTTTTTTTTCTGAATTCTGCTGAGATTTTTGTATTTTACAAACCCGGTTACCGTATTTCTATGCAAGTGGTGTTTAACTCATTTGTCTACTTGTTTGTGTTAATTTATTGAACAAAAATCAACCTCCTAAGTCACCAGCAGTGTCAGTTATGCTTATGTAATAAATCAGCACTTGTGTGCAGCATGACTTAATGAGTTATCTATAAATACATTATTCATGTACAACATGGATTAAGTTTTCTGTTCCTGCCACAGCTTTTTGAGGGTATAATGACCCTGAAGGTAGAACCTCCTTCAGTAATTACCCAGTGTTGTGCTGGTGATATAGAGCTGTTCTCACTGGGAAACAGCTCCCTGTTGGTAGCATGCTGGGTCACTGTGGGCTCTGCTTTCCTGCCCTTGGAGGTGGCAGTGAGGGGAAAAAGGGGAAAAAAAAAGTAAATCCTTTGGTGTGGTTAATACAGATATTACTGAATTAATTTTCCCAAGCTGCTATATGTGCCTTGTTCTTTTTATCATCCTCAGAGATATTTGTGACGTTTAGAATGTACATTCACCCTTCTGGTTATTTACCTCACCTGGATTTATGAGTTGTGCTTTGTAGTCGGTCTATACAAAAAGCACATTCCACCAACCTTCCTTTTCTCTCTTCCCATGCAATTTTATCTTTGGTTCATCCAGCTTTTAAATTTTGTCTTTTAAACTGTTGGTTGCTTAGGGCACAGTGACAGGCAGGGAGGCTTTGGCAAAGCTTATGCTTTAACATATATGAAGATCCATTCTTCTCTTACAGCAGATGGCTGACAGATTGTGTTAATGTATTTCCAAATTAATGAGTTGTTTGCATTGTATATGCATTGTGTATGTGCTTATTTGGCTCAGTGTTTTCTGCTTAGTATGCCTTGCCCAAGTAGGGGGTTGGAAGAGGAACATGTTTCTGCAACAGGAATATGCTCTTTTCAGCATCTGCACAGTACAAGTCTCCAGACAGCCAAGCTCTAGAGTAACAAGTCTCAGAAGTGCTTTTCTTGTATATCAGCTTCACATATGGCTGGTTGAATTACAGTAAAATCATTTGAGACTAAAGAATTTAAAACAAAAGAGCAGAATGTGTGATACTTCACGTGCCTTACTGTAACTAAGTCAGTATTCCATATCAGAAATGTGAACTGCATCCTGTGAACATCATGTATGAAGTGACTGCAAAGAGAATCCAAAACAAAGATTTTATACATGCTTAACAACTGGATCACAGTCACATGTAAACAGGATTGCTTGCCTTTGTAGTGAGGATGTTTGTAATTTCTGGGATTAAGAGCAATTCAAATACCTTCTCATAGTGATTTGCTAGGCCTAAAAAGACCTTCTGAGACACATAAACAGGGTTGGTCTGCACTCGTGACCCAAACTAGTCTGTTTGCACTGAGCTGCTCTGTTCTGGATAAATACAGCAGCTGAGACTCAGAAACTTTAGCACTGCGCTGTCACACAGAGAGATGTCAAGAAGAAAGTTGCCCTTCTGCCAAAGAGTAATTGAATTTGTACTCTACAGTTTTGTATTGAATTTTATACTAATTCTATTCAGTCACAAGGTTATCTTTTTAACCTGTTGTTTTCTGTCTGCCTCCATCTAGAGCTCAGAAGGCTATAACATGAGCATCCCTATGCCAGGCCACCCAGTGAATTTTTCTGAGGTAACAATGGCACAGGCTCGGAAGGACGTGGCTAAACTTGAAGAGCTTATTGATACTCATGATGTTGTTTTCCTACTGATGGACACTAGAGAGAGTCGATGGCTTCCTGCTGTCATTGCAGCCAGTAAGAGGAAGGTATTGTACCATTTCTTTTCTTTCATTGTTTCCTTAATTTAAATAGATTTCTGATCCTGAACAATAGTCTTGTATGTCTTTGTAGCTCAAATGAACTTCCCTTTGCCAGTAGAAAGATCAGTGTGTCTTTTTAGTGCAGACTTCACTGAACTATAACTTCAGGTGTGAGTGGGTGTAACTTGATAACTTAATCAATTCCTCCTTAATCCTCCTGTCTTCTCTGCAGTTTGCACCTGTGGTCTTTCAGCAATCTTTTAGCTGTTTAAAAAAGCTCAGAAATGGCATAAAGAGTCAGTTTGCAAAGCTGGGTATTGAACTGGAAAGTGCCAACCTACTCTTCCATATGTATGGTGGTTGGTAATTGTAAGAAATATATGCAATTTTATATGCATATGCATATTTTATATGCAGCCTGTCTGGTTTAGTCAGAACAGGGTTGTTTTAATGATCTCTAAAACCTCCCCCCACATTTGCTTAGCTAACAGTGCCCCACTACGTTTGCCTTGCAGCATTCAAATCATATTCTGACGACAAATTTTAAAATTTCTTTGTGACACTTCTCTGTTATTCAGTGGCATAGTGTGTCTGCATCACAGTTAGTTGATTTGATAAGATCACTTTGATATGAGGAGATGGAATTCCCTGTCACTGAATAAGCACAGCAGTAAATCTCAAGGTGTCCAAACTGAAATGCTCAGTACTTCGTGCTGACACGCATCGAATGAGAGCTCTGTTTCAAACGCAATCTGGTATGATGACTGCAGATCTGAAGTACTGCAGTTTGGTCCCCAAGGTCTCAAAAAAGGCACATGGAATATGAAGAACCTAGTGAGTGAGAATGTGTGTAAAGTGCATAAAAACAGGTACATAGGTAGAAGAAAGAGCTGGTTTTCCCATATAGTCATTCTTTGATATTCCTGCAGTCCTCTCCCCAAAACAAGCATCTTAGACCCCTCAAGTGTTAAATCCTCATGTCAGATGTTAAACCTTTGTTCCTCTTGAGCACTGGAACTTGTAAAATTTTGCGCCTTTTTTTTTTTTTAATGCATGCCAAGAGACACTTTTCCATTGTCTCTTTATCCAAACCAGATGATTCTGGGTTTTTTTGTTAAGGGTCAATCAGTTAGATTGAAATAGTTGCAAGCCAGTAAACTGAAAAGAGAGAAACAGCTTATTGCAGTGGGAAGTGTTTGGCAATGTTATTAATTTCTGGTAATACCAGCCGTGCCATGTTACTGATATTTCGAAGGTGGAATACCATATTCAGGCTTTACAGGTAGATGTAATGAGAAGATGCAGTCTTTTAATTGCTGTAGACCTGGCTGTGCTGCCACAGATTCAACAGCATGGTTCTACTTTAGAAGTGAGGGGAGAATAAACTACTACGAAAGAGACTATCCAGAAATTATTTGGAATACTGAGAATGATGATGCAACTCACAAGCTTGCTGTTAGGATGGCTAATTCTTCATAGCTTCCCTCGGAGTCCCTCTTTTAAATAATTCCCGCCTATAAGAATGAAAAATTACGAACTGCTGCACTAGAATTTCTATCAAAAGTATCTGCATGTGAAGCAGCGTAGAATTTTCCTTTAGATTTTACTGGCTACAGTCATTATTTTATTGATGTTATGCTTATAACATACAGAGCTCCAGATTACCCTAACACTTGCCAAAAACCAGAGAGAAAAGGGAAAATGATGACAGTGTAACTGTGCCATAGCTGCTTGTGCTCCCCACGTGACTAAGCATATGCATATGAAGACCATAAGTAATCATTAATTGCTTTCCTTACTGAGCAGAAGTTTGTTTTGGTTTTTTTTTGGATAACAGATGGTGTTTCACTGCTTGAAGTTCCTGTTACTTCTTTGTCAGCAAGTGTGCATAGGTTTGTGTAGCAGGTAGTTGGAGTCATTAATTTGTATCAGATTTCCCTGAAAGACACAGAAAAAGGCGAAGGTTTATGCCTTTCTGAAACAGACTTTTATTTAGGTTTTGTTTCTTAGAAGCACTTGATAACTGGAATTCTGCACCTTTCAGAAACTTTATTGTTTATTACAAGGATGGTAGATATGCAGTTAATGGGTTGTTCATCTATGTACAGGATGTGGGGGTTTTTGACATTTACAGTTAATAAAGCCTTGAGGCCTTTTTTTCCCCTCCCTTTTTGGCTCACTTAAAATCTCTTGTTCTCCCTTTATTGTTCACAGTTGGTCATCAATGCTGCCTTGGGATTTGACACTTTTGTTGTTATGAGACACGGCCTAAAGAAACCAAAACAGCAAGAGTCTGGTGATTTGTGTTTCAGCAATGCTGCTGGTCCTTCTGATCTTTTGGGATCGTCACTCTTTTCAAATATCCCTGGCTATAAACTGGGCTGCTACTTCTGCAATGATGTTGTGGCACCAGGGGATGTGAGTAGAACTTTATGCAACTGGTGATTATATATTTCTTCTGTGGTGACTTGAATTTTTTATTTCCTTTAAATGAAGTTTCATGAAGGGATTTGTTTTATGTTGATGTACATGGGATTAAGAAATGGCTCATCTTTTACTTGGAAGATCAAAGAAATTAACTGCACAGAACTAAGGTTGTTTTGTGTAGCAGGACAGAGTTACTTTTTTTCTTTCCTTTAGAATTGTCTATCTTTGTAGTCCACCAGGGATCGGACACTGGACCAGCAGTGCACAGTCAGTCGCCCTGGATTAGCCATGGTAGCTGGAGCCCTTGCAGTGGAATTAATGGTTTCTGTTTTACAGCATCCAGAAGGGTGAGTCATTTCTGCACTGGTATTATCTGAGAAATAAGACAAATTCAATAAAATCTTTTGAGAAGAAGGAAGTACACACCAAGTAGGACAATTCTGTAAGGTGTAGTGTTGTCTGTAGATTAATGTAATCTATAGATCACATCTACCATATTAGTGTAATTTAACAGTGTCTGAGAGAACTGATTCATCAAATCTTGAGTTTTTCTTTTTATTTTCTCTCTGAGTTTAACAGTAGAAAAGTATTGAGAAGAAAATATTGCTGTTAGTGGATCTTGGCATTCCCTTGTTGGACAGTGTTTGAGTGTAATGAACAGCTGTTGTAACTATCTGTGTCCCATGAAGGGCTTCAAGATAAGCCACATATTGCAAACCTTAATTAAAATTAAGTGGGTTTAATACAGTAATTATTCTGAAATCCTGCAACTTGAAATCGAGGCTTTTTTTCTGTCTTTAAAATCCGTAAACGAAAAAGTGACTTAGGAGTTGGCCATGAGCACATTACAGGTCTCAGACTGATTTATATCCCCATGGTGTATCTTAGTTACTCTGAAACAGACTTTCCAGATAGGTTCCTTTCCAGATTCTAAACCGTGAGCTGTAACAAAATGCCTCGAAGCTGACTGGAAATTTTGACTCTTGAATGTGCTGTCTTGTTCTAATTTTCCTTCTTGAATTTTTGGCAGCGGTTATGCTGTGGCCAGCAGTAGTGATGATAGAATGAATGAGCCCCCTACTTCTCTTGGACTTGTTCCTCATCAGGTAAATAATTTGTGAGTAAATGCTTTTGTTTAAGACGTGGGAACTGATAAAAGACAAATGTCACAGATTTTGTCTCCTTAACAAAAACATGCAATATACTGATTCCATTCCTCAAAGGACCGACTCTCCATGTTTGTTTAAAAAAAACATATATGAATAATATTAATTCATCACACAGGCCAAGGTAGTTGTGTTCCTGGCATTGTGTCTGTCCTCCTTGTGGATGCACAGATCCTGCTATCTACATAGCAAGAATTTCGTCGGAGCAGGCAATATGTGAATAAGGAAACCTCTGACTGTCCTGTTCCCCATCAGAGCTGACAATATGATCATTTCAAAGTGACTTTTGTTCCCTTTTTAAATCTCTTCAGAATATGAAAAAAATTCAAATCCAGCCAACTCACAATTATTATAGTTCTCCAAAATATTCATGTATTTTTGGTACAATACAGCACTTTTTTCTTTTACTCAACCCAAACGCTAGTTACAAATGTGCTAAGGATAAAGTTTTTCAAATTGCTGGATAGACTTGTTCTTATTTCTTATATTATACAGTCAAAAAACTGTCTCCTGATTTTACCCACAGTCATATCCTCTTTGATATTGTCATTGGGAACTAGAATTATTCTGTGCCTCTTTCCTTATGTTGCTATCCGAATGACTGTAAGCTTCCATTGTATAAATAAACCATTTATTTGTTTCTGAGCAGTATTTTTAGGTTCTGTTGTTTTTTGTGGGTTTTTTACACTAAGAATGAATCTTGATTCAGAAAAACATAAAGCTACTAATATGTTGTCTTTGCAGCATCCCAGTGTCTCGGGGTCTGGGCTGTATAAAATCTGTCTGATTTTGTTTATAATTTTATGTAATGACCAGTGTGCACACTTGGGTCATTTTATGCAGTGGGGTACCCTAGGTTCTCCCTGGGTTCTCTCTCTCCAGGAAGTCTGGAGTCTCTTCAGTTCTTTCTCAGGAGTCCCCTGAAGTTTTTCCCCTTTTTACTGTGGACACTCAGCTTGGGACTGGTCAGGAATATCCAGTTCTTGATTGACTGGTTCATGTCCCCTCAGTATGAGGCTTTTGTCCCTGCTGGGACTTTTGATCTCATCTGGAAGGGTCTCAACAATTTCCAGCTTTGGCACTAATTGATAAGTTTGTTTCTTTCCCAGTGTTATTTATAACTTAGTTATTCCCATATCCTATAGTGTTATCTGTAGTTCCAATGCTAGGGGGCCTCCCCGGTGGTTGGGGGCCTCCCCGGTGGTCTCGTGGTTAGGATGCAGCGCTCTCACCGCCGTGGCCCGGGTTCGATTCCCGGTCAGGGAACCCCTCCGGGCAGATGGAGCTCGTTCAGCCCTGTAAGGCCATCCATCTAAGAGAAGGTCACTCTAAACAAACCTACGTCCTGAGGACCTCGCTGCCACCGTCCGAGCTTCGCTCGACCCCGGCAGATGAACCTTAGGATTAAAGGGTGGGCTCAGTTCAGCGCACGCTGTGTCTCACCTAAAAAATCCACTGCGCAGGCTCGAAGGGTTAATGACCTTTCCCAAATCTTCGTTTGCGAAGACTGGCCATACACTGTTCCAATGCTAGTGCTGTTGTCAGTCAAGTCAAGCCCACACAAGCTGCTGAGGGCGATATTTTGACCTCTTACATCTCAGTAGGACGCAGAATCCAAATCTAAGTCTTGTTCATTTGCTGATCCAGATACTGATTTATCACTGGAGAAGATTTTGCTTTCTTAGTTGACAAACTAATGTCTGTAATTATTGGGATTAATTATCTATTATTATCAGAATGCCTCCTGTGATCATATGGAATGGTAGTATGAAAGACATTTTACTCTTGCTAGATCAGTTTGTTTGGGAAAATAATTTCAGTAATTTTGACAGTTGAATCTGTGAGTCTTATACAGTGATTTTGTTCTCAAATAGTGGATATGCTCCAGACCTCCGAAAAACACATCTGCAATTTGAACTTTCTCTTAGCACCTAAAAAGGGATAGTGAAGAAGTAATTTATTTTCCCCCAACAAAAAGCAAGGAATATTACATAATGTAGTTAATATTTTTTAGAATATTTCCTAGTAAACTTTAGAAATTATACTGTTTCTAGTGGAAAAATAATGGTTTCTCAGTTCATGTGTTTTTGACTGATGAGAATATCAACTGTCCAGTCAGTGCTTTCTGATTTGGTTTATATCCCTTTTACTTGCGTTCTATCTCTGTTTTGGAGTATGCTTTCAGATATGATTCGTGTCAAATATAGATTTTAACTGGAAAACTATTCATAGAATTGTGACTTCTGTCAATCCTATACCTGTTTTCACATTTACATTTAGTGACTGTTATGAATGTCTTCTCTTTTAGACATGCTAACACAAATACAGCTTCAGTTGGTATCAAGTGAAAACAGATAATATTTTTTTCAAAGAATGTGAAATCTAATCCTTTTACAAACTGCTGGTTTCTCTTAGCAGTCAGCCATCTAACCAACTGGGGAAGTGCAATATTTTCTCCAGGACTCTATAATTAACTGTTAGTTTTTGGGGAGGTGTTTTATGTTGGTCTTTGTTCACTTTGTGAGCCAAATACTGTGGAAAAAGTGGGGTAGTAATTAATACAGCAGTCTTCTTTTTGAGATGGTATTGCTTGACGGATAAAAAGCGTTGCACACTCATAGACTCTTGGACTGTCATAAATGAACTGGATTTAGTTCCAGGAAGTGACTTGGAGTTCCTTGGATATTGGAAGTACAGAACAGTGGTACCAGAAAGGCTTGATTCTGTTGTTTTCTTTTCATCTTTCTTTGTGTAAAAAATGGCTGTATTTTTGTGTTCTGATACCATGTATGGCTTGGCATTTCTGCAAAAATACCTTTGTATTAATACTAGTTATAGTATTTAATAGTATAAATTGCTTTTGGCTTCCCAGGTCTCTGCCATTCCAGCTCCATTAAATGTGTGGAGTGTATGTTGGATGGATTTCCATAACAGACTTCAAAATTAAGGCATTATTATTTGTATTACAGAGTTACTAAAGTTCTGTTCTTCATGACATCTCTTCATTGTAATAGGCCTATAAAAGCACAGAATAAAAAGGACGATCAATACTCCAAAGAATTCATAGTCTGAATATTCAAACATGCTGCAAAGTGTTTGGTCTGGAATTTTAAATTCTCCTATCAGTACTATCATATTAACATTACAGTTTAGTAATGCACAACAGCTGGATTTTCAGACTATATGTTAGAAATGGGCGATAAAAGTATGTTTAACTGGTTATGCCATGACTTTTTATTTTTGATCAAATTTTTGCACTCAGAAAAGGCAGACTGCAGGTGGTGCTGTGCCTCTATTTCTGGCTAAACAGTGTTGCATTTAGATAGTTGTGCCTTTATTTGCATATAGAAAAACAGTAATATGTGTTAGTATGAATTTACTACAGGTGTTACTGAGGGTGACTGTTAGAATGTTATATACCCTAGTTAGAGATTGTGTATCTTCAGTTCATGTTGAATTCTGGAAGTGTTTTAAAACAGTATTGTAATTTTCTTTCCTCTTCTAGATCCGAGGATTTTTATCAAGATTTGATAATGTTCTTCCAGTCAGCCTGGCATTTGATAAGTGCACAGCCTGCTCAGCCAAGGTAAGTCTAAGTTTGTCTGTGCTTTATTTATATGTCTTGCTCTGGGTCAGTCTTGGAGTACTGTGGACTGCTTTATGTTTGACTTTTTGTCTGTCTTCCTTAGAAATTGGAATTGCTTCAGCTTGCTTCAGCTGAAGTTCTTGTGCCCTCCTACCCTTCTTTTTTTGCTGTTTTCCAAGTTTCTTTGACATCACCTATTAGCATGCTATCTCCATGTAAATGTTCTAGTCAGCTGAAGAATCCAAGAAGAGAGTGGATTCTGAAACATTTCTGAAAGGTTTTTCACATAAATACTGTCAATATCTTTTAGTTTTGTGGGAAGAAATAAGATTGATATTGTTTAAGAAATTCTTTCTGATGTCTGATAAATACAACTTTTTAGCTTTCTGGAACTTAAGCAACTTTGTGTATTTGTAAAGATATTAAATTTCTGTTTTGTGATATGAAACAGACATATAAAGAACAATTGAGGAAAAAAAAATTGCTTCTTAATTGAAGAGACTGTTCATTTTGGTGCTGGTGTTGACAGTCCTGAGTCAGCTCACAGTTTGCAGCTGTTCCTTGGCTCCGTGCTGTGTCCTGCCAGAACAGTGGGGCAGCTCTTGAATTGTCTTCCTGTACTGTGACCTGGAAAAGTTTTCTCTCACAAGTTTTCTATGGCCATGTAGTGCAAGTTCAAGAAGTTTTGAGAGGGATATCTTGATAGGAGGTTTCAGAGGTTTTGACTCGTGGTTTGGACTGCTTGGGAGTGCCATTGATTTGATTCCCTTTTGTGCACCTTGAGACCGACTGCAAGAAGTTCTTTCTGTTCTTTTCACTGCACTTGCCCTTCTTCCAAACAGCCATCAAAAACTCCTGGGCCACTGTCATTTTTTTGAGAACTTGCACAATATCTTATTCTACAGTATTCCTTTTATTCCTCTGGGCTACCTGGGTTCATTTGACAAGTTTTGAAGGACGCTTAATGTGCATTTCTCCTCAAAAGTTGAAGCATTAAACTTGCACATTTCTAAAAATAACAGCAGTTTGGTCTACCCTTTTGAATAGCTGACAGCTCAGCAGTAGCTAAAATTTGATGGTGGAGCCTGAGGAGTTAAACTGTTAGAATAAGCTTATTTCTTTTTTTTTCTTTTTTTTTTATCTCCAATCCAAGACATACCAGTATATAAAAAGAATAAAAATGTACACCTATATAGATAAATGCAGGTATCAATTTTTTGTTAGCAAATAATTTCCTCTCGGAGATCATTTAAAGAGAGCCCAGTTTTACATAAACAGACTTGGCGATTTAATAAAAACTGACTTGGATTTTAGCAGCTGTTCTATTCCCAGAGAGATCACTTTTCATGTGGTTTGGGTATTAAATTACTTCTGTGCTGAAAAGGTTGCTTCATTGGCGCACATATTTCCTTACAGTAGAAACACAGGCTTTGTTTACTTTTCTAACTTTCTATTTATTAGCACAAGAATATGTCACCCTGCATTATGTGGAAATCTGATGCTAATACTTTGAAATGACAAATCCAATTACAGTTTAATTTTAGTCTGTATGTTGGTTTGTTGTATGGTGGTGTTTTCTTGGTTTGGTTTTTTTTTTTTAATATAGTAATTTAGCATAATTTCATCCTGCTCTATGTCAGATTTACTGTAGATTCAGACTTTTAGCACAGAAGTGGCTTCGCTGATATAATTGAATTTGCTGGCACCATATTCATTTTTGTTCTTTCTTACGTCAGCATTCTCTCTCTTGAGCTCTTGCCACTCTGTTACTCTTAAAACATAAAACTAATAAATTAGGAATTTTTAAAAAATTCCAATACATTCTTAAGCCATCTAGTGTAGCTGGATGACTTAGGAGAAGCTGCTAATGATCTGCAAGTCCTTTTTGGTTTGACTCACAGTCATTACTTCATCTCGCTGGTTTTGAAGCTGAGGAGACCAGATGTCCAATAGCCAACTCTTCCATATCCAGAATTGTCCCAAACAGGCTGCATGCCAGAAAAGCTTCCCACAGGCAGTTGTTCAGGAATTTTGGGGTGGTCGCAGCAGGAAACCATTCTATTTTTATTCTGGGCCAAATTTTCCTTGTGTGATTTCCCCTGCTGTCTTATTCTGATTCTGCAGAAGTGTGTGCTGGAATGTCAAATGTCCCTCCTCGGAGCTAAGGGCACTGCCAGTGGAGCTCTGAGGAGCAGGGAAAACTCTTCTGGTGCCAAACTGGTTCTGTAACTGAAAAGGGAGAGCCCCAAGTTCTTTAGTATCGATATTTATTTGTAACAGCTGCTTTACTTACAGAATGTGAATATTAAGCTTATTACCGTGCTAATTAAGCTGTCTGTTTACCCTTATGGGAGCAAAATCAGAGTATTTGCTCATAATATTATGATGAGAAGCATTGGAATTCCTTAAAAAAGCAGAACGGTCCTAATCCTGTGCTAGTAGACCCTTGCAGACAACTGGCTAAAACCTTGACACAGGAATGTTAAAATATGTATTTTAATGCAAAACTGCCAGTGTTTATATTTTAATGAGGGTAGTAAACATTTTCATGTTATTGCTCCCCTTGTTGTGCATCGCGGAACAAACAAGGAGGCCTCGTAGAGTCAGAGTTTAACGTCATTAAGGAAAATTGCTACCAACCAACTTGGATACACAGATGCCCCCTCTGTTTTTACATAGATCTCACATTTCCTCCTGAGATAAGATTTATCATCCATGTGCTGGAAAGCTGGCTTGTTTTCCTTAAAGATATTTTCTCCTTCCCCTACTACAATCATTCTCATGTAATTATTTCCACTACGAAATTTTACAAAATCACTGTAAGTATGTCTACTAATTTTCAAGTTCTTTCTCAACTCTCCATTCAGTATGCTGAAAACTTGAGCTGCTGATGTAGTTTTTTAACCACTGAGTAATCTCACTGATTTAGCATTAAATGTTTTTCAGTTTCATCTCATGTCAGGAAGGGACAGACACTGGGATCAGGGATGGTATTCTAGGCATTATGTTACAATTTCTGCTTTCAGTCAAGGTAGTCCCCTACACTTGGAAATGTTTTCCCCTTTTAACATCCCAGGAATACATTAAACACTTTTGCCGTGACATTTACTGAGTGCCTGGGTTGTGTAAGTTGCTTGTGAGTGTTTCAGTTTTTAAATCTATCATCATGTAGTCTTAACAATGCTTTCATTGTTCTCATCTGCTGACTGCTGTGCATGCATTTTTACTTTAAACTGTTCTGATCAGTTATGACAGTAACTTGCAATATTCAACTTACTGGTGTTTTTCAGTTGACATAATTTTAATTTTGATTCCAGCAAGTCCCTTCATATTTGCCCCAGCTGCACTGAGAAAAACATTCCTGTTTGCTTTCTCCCAGTAGTAGCATATTATACAACCTGTCAGTGAAACTCTTGAAGCATTTTATATTCTACATTTCTCAATTCAAGTACTGTGCTGATGTTAGAGATGTAAAAATCGTGGGGGGGAAAAAAGCCTTGATCTCTTCCTGTACTAAAAAAAGCAAACTCTTACAGAGCTTGCAGAAATGATGAAGGAAATGAAGAGAAAAGTTTGTCCTTCAGGAATTAATGTTTTAAAAATTTAAAAGAATGTTTTAAAAGAGCTGATTCTGGAGCTGTGCTGTAACATTGAGTCTGCATAACCAAGTCCATTTATAACTTTCCTTATTTCCTGAATTTACATATGTTAACATTTGGCTCGTCCATTTACAGTGCAGCCTCTATAATATTGGGCAAATTTCATTCAGACTTGAAGAGTGTCTCATAGGTACACCTAGGCATATTTTCAACATACTGAGTTAAATCTAATACTTTTCTTACTTTTAAGCTGGCATAGAAGTTTGCTTTATGGTGAGTTACAGAAATTTATCACTTTTGCTTTTGCTCTTTGAAAAATGTCATTTTAACTGGGGGAAGCAGAAGGCAGGATTATCTTGCCCATAACTTTTGAAATATCAGGCAGCCTTTACCTCTCTGGAAATGAATTTTAAATTAAGTGAGAGAATTGAAATGATTTATCTTTTCAAAATGAGTCACGGTGAGGATGTTTTACTGCTCATTACCTGAAAGGTGTGCATTCTTCAAAATACTGCCTGGTCTTACTATTTTAAAAATACTGAACTTTTACGATAAAGTCAACAAATTATAATGTAGAGTATCCCAAGTAAAAGGATACTTACAGAATGAAGCTGTGATGTGGAGTGAGAATGCCACATCACACGCTAAGAAATTATGACCATGGTAATGTGACCATTATGGTGGAATTTTGTTCCCTTAGAGGGCAGCAAATGTGATAAAGAACCTCAGAAATCTTAAAAGTTACATTGCCCTATTTTGTGAACAGAGAAGAGGGTGTGGAGGCTGTACAGACAGGAGAGGTGATCATTGAAAAATGGAACATGTATGTGTATATATATATATATATAATGGAACAATAACAACACTGAATCTAATAGGGTAAGAGAGAGCTCATTATCTCTGTCCTGTATCTGAGAAAAAATACATGAAGTTTTAATGAAGTATGTGTAGGTGAGTGGGGAAGTTACTCCTTGCTTAGTCCATCGTGATGACTGGGAACATCATGGCTAATCCTACATGAAGACAGTAGTGCTGAACTTGCACAGAACAGCTCCTTGTGAAAGGAAGGGACATGGGGAAAGATAAAACATATTCATGTCAACTCTTAAATTGTGCCCTTTACCAAAATTCAGCAAGCAGGAGACTGCCATGTGTTGGCACTGCTCTGGCTGGATTGTGAGCGGGAAATGGTGGATCTTTAGCACCAGCTGTTCAGAGGTGGTGGATGCAGATTGATCCATGTTTAATAGATAACATAAGTCGTTGACACCAAACAGCCCCCCAGTGTCAACAGAAGAGAGGATTTTTAAAAATGAAGCAAAACTTTATATTACACTTTATATTAAGGTACTGAAGAGAAATAAGGTTATTTAAAAACTCAGGCAGCTCACAAGGATAGTTTAGAACTTTAACCAGTGCTGCTGCTGGCAGCATTTACTTGTGCTCTTCTGCCCCACCAGACATGATGATGTTGGACGTCTTTAACGAACAATTGCTCCTAACCATTCCATTGTTTCTGTGTTGCAACTTCTAACATATCTGTGAAATGGCTTCTTAATCAATTTACTGTTACATTTTCTTCAATTAAGATAAATCTATCAAGTAAAAAAGAATTCAGGAGACATTTTTTTTTCTCTTTTTGACTACGTTCTTATTCTCTGTTGTAATTTAGTTGGAGTTACAGTGGGGACTAATTTCTTGCTGTTATTACTTACTGTTTCTTTTAAGGAGAAGAAATTGTGCTTCTCCATGGGAAATCGAGGAGACATTATTCCATTTCAGATTCTCTTGTTAGTGTATTGATCTGTATTAATTGACATTGTTTATACAAAGTGAAAGATCAGTTTGTGTCTTGTCATACTAAACCACCCATCCAAATACTTTGACATGGGTGAGGATCTGTTTTGTGTTCAGGGCTCTGAGAGGAGGATGCGTTTCATAACTTCTGACTTCAGGAGAGGTAGATCTTTCCCAAGGTAGCAGCTGGATATGCAGTGTCCAAGCACTTGTTTTGAGTGTGGGTGTTTGCAACTGTCTTTAAATGTTGAAAAGTGAAGATTTGTGTCTTTCATACTTTGCTGAACAAAACCGGTTTTTATTACTCAGCCCCCAATCCAAAGATAATTGTATTTATTGTCTCCAATCCACTTGTCTTCATCAGGTAAGACTTCTCTGCATGGCAAATGCAACTATTACAATCTTAGGGAGTGTAAGTATAACTTGGCATAGAAAATAACAGAGTAAACCACATTCCTTCCCAGATCATTCTGGTTTGGGGTCTTGCCTTCACAACACAAGAGAGTGGATAGAGTGCAGGTTTACTGCAAAGTGTTTTAGGAACCATTCTTCAGTATTGTGTTCTTTGCATTGGAAGTTCTGAACTCTGCTGATTAAATAATTAAGGAGGTTTCTTGAAAGGGAAAGACAAAGAGGAAGGGAGGAAAAAAAAGAACAGAGAACATAAAACTCTGAAATTCATGTTATTCTCTCTTCCTTTTGCTCTCGAAAATAAGCAGTTCTGTTGTTATTACTTCTGGTTTTGGAGCAGTAAAGTTGCTAGATGAAGAATCCCTTGCTAGTAAGTAGGTAACACCTTTTTGCCCTTCAGAGAAGTAAACAAATTATTTTGTTGTTCTGTATTTCTTTTATTTGGTCAATTTGTTGTTTCCTGATGTTTCAGTGAAATAGCATGTCCATTCATGCTGCTGTGGCAATGTACCATGTTAGATGGTAGAATCAAAGTTGTGTTGCAGAAAGTCCCAGAGTTCAGTCCAAGAAGCAGCTGGTGTGACTGATTGGTCCAAGACATTGACTCATTTGCTTCTTTCCAAGTTAAATAGCATTAAAAGTAGTAAAAATATGTTCCAGTAATTGTTCAGTGACCTTAAATGGATGTAAGATATTATTCTAAACAGTCCTGAGTGGGAGAGAGAATGGTTTATGAAGTCCATTAAACAGAAGTCTGTATTATCTGAACTAAAAGAAAAAAGTGGAATTGATTGAAGTCTTGAAGTGAAAATACTTATATAGTTTCTGAACCATGAATAAAATTAATTTTCCAAAGTAAGTTAAGTTTAACTTACTTTAAAATGCTGCTTTTTAAGGGGAAGAAACCTGTCACTCTTAAAAACAATGGATTAATATTTCTGACAGGTTGTATTTCTGTTGCATTTAAATTAAATTCTGTGGGTCTTAGAAGATTGGGGTTTTGTTGTTGTTTTTTTTTCCCAATATTTATTGTTCCTTCGATTCAATTACATTTTAACTACAATTAGTACAAAGTAAAGGACTATCTGGAAAAAGACAGCATCATTGCAGTTTTCTAGTATTGACATGTTCAATACCTAACTGTGCCTAGAATACCATTTGTAATAATTTATTCTAATGGCAATTAGGTACTACCTTGTCAGATCTCTGTAAAGCTGTTACAGAATTCATTTTCTGTCAGTAAAAACAAAACCGAACTAAAACACTTTGACTTAAAATATCTAATGCCTCCTATTCCCTTATTTATTGTTCTGTTATTCCAAGGGTTCAATGCATATTCATAGACACAGCACACTTTTATATTTTTAATTATTATAATTGTTTCTTTTATGTTTTTCTTCATTCTCCTCGTTGCAGTCTTTGACAGGAGCGGTCTACATCAATGCCTGTTTTCTTTAGTTAAACTTAAATCATCAGCCTTGCTTTACTGGAAAGCAGTTGTTTTGTTTAGAAAAGCCCATGTAGGCATTGTTGAACAGTTAAAGTTAAGTTTGACTTTTATTCAATTTTTCCACATTTCTACAGGGTTGCCCATATCTGTGTCTCTGCAGAATTGCTTCTGTTTTCTTTGAAATTGGAAAAGAGTGAAGGAAATTTAATTTAAAAAGATGATAAAACAGTTCAAATTTATGAAATCCACTAAATACAGTTTTGAAGAAAATACTACTGTTCCTCCAGTGTGATTTTGCATAGATATTGTACACATCCAGATAGTGAAATCCTCTTCTCTGAAATAGCCTACAAAATCTGGGTTTTTAAGCCTAGATCTGAAACTACTGAGCAGCTGCAGTTTCTGTTTGAGGCAGTGATAGTTTTGGGTGCTCAGTGTCTGACAGACCATGCCTTATTGTTGAAGTGCTGATGGCCGGGGAAAGCTGGATGGAATAAATGACTTTATGTGCAGTACCCAGTGCTGGCTTTTGGCTTGCTTAAATCAGCCCTTCAGAGATGGACTACTCCTGTCTTTGTATAATCAAATTGTACATGCAGCCAAAGCAGCCTTCAGCATCAGGCAGTTGCTTTTCTGTGAGAAGAATCATTTTCTTAGATGTTGGGGAAGTGCCCTTGCTTCACTCCCAGCATTAGGGAATCTCTGCTGCTTCTGGACTGTCCGTTCAAGGCAAACCCCAGGATTGTGCTCTGGATGTCTGTCCCCATATATGGGATGTGTTATCCAGCCCTAAATTGTCAATGCCCTCGGATGGGACTGGGGAAAGAGAAGGGCTTTTTGAGTTGTTGTACAATAGATGGTGACTAATGCCAGAATGAACTGGAGCCAAACATGTTGTAACTGCTGATGAGCTAATCAGCATAAATTCTGGACAGGAAGTAGAATGGGGATAAATAAAGTTGTTAATATCCATCCGGTGTAAAACATGGAGCAAGTAGGAAATGGCAATTAGGTGACTTAAAGATACACCAGTGTGTTAAAAGAGGTCAGGACAGATGATCTAATGGTATTGGCTACTAGAAAACTCTTTTGTTCCTCTTTCTTCATCTCTAGAATGGAGATGTTTATTTTCTTATGCTCTCTGTTCCTTTCTCCTCTTACCTTTCTATTTACTAATGCTTTCTGGCAGGAAGTGCCTTAAACTTGTATGCTGTGCAGTAGAGTCCTTGTATTGACTGGAATCTGCAAATACTGTTATGTTTAATTGCTGAGAAATATTTTAGAAAGGAAAGAGTAGCTAAAATAAAAATCTTGTAGTTTTGTCTGTATTATTACTCTATCAATTCGTAACAGGAAAAATGACTACTTTTGTATAAAGCCCATCAAGGTCATTTCAGAAAAGCTCAGAATGCATGCAGCTCCCAAGAACTAAATGTTGGCAAGATTGACATATCTTAAAATTCTAAGAACTCTACTTTTCCTCCTTTTTCCTTTGTTTCTTTTTTTCAGGAGAAACTGAAAAGTTCTAAGTAGAAAAAAAATCTTGTTGAGACCTTTCAGGGCCAGTTCTTCAGTAAGTTAGTATTCCATTTCCTGTCCACTGTCATTCAGAATTGCTGTAGGAAATAGCAACAGACAAAACACATTTGTCTGAATACATTCCTACTCTAAATTAAAGCAGCAATCTGTTCCTTAAATGATTTTTCAGCACATTGAACTCAGATTAGGTAAGGTTTGAGACTGATTTGCTCTCATTTTTAATCCTGATTATGGGAAGGTAAGGAGAGAATTGTGTATGCAGAGGGTGTTTTAATTATTTGGACGTGAGCCAAAAATTATGCAATTTTTGCCTTGTAATTTATAACTGTCCCATGTTTCCAGAGTAGCCTTGTTCAGTGTGGACCTGGAGTGCAGCGTTTTTCAAAACTTTTTTCTGTGATCTTGTTCTTAAAACTTAGTCATGTGTGAATGCACTTGGAGTATTATCTAAAGGTGAAGTGTTTTAAGAATCAATTTTGTGCTCATGTAACATTATCAGACTTTTTTGTTCCAATATCATGAACTGAGTCCGTGAAAAATCATTACCCGATTTTCACAAAAGTGCAGTTCTGTTGCATTCTTTTTCAGAGATGTATTACAGCATCACCTTATTAGACTTTTTTTTTTACAACTTCTCAATATCAAATGGCAATAAAAATTGAGAACTTCATGAAAAGGCAAGAGTCTAGGAGATGAGGGTTTTTTAAGGAGACCAGAATTATGGGTCTCATGATAAAATTTTGAACATTAGCAGTGCTGTGCAACTGCCTGGGCCCAAGGTCCTGATGGTTCAGCTTATTATCTTCTCATTTAAGAGGATTCTTCACAGCATTGTCATCCTTCACTAAACTTACCGTTTTAATAGCAGATACGTTGAACTTTGAAGAGGGGACCTGGCAAGACTTTTACGTGTCTGTCTTATTTTCCAAGTAGCTGTTGAAACTGAAATATCTCTTTTTTCAAGCTACACGGTAGTTTTCTGTTCACTCTGCTTTGCCTGCGATAACCAGATAGTTAACAGTGTGCAAAAATATGTGTAGACATGTCAAATTTCTAAATAGAACATTGAATATTGTGATTTTCCTGACTCTGAAATGTTTTGTGAAGTATCTGCCCCCTTTGAAAGAGGTAGGACAGGGAGGGAAGTGTTCTGTCATCTCTGAAGAAAGTGTTTAAAGCCAGGAAGAGTGTAAAACACAGCAACCCTCATTTTGGAGGTGGGCTACTCATAGATCTTTCTTAGTGTAAACAATCCATCTAGTTTTAGTAATAATTATTTTATTTTTTCTGGAAAGTAAACAACACTGTTTCAAGCTCTGCAGATGCAAAATGCCTAGGAAAGAAAAAAGCCAACCCAAATGTAAATACTGGTGAAAAGTTTTAAATTTCTGTGACAGAAATAAGGCATAAACTATAAGCCAGTTTTGCATCAGTAGCCAGGTTCTTTGGGTTAGGAGCTTGTTTTTTGTGTGCTTACTTAACCAGATATTAACTTTTATGCTATAAAGCAGTGCTGGAGCCTGATTCTCTTTCTGGATGTCTTTCTACTCAGGAAACTGAGACTTCTTTGTGCAGAATATTGTTAAAAAGAATATAACACAAAGGCTGCACATCTGTTTCCCGTTTCAAAACAAGTTCTTTTACTCTAGGTCTGTATTTCTTTCCTCCTGCCATGAGATTTGTTTTTTTTTCCTTCAGTAAACAGACGAGTATAAAAAGATTACTCATGAAATGGGTTACTGGGTATTGTTTACATGGGAGAATTTGGCAATACATTAATTTGGCCCTGTTGTGATAATGTGCATCCACAGCTTCGTTTGTTCCACTAAAATGTGGATTCTCCTGTAGCTGCTCTGAAATAGAGGACATGGTACTTTCCAGTTCTCCTCCTAAGATCTGACAAATGACCTACAAGTGAGAAAAAAGATAAGAATGCCCTAATAAATCTTTATTGCTCCAGCTTTCCAGGCCTGGTGCTAGAATTATACCCTTCTAGTTCTTTATGTCGTTGCTGTTTTGCAGTTTTTTTCTGCTTGAGAAAATTAATTGCTGCATAGTGACATATGACTGGGTAGAGACACTTTTATTCCCAGGAAAAGTTTATTAATGCAGGATTTTTCACATCTGCAACTAAATAGTTTGAGATCAGTAGTAATAAAAATTAGAACATCTCTCAAGTATTTTCTTTCCATAAAGCTGTTATTCAGAATGATCACATTGGTTCCAAGTGTAGTATCAGCAGCAAAGAGAATTGTTCAGAAGTGCAAAAGCAAGCTCATGCCGACTTATTAAATCTGGAAAAAATTTTTAGAATTATTTTGTGTCCATTTGTTTTCTTGACTGGCATTATTCCTGATGATCCACAGAGTGTCCCTACATCATCTCCTGGCATAGGAATCTGAGATGAGTTTTATTTTTCCTCATTCTTTTTTCTTTCTGAGGTCTGTTCAGTGGCTACTGAACAAATATATGCCATGTTACATTTATCAGAGAACAGCTGCTACTGAATTTGTGTAGTAAAGGTTAAAGGTGTTTGTTCTTTTTGTGGCATTGTAAAGTTTTAATTGTCTGAACTGGGAAATAAAATCCCTGAGGGTGACAAATTGTTCTTTGAGTCGCTGCGTATATATTAAAAGGATTTCATTGTAATGTATGTCTTCTTTAATGGTACCACCACTGCTCAGGCAGCAGAGTGCTGCTGCCAGGTCCTTTGGCTCCTTGCTATGAAGTTTGTTGGGCCATGTGACTGGGATTTCAGATTTAAAAGTAGTTAACAGATACTTCTATTCAGCAGGCTGCTCCCATTATAAAAAGCAAGCAATTATAATCAGCAAGTACATTTTTCAGTAAAGCTCTTCAGGTTTCTCTGGTTGCTAGTAGAAGAAAAATATTCTTTTTTTTTCATACTTTAAGTATTTCAGATACTGCAGCTATACTCAAATTTGTTATCCAAACCTAAGTTTGCCATTGTAGCACTGTGGAAAGTCACTGCCACAGAGCAGGACTGCATGATGGAGTTGCTACAGGGAGAAAATAAACCAGGGCAGTTCATGCAGAGCACCCTGCCACACTGAATTCATGTACTTACTGAGGAAGCAATACCTGGAAGTTCTCACTTCAGGCCTGAGTCACAGGTTTTTTGGAAATGAGGATTAAAGCACAGTTAGCTGAGTAACAACATCAGCCAGATTTAAAGGCTATTTGATAAATGACTTGTATGTAGTAAGGTTGCACTCAATTCCTGCCTCTGCTCATAAAATTTGCATATCCCAAGATAGTTTACATCTTTAGCAAGTTTTACCTCTGGGAAGAGACCAAAATATATTAATGTTGTTGTCCCTGGCTTTCATGGATATGCTGTAAAATTTTAAAATAAGGCTTGAGTTTATTGTGTATAGGCTGGAAATGGTTTCAGTGTGCCATGACCTATAACCTGGCCTGCATCACCAAAAATCTGCCTCCTGAGCTCTGGATTGTGGTTCCAACAAATGGCACCAGCAGCACACTGGAGAACACTGATAGCTTTTGGGGGATATGCACAGGCAGGGCTGTGAATACATTCTAAGCTTAGAAGTTGGCATCTGCATACAGTATTTCACAAAGAGCCAGATGCAAGAGATTTCTGCACTTCAATTGGTATATTGTAATTTTGAAACACAGAAGAGTCATTAAATGTATGTGTCTATCCACAGTGCAATTTGACTGGGATAATGTTAAGAGGACACATCTCAAATGAAATGCTGACATTGTACAGTTCTCTGCATTGCATTGTGAACGTTCAGATTACATTGTTTCTCAGGAATAAAAAACCACAAACAAAACACAAAGAAATGCCTCTAATAATATTTTAATATCTTTTTTCCTTTCCTTTTTTCTTTTTTGATTTCTCATTATGTTATGGGTCAATGAACAAATACACAAAACCCCAAGTGTGGCAAAATAAATAAATAAAGTGTGAAGAACGATTTCTGCTGATTTAGTAAGAGAACACTAAGTGCTGGTTTTATCTACTTTAGGAGCATAAAGTGTGGTCAAGAAGGTGCCACGTGTTTGCTATAGTCACCTACATCTGTCTTTTTCATAGTTGTGTTTCTGTTGTTTCTCTTTGTGTTTTTTTGAAACCTACGAATGCATTAGATAATTTTGCTGCTAAATGGACATTTTGCATGAAAATCTGAGTGAAGATCCTAGTCTGGTTTTATCAGTAAACTTACGATTCTGTCAGCTAAATATGAATATGTTTTTAAATGAGTTTGAATTCCTGTAGGACTCGGTGTAAAAGCTCACTGGACGTGTTTTGCTGAAAAATGCTATCGGATGGTGCAAGTTTCCACAATTTTAAGATTTATCAATGCAAAGGTTATTTGAGACAATTAGGAATTGTTAAACTAGAGAAGAATAAGATTGTTGAGAGTAAGTTGTGAAGACAGTTGAGGAAGTTGGGGCTATTCAGCCAGGAGAAGAGAAGGTTGTGTGGAGACCTCAGAGCACCTTCCAGTGTCTGAAGGGGCTACAAGGAGGCCAGAGAGGGACTGTCCATCAGGAACTGTAGTGACAGACAAGGGGGAATGGCTTCAAACTGAAAGAGAGTAGGTTTAAATTATTTATTAGGAAGAAATACTTCTCTGTGTGGGTGTTGACACCCTGACACAGGTTGCCCAGGGAACCTGTGGCTGCTCCGTCCCTGGAAGTGTCCAAGGCCAGGTTGGACAGGGCTTGGAGCAACCTGGGCTAGTGGAAGGTGTCCCTGCCCATGCCAGGGGTTTGAACAAGATGAGCTTTAACGCCCCTTCCAACACAAGTCATTCTAGGGTTCTGTGATTTGGATGAGTTAGATGAATTCATAATGGAACTCTCATTTCCACTCTTCTGAAAAGCTTGCCTCTTCTGATCCAGGGTGATCCTGCTGATCCTTCTCCGGCCTCTCTAGCTCTGATGTCATTTATATTTCTCCTTTGTATTTAAATATTGTGTGGTTTTGAGATCCCTACATGCATCCTGCTCTGCTACACAAACCTCTGTAGGAAAAGTTACTTTGGAGTCTGTCAAGCTCAGCTGCTTCATCTGTAAGCCTGGTGACAGCAAACCAGGGTATTAAATAATCAATGGTAGAACCTGGAACAAAAACGGGGAAACAGCAGATACTGTGTTGCTCAGTCATAAGTTCCTTCCATTTTCTAGCTACCTGCTTTCACAAAACTTGTGGAATCATCTTTATCTTTGAGATTTTTCTTCTGTTCCCTTAATCTCCATCACACTGGATTGAAATCAGCCTGGCAAATAGTTTATCTAAGCTAAAGCTGTGTGAAGTAAAATTCTTCATGGTCGGGGGATTGAGACGAGCATAAGCTAAAATCTTCCTCACAGTTCTTGTAGGAGTCTGTAAAATTCTCCAAATAAAAGATAAACTGTGAAGATTAGAGCAGAAAAATAGAGAGTGCTTTAAGATACAATAATCTCAGAACCATGAATCACTGGAGACTGGGAGGATGTTGGACTTGGACACCGAATCAGGGAATTTTTCAGTCTGTCCCAGCATGGTTCTTTCCCTTCAACTGATACATTGAAACAGTCTTACTGTGTTTTGTGTAACTCAAATGCTGCTTTCATGACTTTGCAGCAAAGTGTTTCTTCTTGCCGTATCATCTGTCTTGTTACAAGCTTAAAGGCTTGTTTAAACCAGGAAATCTTAAACCCTCTTCTGTTCCCTCTTGCCCTCACCTTTCCTCACTTTAGGAATAAAGTTGGGGAAATCTTTAGCTGCTTACAATATACAGTCATTTTCTGAGCATAAGAAAGTTTGTGCTTTTATTTTGTGAGCAAAATATGATGACAAATCATGTTATGGGTATTATATTTTAAATACTTTTCTGTTTGTTTATTTGACAGGTCCTTGAACAGTATGAGCGAGAAGGGTTTAATTTCCTAGCTAAAGTTTTTAATTCTTCACATTCCTTCTTGGAAGATTTGACAGGTCTAACTTTATTACACCAGGAGACACAAGCTGCAGAGGTAAGAAGATACAATTTGGATTTTAAGAATTAGCCATGTGATTAAATGAAGCACTGATAGAATCAAGCAGTGGTATTTGATTTACTCAGTGATTTGGACATTCTCTTAAATTACTTGTAACTTTTTGTATCCTGGGTTTTCAGATACTGCTTTTAAAGGAAATAAGTGACTTGTGTTATGTAGTATAAGGAAATCAATTACCATTTTAGGTCAATTAAAATGTAATTATTATACTGCTTGAGGGATTGTAGTATGGGGAAAACAATGCTGTTTGTCTAGTGACAAAAGTTGGAATGTGGGAAGAAATTGGGGTATGTTTTGATCTCATGGGCAATAACACTGTCTAAAGAGTTGTGATAGCTGAGTGTGTTCCATAAAAAATGAAACAGGTATCAGAATCATAGAATGGCCTGGGTAGGGAGGGACCTTAAAGATCATCTAGTTCCAATCCCCCTGCCATGGACCTCTCACTAGATCAGGTTGCTCAGGTATCTGTTTTAATATTGTATTTTAGTAATGATTAGTGTTCCCTACTCCATCTGCCAATGTCTATACCACTCTACATCATAATTTAATTTTGGCATAGTCGTATCACATGGATGTTTCTGAAGTGATTATTGAGTTACTGCAGCCTGTGCAAATGATGGAGCTGTTTTTTCAGCTGGAAATGGCTCAACAGTGTTGCTTAATAAGGTTGGGGGGATAATGATAACTTGGCTCTCTATTTCGTGTTTTAACCTTTTTAAAATAATTGGAGCAGATGCTGGAAACATTAAACTGTAAAATACCTGATGCATTCTTAAATCAGCCTGGTAATACTTAGAAAATATTTAAATATATATATGAGAGGGATCCAAGAAAGGAGAAGAAACACCATTTAACACGTACCACTTATTAACAGTTAGAATAATTGTGGTCTGATTGCCATGCCTGACTTTTAGACTGCTAATGTAAAATGTAAAAACAATTACAATTGCCCTAGTTAGTAATGTATTATTTTGCAGACATCAGTCAATAAATTTCTTTTGCAGTTTCAGCATGTCCACAGGTGTTTGTTTATGAAGTTTTAGATACTTTCTACAAAATGTGGAGTCAGGTGTGAGTTTATTGCAACTTACTGAAGTTCAAAGTTTATAATAAAAATGAAATTAGTGTGCTTTCAAAAAATCTTTTGGTTCAATGCTGAGGTTTATGTGATGAAATCATTACTCATACGTGGAAAAACTGACATACAAAATATTTGCAGAGCTAATGCTTTCAAATTAGCCGAACTGCCATAAAACCAGTGACTTTTCTTGATTGCTTCCCTGTAGTATTGGTATATTTTTGTAAAAATTCATCTGTTTTATCAGGATTAACTAGTATAATAGTCTTGATAAAGTCTGTGTTTATGAAGGTTAAGGTCTGATAGGCAGATTATCTGCAGATGCTGGAGCATGCTTGCTTGCTTCAGATTAAAAGACCTATTCTTTCGTTGCATTTTACCACTGTTGGCTCTTAAAATCAAAGAGGTTGTTTTGGGGTCTCCCACTACCCCCTCAGTACATAATTTGGGGCAAATTTTAATTTTTTTAGATGCACAAGAGAGTGCTTTTAATATATTTTCTGCTGAATTATTCTTGTATTTTGAGCTCATTTTTCTCACACTGCAGTTGGTGAGTGTGAGGTCTGCA
The DNA here is from genome assembly GCF_001604755.1 of Lepidothrix coronata. Taxonomy (NCBI): domain Eukaryota; kingdom Metazoa; phylum Chordata; class Aves; order Passeriformes; family Pipridae; genus Lepidothrix; species Lepidothrix coronata. Next base: position 812,359 of record NW_016690385.1, read on the forward strand.
AAATGATTTTTCAGGTTTCTGGCTACTTTGGAGCTGCTGTTGGCAGAATGTGTTCTCTAAAATGGAAGCATTAGATTTGTTAAGGTTGGTGCTCCTTAGATTGGTCTGAGATATTCTTGTTATGTTCTAAAGACTGCAGCAAAAGTACTGAGAGGTTTCATAAGACATTTATGGGCTCTTTTGGTGAATAGAATATTTGATTGTTCTGTTAAGGAGTTATGTGCCTTTCAGCATGGAAACTCTTCGGAGAGATTTTATAGGTTATTGGTGGGTTTGGAGACCGTAAAAATAGTTTCTAGTAACTGAAGATTTTCCTTTCCTCCCGTTTAGTAAAATTTCACCAGTGCTATTTCTGCACTGTAAAGAAAGTAGACTTGTAAAGTTAAATGTCATCCAACCTCATATTTACTGCAGTAGCATCATAATCAGGTTTTAATTCTGCATGCAAAATCACTGATATTTGACTGATAAATTTGCATCTGATAGGGAAACAACTCAATCTTGTGCTTTTTTTAAAAGGATTGCTCTTAAAATGTTGATTCATTAAGAGGATTTAATTGAATGTTTTGCTTAGAGTGTTTTGTTGCAGTCAGCAAAACTATCATGCTGGTCTTATGCTTCAGCATCTTAAGTGAAATCACCCACTGAAACTTTTTCTTGTTTTTTTTAAATTCACCTAAATGCTTAACTGCTTTCATGATGTGTGCATGTAATTGCTTTGATGAGAAATTACTTCTAAATTTGAGTTGCTTAAAAGAGATTCTGAATAAGTTATGCGAGTTCCGTAGGAGTGACAGAACAGTTTTGGATGGCCTGAAGTTTCCATAAAAACTCTCCCTCCCTACATTATTAGCACAGACTGCATTTTCCCAGATTAAAGCAATACAACTTGCAGTAAGATATGGGAGACTTTTCACTTACTGAATATCTTTTTTACTTGCATTGTTCAGTTTCCTGTTCCAGAGCTGGACTGTTGACCCAAGTATTAATGCCATCTTGACATGCTTTACCTTGTCTTTTTAAAATGACTGATAAGAATATAATCCTAATTCAACGTGCAATCAGAGTAGCAATCATAATACAGATTTAGTTTGTGGTTTAACTTTGATACTTATTGCAGGAATTTTAGTTAATAAAGCACTTAATTCTTTGATGTGAGATGCATCAGGAAATTATAAATGTTCCACGTGACTTCCTTCATGACAATTTACTCAGTAAATAGTAATATTAGCAAGTGTTTCTATTCTATCTTGAAATGACAGTAAATTTTAGGCATCTGGCTTTAATTTAGGTTCTATGGAACTTTTTTGATTTTTATTTTTTTTTTAATACCGGTTAGATATTTATGTGCAGCTTCAGCAAGAGACTCTGATGACACACATGGCTTTGAAGGCCAATAGAATCTGTGGGAAACTCCCATGTCAGCACTTAGGTCTTGTTTCCACTGGATACGGTTCATTTAGGGAGCTGCCCAAGCTCATGTAAAAACTGCACTTCTGTTTTCCAGATCACTTTGTCTCCTTGCTCCTAACCTAAACTTTTAAACTTGACACTTGTTCAATGTGTAGTCGAGTTTAATAGCTGGGCTTAAAATAGAGACAACCTATGGATCCTTGAATTATTAGTGAGAAACTGGAGGTGTTGATTTGGAGACAGAACAACCAAGTGGATGATTTCCAGTTCAGAACTTGGCTGGGCTGGATTGTTGCGTGTCAGTGCATCCCTAACCCAGCTGATTTGCTCCCCATAGACACCAGATTTAACCCTGCAAAGGATAATGCTGTTTGCCAGGGTCGAAAGCTCTTCAGATTCAGTCTAAAATTACAGCTTTCCTGATATTCACTCTCCTACTCTGTGTTAAAGGTTAGTTTTTACTGATGTGACACTGCTGGAAGTAAAAACTAACACAGTTATAAAGCCCACAGCCAAGATTATTCCATAGTTGTGGAAAAACCATTCCCATTTGTAAGATTTTCTAAGAAACTTAGTTCTTGAAGGCTGCTCGTTTCATTGTTGCCCTTTTCCTCCAGAAATAACTGCCACTGTTCTTCAAGACCCAATTAAACAAAGTAACCATGCTTATCTTTGCTGAGACTTATGTAAGTGCTCTTGAAATCACCAGGAGTGAAGCATCTTATTTGAAAGGGATTGTCAATACCAGAAGGAGTGATAATAGTGGGAAAGGGAAATTTTTGCATGAATTCACTGTAGTATGAGCAGTTGAATTTCTGTACAACCATTTTCCAACTATATTCATTTTCAGAAGTCCAGAAGCCTCATTGCTCTCTGTTCCTAGTAAGACCCAAATGTAACTATACTTTCTCTTCCTTTGGATTTCAATTCCTAAATTACTTGAGTGCTTTACTGTACTTACTGCTTTCATGAGGATGAAAGAAGATTATAGAATATATACAAGAAATAAAATTTTCACTTTGTTTTATGATCAATTAAAACATGAGAAGGCGTAGAAGTCTTGTCATCTTAAGGGGGTCATAAAGAATTTTGGAAAAAAAATCAAATCTAGACCAGAGTTCGTATTTCTGAATGTGATTATAAAGGTCAGATATTGGTGCCAGCAAAATAACATGTCTGTGTTATTTTGCTTTAGTAATGTTGTAATTCAAGTTTTTTGTCTTTTACAAAAAGTGGGATCCATAGCATCTGTAATTTCTATGACAAGTTCTTGTGGTCAGTGAATGAACCCTGTTTGTTATTTGCAAAATCACTTTTCTGTGCTGGTTTACTGTATCCCAAGATATGTTTCTTATCCTATGCAAGGGTAGGATCAATTTTAAAAAAAAAAAAAGGATTCATGCTAGTAAAATACTCAGAGCTCTTTGACTAAGAGAAAACACAGAAAACCCTTTTTTATTCTGTTTCTGCACTTACTTGATATTTGTGCCTGACCATTTTTTCAGTCATTTCTTGAGGAACAAGGCTGAGCTGTATAATAGGCAACTGGTATTAAAAGGGAACTTATCCTAGTTTGGAAGAAAATTCAGAATTTCCAGTGTGCTTTGCTATTAAAAATATCCTGTTTGTTTCTGTTTCTGCATTATATTATGCAATGTATTTGATGTCGAAACAATAACATATGAATAGCCAAAAAAAAATCCCAAGCAAAACAGAGAAACCCAACTGCAACAATATTGTAACGGTAAGTTCTTTAGCTTAACAGGTTTTTTCTGTTAGCCAAACAGTCTTCAGAAGTTAATTTTACTTGATGTTACGAAAACTTCCTGAAGAAATCACTACTGATGGGTAGACCAAAATTAATATTTGAGACTTTTCTGTGTCCATGAGCTTTTTTGTTTTCATGTTTTTAATCTGGTGCATTTCAGGAGAAATTCACTTTGACAGATTCAGGCCTGCCCTGGAATTTCTTTCTGAAGAGATTAAGAGATTAATTTAGTTTTTTTCAGGCGGTAGGTTGTTTTTTTCTGTCTTAAGTTTTCTCATGATGTCAATTAGTGTCATCATATTTCTTCATTCATCAAGCAGTATTTCCCAGATCTTCAAATAACGGTCAATTTTTTTCTGAAAAAGAATTCCTGTTGAACACAGTCCAAGTGAGAAATGAGTCTTGGTTAGAGCAGATTTTCAAATGTGTGTAAATGTGCAGTGCCTAAAATAGATTTAGTTAGTCTGACCTTCACACACTGTTCTGCTGAACTGATGGTATTTCTGCTACTGACATTTTGCCAGGCGAGGTAATTGTTACATCAACACAGAACAGTGCAAACTGAGTTTTATAGCCTCTGAATGAGCCCCGGAATGGTCTTTAAGCTGATACCTTATGTTGCTCTTTGAAGATTTTAGAAATACCTGTGAAGTGTTGCCTCTGTTTGGTACCAAAACATGATCTCCTTGTCTTTCCCCTGATATCTTTACTGATAACTTTAATTATTATCCCTTATTATCATCAGCAACTGGTGTGCACAAATACTCATATGTTTCATGATATGTTTGAATAAATACATATTCGTGCCTTTAGGATGGGGAGTGGCATTTGCAGTCATTTTATTTTGGGGGAGCCAGGAGGAAGAAGGGGGAAGGATGGTTGCTTGTAGGGTTGTATGGAAGGGAAGATGTCAGGGATGAGAACCAGCCAACCCTCTGAGCTGAGTCAGAGTTACAAACATCTTTTCATCAGACAACCCTCAGTATTGTTCGAATTCTGAAGGGATTTTAAGTGAGGGCAGCTATAAAAACACTACCCATACTACTACAAATGAATAAATCTGCATTGTCATAAACATCCGTTATGACATCTCAAAAATATGAAATGACCTTATAAAATGTTTTTACTTGAAAGTTTTGACTTGTAAATGATGGCATCTTTCAGTAAAATGCACTACTGCTTAGCTCCACAGATTGATAGATTTGCTAGACTGGTACAGTTATTAGTCAGATTAAATGAAACTCTGCAAATTCAAATATAAGAATCAATTCTTGAGGGCAAAGATAGAGAAAATGCTGATTTATTCAGTATAAAGAATTTTTTTTAATTTAAGCTGATGTTGCTATCAAGTTGTCTTTTTTGTTTGAAATTTCAAACACAAGGAAAAAAATTTGACAAAACTACTAAAAGAAATAAAATAATGGCATTTGGATTAGCAACAGATGGAAGGGTTTTTAATGTTTTTTTCCTGTATTTATTTTCCTGTCAATTGCTGTCATAGTGCCAAAGCATTGATAGGGTTTAAATCTCTATATACAATGTCACAGTAAATCTCACATAACTATAAAATGGAAAATGCTGCTGTGAATAAATTTATAATTTCATCAGTTTTTATGTGAGAGGGAAGAGCTGTGAACAAATAGCTGTACAAAGCCATCAGCCTCAGTAGTCCAGCACCTTTCCAGGTGCTAGGGAACTGCTGAAGCATAAATGTGTACTTCATGTTCTTCATGCTGCTTATGCAGCTGGTGAGCACTGGATTTTTCGTCCTCTGTCTAAACAGTATTGATCAACAGAGCTTTGTACTGTTCAATATCAGACATTCTCTAACAATAGGGCTCAGTGTCTGTGCTTTTTGACGTTTCCTGTTTTAATGATAACAGCTCCTCAGGTACATTTGCAAAGGTACACTCATTTTCTTTATGAATTGTAGTAAATGATATTAAATTGTACTTTATTTATGATTTTAGAGTAATTTTAGTTAATGATGAACATAGCACCCCAAAATTTGAAGTGAACTCCTATACTTAAGCTGTAAAATCTGAAATAGAAACTTGCTGATGTCTCTAGAAATGAATTGTGCCTCTAAGGAACTTGGTACACCTCATTACATTTCCATAAGTCAGAAGACATAGCCCCAGTTTTCACATGTAATGATCCATCACACTGAGTTGGCATCAGTATGACAGAACAGCTTCAATATTCTGGTATAATTTCTTTGCCAGTCTCTGACAGTGCAAGGTGACGAAGTTATCAATGAGTTCCGTACCTGAAATGGCTCATCCATTACTAAAAATATTTGTTAAATTAGGATTATAACCTGGTGGGTTTTTTGTTTGGTTTGGTTTTGTTGTTGGGGCTTGGTTTTTTTTACGTGTGTGGGCTACCAATTCTCTTCTAGAAAGATTTTCAGACTTAATTGGAAGGAAAAATCACCAGTAAAGAAGGGAGAAGAAAAAGAATTTAGAGATTAAATTTCTTCCATTCCAATACACTTGTCACAATGATGAATACATTTTTCAAGATGCATTCTATTATTCTGCTGTGAAGAATAAGAAATTACACAACACAGACAAACATGCCGATAAACTTCGTTTTATAATTAAGAACATAATTATACAATGTGCATCTTAGTTCAAGAGAACAGTTGCAGAGTATATGAGCCCTTGTCAAGTCAAAAAAAAGGAAAAAGTTTGCTGTTGGACAGATTACTCCCAGATGCAGGTTTCAAGAAGCACATATTGTTGTAGCCTTGCCCGAAGGTGCTGTGAATGTCTTGAGGCAAATCTTCCTCAGCATTCCCTGAACTGTTGAATGTTGGAGTGTTAATTGAGTTACTTGTATTATGTCTGAGTGAGCTTTTATTGTGCTCAATTCATCTTATAGGCTGTTAAATGTTGTCCAAGAGTATTTAATTGTTAAAAGTGTTTGCACTCTTCTGACAGTCTATATTTCCTCTGGAAATGTCTTTCAAACTTCTCTTAAGGCATTCAGAGTTGTGCAAGAAAATTCGTGCAGTCAGTTGTCACACATACTAAGGGCATTGGTGTTTTGTTATTGCCAGCATCTAATTTAGGCTACCTTTCTGCACAAACAGTTATGGCTTCTTTTCTAACTCTGTAAGCTTCTGACTTTCCTGTAAATATTTATACACCTAGTGAATGGTTATAAGTGAAGTTGATTGCAATGTGAAGAGCTGTTGAAAAATCATATAGATTTAGCACAGCTTTTCTCTAATGCCAGCAGTTGCTAATTCATGTGACCATCAGAGGAAATTAAGCATCACAAATTTTAATAACAGAACATGAATTTCAGACGTACGTCTATGTGGAAATCTCATATGGAAAACCATTTGTAAACTACTTGTCAGCTTAAATTTTTGCAATGTCTTAGGGTTTCTTCCTTTATGAACTATGGCATAATTTTACCAGCACGATTGTTTAAAGATTTGCATCTGTGTTGCTACAGTAATGCAAATATTGTTGGCTGAATTTTGGTTGACACTAATTTTGCAGAGATTTATAAAACAGGCAAATTTGAGTAGCCTTGAAAATTAGTACTAACCTAGCTTTTACTGGCCTGAGTTTTCTTTCTGTTTGATTCTGAATATTTTCCTGGTGTTTGCACTTTAATGAACATCTCTGCAAAGTGCTGGTATTTCCTTTCCCTTACTGTATTTCAGGTTCTCTTGAAGTTTTCTTATTACATCTTTTTCTTGAATGCCTTATAACTTGGCTTCCAGCTGAAGTCTGCCATGCAACATAGTTTTTTTTGTATGAAGTTGGCTGGAGTCCTGGAAAGACCACCTGATACTTTAGGAGTGATAAAAATTAATGACCAATTCCACAGTTAAACTCCAGATTTGATTCCAAGATTAGCCTATTTGTGCTTGAGAAGATAAGGATTGGTTATCTCTTATCACTTAGCAGTGACTTCCAGTTGATTTAAGGTCAAACTGGGTGGAAAATCATGTTCTTGTAAATGAAAGTTGTGTCTGGCCTCATGAAGAGACATCAAAAAAGTCTACAGTGTTATGCATACAATAAAAAATTTGCCCAGAGAAAAGGGTTTAAATTCAGAGAGCATAACATTTAAAAAAAAGTTTTAGGATAAGCTTCTGTTTTCTTGCTCTCTCAACGTCTAAAACCCCTACTCTAGGTATTAACTAATTAACATGCTTCAAATTACTGATGAGTTGTTGCATTCTCTAGGTATTGAGGCTGGGACACTGAAACTATATTTATATTTAATATTTCATGAAGCAAGAGCTGCTTGTCAGTTACCGAGTTTGTTGTTATTTTTGTATACTTTTTGTTATTCTACAGGTCTGATGATGATTTTTAGCCATTTAATTGTTATGCAGCAGCCTTAAAATAGTGCAGTTTTACTGGATAAGTATGAATGGGAACATGCTAGACCTTGAAATCTGACAACATACTCTTTAAATAAGGTTGAGCTGCAAGCTCTGGTAGGAAGTGAAATTAATTCATGGTTGAGATGTGATAAGGATCAAATCACAGATCTGATTTTAAAGTCTGTGTGCAGCAGTTCTGCTGTCAGTTCTGTGTATGAAGGTTTACATGCAGATGTCTGATTACTGAAGTGTAAAATCTCACAAAATGGCTATTTAATGGCATGTGACTGTCTAAGACAATAAGTGAATTGACTCTATTCCAGTTAAAACAAAAAATTAAATATAAAACTAGTCTAGTTGGAATGAACTTAAAGCAGTGAGATTATGGAAGTAAATTTGGAGAAATACTCTGTATGTGCAAGCACATCAGTACTTCATCATCTTAAAATAGGGGTTCTGTTTAAGTACTTACTATACATAAAATAAACTTCTGTAATTGTAAAGTACTGACCTAAGCCTACCAGGCAGTGAATTGGATCCCCTGCGAGTCAAGTGTGAAATCAAATAGGTTAATCAGTAAATACAAAAAGTATATGGTTAAGAAAAAGATACGAACTGTGATTTAGATGGAGGTAACTGCTAAGATGCTTTATTTTTTTGTAACTAAAGAAAGTCAGTCACAGAAACGGAAAAGGGATACACACATAAACCTGGAAAGAGTTAAGTAATCACTTTCCAGCCTCTCAGGGGGATAGGGGCTAAGAGATACAGTTTTAAAAGTCTTTATGTTGTTGAAAAGTTATTTGTCTGGTGTCTACTGAGTCAGTGTGCCAACAACAGCAAATCCAAAATGCAAGTTAAAAAGACAAAACTACTACTGGAAGAGAATATGAAGGCATAACAAAGTTTTTTAGAATTATTACAGTGCAACAGCTGGTTTTGCTAATGTTTCTTGGTTATTAAAAAAAAATCATCTAAGTTTTAATCCCCTTTGTCTTCTCACTTTGAGTAACTGCAGTATATGAATTTTGCCTGCCTATGACTCGTTCTTCCCACAATACTCTTTCTTTGAAAAGCCCTTGTAAAAACATGCATTTTGTATTAGTTGCCTTAGTTGGCAACTGTGTTGGCTTTTTTCTTCCTGGGTGAGTGATTTATATGTACTAATCTCTGGATCTGCCTCTGCCACACATAGTGCATGTGAGAACAGTGGTGACCCTGTGCTGTACCTGTGCTTGCTGTGCTGGCAGTTCTGAAAGAGTGCAGTTGGCTGGGACAGTGTATGGAGCACCCAAACTGGTTTAATCTCTTGCTCCACAGGCAATAGTCTCATATGTAACAAATTCTGATACCTTGTGTACGTTTTCAGGGACATGCAGTCATGAAATTGAGGCTCGATTTTAAATCTTCATAGATTTGAAAGGATAAAGAACAAAGAAGACATAAATGCAAAATAAGATGTTATTTCCGGCCTCCAAAAGAAATGTCCTTGCATGAGTTTGGTTCACTATAAGAAATATGGAAGCTAAATGACTGAGGTTCATCCAGCTGAAGAATTAAAGAGTATCTGTTGTAGCTTTTGTATGTGAGTGCTGGGCAGTCTTTTTTAACTGTACCTCTGTAGGCAGCCCTGGCATTATTCTAAAGAACAGCCCTGGCCGTATTTTCTCTTGGTGCTTTCACAGGGCTTCACATTTTCTCTTCTGCCCCAATGGAACAGGCAAGCTCCTGTGAGAGAATTCTCTCCTGAATTCTGTATCCTCTGTGAGTTTGTCCAACTGTGCCAGCACACATCCATCACAGCAGCACGTGTGGAGATGGATATGGGCAGCATCCTCTCCAGCTGTCTTTGCTTCCCCAAAGGGAGGGATGGGTGAACTGGGTCAGCCTTTGGATTGAGTCCAAACTGTAAAACACAAGCTCCCATGTTTAGATGGGTAATGAAATACTTTGCCTGCTTTGGAATTACAAGTTCTTTGTTGGCTGGGGCTATTTATTTGATACTTCTGCTTTCTGGATTTAATCTAGAGTTTAGTATTTGGATCAAATTGTTTAATGCATTTAATATGCAATTTAATATGGTCTAATGTGTATTTAATATGTAGATTTATGCCTGCAGATTATATTTGGATTACTCAACAAAGTAAAATCTTGGTTGTAGCTGAAACATGTTGATAAAAGTTCAAGCAGCTGACTGTGAATTTTCTTTTTATGCAGTGGAAATTAGAGATGGTTATGGGAGATTTGGGAAAAGAAAGTAATACTGTTAAATATAATTTTAGTTACATTGAGGTATAAAGGTCACAAATTTTTTGCTGAGTGAGGTAGAATTCAACCAAGGTTGGTCATTTAAAAAAAATACCATTTTTTGTAGTGTAACATTAGTAACACTTATGTCATAGCTGGTGGAGGATGCTACAGGACTTTTCAGGACAATACTAGAAAAAAGTTAGTGTATTTGGTAAACTGCTAGGATTTAAGCTTACTTATGAAAGAGAAAAATGTTGTTTTCGTGAAGAAATTTCTAAATTGAAGAATGAATATTTTGACCATTGAGTCTTTTGCATTCCAAGGAGAATGGTATTCCCAGTTCTAGCATGAAGTATGCAATCCTTCATTCTGGTTATAAAGTGGGATTTTTCTTTACTCTCTTCAGTTTAAAAGTGAAAGGAAAGAACTTAATGGCAGAGAAAATTGCCTATAGAATAGACTGCCCATTTAGAAATGTTATTTTAATGTGAAGGGATGAGGTAATAGAGTAAAGCAATGACCAGCAAGCTGCAATGTTTGACTCCAGTATCAATGGCAACTTCACAGTCCTGATCTTTATTGTACTTTTTTTAAAAATGGCATATCTGTTTCAGGAAGAGTATCAGGAATACTCTAATTTCATATATAAATATGGGATCTGATTAATACTTGAGGCATGCAAGGGAGCTATAACATTAAGACTGTAGTTACTATAGTGAGGTGCTATTACAGACATCACAAGACTTGTTATACAAGGAAACATGATTTCTTTGGATTAGAGAAGTTGCCAAAGGCTTGAAGGATTTATAGGTGCTGCTGCTTTGAGTTATATATAACTTAATTATTTTTTTTTAAATTTAGATCTAGAATTAATGATCTAGAATTAATGTTGATGAAATGAATTAGAAAGTTTGACAGCTTTTAATGACACCAAGCAAATGAGGAATTTCATTGGAGCATTCCTTAGCTCTCCAAATGGCTAGATAATTTACAGGAAGTTATAAATCCAGCTTCTACACAGAGAAATGAAGCTAATATCCCTTATGACTGAAGTGAGGTACGTTAGAGTTGACATGGTCAAGGTCATTTTTCTTAAATGACTTATTATTCTTACACAAGGGGAGGAGGAAATGATCTGTCATGTTGTGGGCATGGGACAAAAAATGATGAGAGCATCTGCAAAGATGTGAGGAGGAAGCACAGGGATGAGTGAGAGCACTGATCATATGGGTCTGAGCAAGGCAAGAATTGAGTCCCATGAGAAATTGTGCTGTCCTGGGGCCCCCAGGGGTCCACAGGGGCTATAGTTCCAAAGGGCTCTGGAGCTTGCTGTTAATGCCAGGTGGCCTGAGTTAGTTTTAAATATTCTGAGTTTAAGAGGGGCATCAAGGAGTTTAGAAGGACAGGGATTGCAAGCCCCAGGCAAAGAGGAAGTAGGGAAATGTGACTTTAGAAACAAAGGATTGAAATTGGCTTTTTTTTTTCTGCAGCATCTCCAAAATTTAGTCACGGTTACTATAATGAGAAGGGACAATGAAATACAAATGTGTAACAGCACTGGGATGTGCTGGGCTCCTGCAAGGTCTCTTTTTAGGTGAATTAGGAGTTCAGTGCATATCACATCCATTTGATCATTTCATTAATCTCAGCTGTATAAAATTGGCAGTATTGTAGCATTGCTTCACTAACCCAGCTCAGAGACTAGTGTGACATCCAGTAACTTTTTCTAGACAGCTGCATTCCATACTGTGAAGTCTGTAGTACTGCAGAGATGTTTCCAAATGATTATTACTTAAACAGCCAATTAATTGCAAATTATTTATTAGGTTCTTAGAGTTAACTCAGCAGACATCATTTGCTCTTGTTACCATGACACAGAATTAGTGGTATGGGTATTAATGTGTCAGTAAATCTGAATGAGAAATGAGCTATAATCAATGATGAAAGGCTTTTAAGTTTTGAAGTAGTCTTACAACATTTGTTTCTTACAAGCAATACTATAAAAAGAAAATATGTAATGGCAGAAATCGTTCTTGAGTTCCCTTTGACTCTCCCTCTTTAATGGGACTCGGGAATTTAGTTATGTAAAAATATGACTAAGTCTTTTTTGCCTTTGAGATATAGACCTGGATGAGATCCAGGATGAGATTGGATATCAGTAAATTGGAAAAGTTCTTTCCTAGTCTTTTTAACTTTGTATTTGGATCAAAACTACATCAAAAGCTGGAATAGGTTCCTCATCTAATTTTTCCATGACCGGGTGGGTTTTTTTGTCTTCAGATAGTGTCTGATTACTAAAGTAAGCTCTCAGCATCAATAAATCATTCCCCTGCAGAGTAAAATCTGTAATTTTTCATATATGTTGTCTTTTATGCTTTTGAAATATAACTCTTAGGGCTGTGGAGCGAATCCCTGGGTAGATACAGCAAAGAGGGAGAGAGTAGAAAGGAATCCCAGTGCATATTGTATAGTTTGTTAGGGTGACATGCTGAACATATGGCAGAGTATTTGCAGGTGCTGTATGAACTCCTGGGAGCAGTGGCTGGTTGGGTTATGGAGTTTATGTAATGAAGAGTCAGTGTGGTTCCTGTTACAGCCCAAATGAGGGTTTTTTCAGAAGCTTAATATGTGCTGTGGTGTGATACATCTGTCACACCAGTGCAGTTACACTGCCAGGAAGTGTAAGGAGGTAGGGAAGCACAGAGGAGCATAATTCCTGATGCTGTATGAGCAGTGTTAAAAAGCAAACCAACCCAACTTGGCGTTGGAATCTGCATTCATACTGTTTAGAGGGTAAAGCAGAGTCTGCAGAGCCAAGCACGTGAAAAGAGTGTTCAGGTCTGAAGTGTTCGTGCTACCTCGCCAAGCCCGTGTTCCAAATGGTATTGGAATAGATTAACTTTTAATTTCTCTTAATGTTATACAGGACATCACAGAGTCAAAGTCTTAAAATGCAAACAGTCCGTTTGTTCTGTGTATCAGAGAGATGGGGGACAGAAGGGAAGAATGGAAATAATCTCCTACCCATATTATTATGTTAGTGGAAATTAGGTAAAATCTGTTAGTCCACAAAAACAACAGCTGGAATTTATCTTGTCGTGCGAGCCTTCAGCTAATTTTTCTCACCGTATCCTACCCAAAGGTATTTTTAAAACTGGATGAAGACAGCTCTTATTTTCTCCATTGTACTTATATTGACACAGTTACAGATGTTGTTACTATGCAAAGCACTATTATTATTTTTTTCTCTTAAGTACTTTCCCAGTTTCCCTTTCACTGTGACAATTTTTTTCATTGTTGTTGGGAGATGGAACTATTTCATTCATGGGCCACAAATGTTTTCTTTTAAGTATTTGAAATGTCCCATCCTTCTATTGTGCTTTTCCAGTTTACTATAAAATGCTCCAACCCTATTCAATATATTTTTGTTTAAACCTTCCATTCCTGTTATTTTTAAAACTGTATGTGTGTTGCTTTAGTTTTTCAAGATGTATCATCACTGTCATTTTAGCAATGAAATTCTGCTGTCTCAATCACTTACTTCAATGTGATCTGTTGCTTTCTTTGTATTTCACTTTATCACAGCACTTTCTCTCATCTCTGTCATCCATAATTTCTCTATTTGATTCACACCCGCTTGCAGATCTACTTTGTATCCTCTGTATGTTTTATTTTAATTGGGCGTCTGCATGACTTGAAATAAAAATGTTAGTCTTCATCTTACAGATTTACAAAATTATTTCATATTATTTAGTAGTAAACTCTTGGAATAAACAGTTGTAGATACCTTTTTTTTTATTTCTCTGTAATAGTAGCTGTAAGTGGACGTAGAAATGCTTCTAAACAATTTCATCATTCATTCATGGCGAGGCTTCGCGAACGAAGATTTGGGGAAGGCTCTATCCACATTTGCTACAGGCACGCTGGTGGCTTATGAGGCCAATACGAGACAGACATATCCGATTGCAAAAGGCACAGCAGAAAGACTCCTTAGGAGGTGTAATCTGCAATTTACGGTTCTTTCTGCGCTGCCTTTTTTCCTCGAGAGTGATCTTACGTGTGTTCTCGAAGGAGACAGCTGCGTTATAGATGGTGTGTCTCCAGGCCTCCCGATTTGAGGCCAGAGTAGACCAGCTGTGTTGATCAATATGGCCAAGGCTGAGATGTTGTTCCAGGGAGTCCTTGTTAAACAATTTACTTTTCAATAATTGACTTGGTTTTCCACCAGAATGTTATAAAAAGTGCTATTCATTAATGGTTCTTTCTTGCACTTCTGAGCACGTTGTCATGTTAAAAAAAAAAAAAAAAAAAAATCAGAATTTTTCTTCTGTCATTTTTTTCTTTCACAATAATCTTGGTCTGTAATGTGGCATTTATTCTGTTTATGCTTGCAAACACTTTTATTTTGAAAAACTACTGGACAATTCTATTGAATTCCATCAATAATACTGTGGTGCTGTTAACTGGTTGGTATTTAAATTTATTTTTTATTTTAATATTTAAATGTATTCTTACATTTAAAGGACTGCATTGGTATTTTATTTGTTTCTTTAGCTGCTCAGTTTGTCAGATGACAGATATTGTGCTCGCTGGACTCAGCACCATTGCCTTGCCTCAGCGTTTGCTCTGTTCTCCCTATAAACTCAATTTAGTAGTCTGGTTGATTTTCCATTCCTCTTGTACAAACATGCATCTTCCAATACTTGCATTCACATTGAGCAATAAGAAATTGTCAGTACCTGTTTTTCTTGACTGCTAAGTATCAGGTGTAATTTAGCAGTCATTTTTGGGAAGTATTCTTTCAGCCCATTGCCCCTTGTCAGCAACCTTCCTCAGCCGGGTGTGCCTGGGTATTATTCTAATACACAGCTCTTGCCAAGGCCTGTTACCTCCTAGATTTTGACAGTTAAGCATCAAAAGTTACACTTCAAACACTAATATTCATATTAAAAAAATACCTTGTTTAATCTTTTTTTTTTGCCCCTAGCTCCTTCATGCCTGAGACCAGTATTTGAGGTAATGCAATTTCCTGAAAATTTAAGGCTATCCACATAACAATGCTTATGGCCTAAGATGCAGAGCATCCTCTGCCTTTTCTGAAAAAATATATATATTTTTTCAAAAATAGATATCTGCCCTCATTAGTGTTGAGTTCAGACATGAGCAAGTCCATCTGTTTCTGGCAGGGTTTTGTAGAGGGCTTTCTATACTTTTTATTTGCATGTATCTCCTAAATAATGCTGTTATTTCACCCAAATTCCACGAAAAGAGTGCGGAGCAAATGAAAAAGCTAGACTAAATCCCTTGTATTGCAGTTTATGGAGTCTTTTGTATTAAAACTGTTGTTGATCTCTTAGGTTTCGTGTTTTTTAGCTACAAGCCAGAGCATGTTGACATTACTAACAATTTCCAAGTATGTTTTCACCCCACACACACGAAAAAGAGAAGGAGCCCCTTCAGGTACCGCTCCATGTCCAACTCCAATCTCTCCACAACTTTATGTGCTGAGCAGAAAAGCCAAGTAAGTGAAGTACAAGGGAGAAGTTTGTCATCTTTGTTCTCACCATTGACTCCAGCACATTTAAAGTCTGGTTTTTATCTCTGGCAACTGAGTATCTGTTCACAGAAAAATACTGGAAGTTCTTGGAATTACAAACATATTGAGTCATGAGCCAAGTTTTCCCTGGCTAAGGAGTGACAAAAGCTGCCAGTTGATCTGAATTTTATGTGGTGTTTTTTTCTGTTGAGAACTACTGTTCACTCTGAGATCATTAAAACTTATTGCAGCTAGGATCCGATATTAGATTTTAATCATTGTTCCAGAGTTAGAATGTGAATTCTCATTATGGAACACCAATGAGTTCATAGCTGAAGTTGTTCATCTTGAAATTTTACAATTAAATTAAATTTTATCCCAGTATATTAGTAATTTTAGCAGAATGTTCTAATCCAAAATGAAATCAGATGTTCTTCATGGAAATAGGGAAGTCCAGACAATGGGTATTGTATTTGGGTTACCAGACTTGTGGGGGTTTTTTTAATTTTATTTTCATTGTTTACATTGTAGGGAACACTCTTTGCTCATTTTAAGGAGTAAAGCTATTAGTTTAAAAACATTTTTTTAAAGTTTGTATCCAAAAATATTTCTCTTGAGTTGTATAAAACATTAGGTCTTCTGGAAATTCATTGCCCTCCTGAATGGACTCCTGGTGAGTGAGGCACTTTTATGACTCCCTTAAAAAACAATTGCAAGCATTCCAAAAATAAACACTACGTTGATTTGGGGGGATGTTTTAATGAGTATTTTATAATTATTTGTTGTCCCATGTTTATTTCAGTATGGTATGTTTTAATTTTTAACTTGATTTTACTAAGAATTCTCTTGTAGCAGCAGAGAGAGTAGAGCTTTGGAGCAGGAGCCAATGCTATTTCAATTCCTATGTACAGACACAGGACTGAGTAGGATATTTCACTGATTTCCATGAGTTCTGGAAGAAGAGCTGGAATAGTTCAGTTACATAGGCCAGCTGCTTTCTACTTGTTTTTGCATTTCGCAATTAGGGTTTTTTGCATTGGCAATTTTGATCTCATTTCCTAAATTAGTTTTTCCTTCTGTGTCTTCCATTAATAAATTTCACGTGATTTTCTTTTGTTTTATTTTTCTTCTTTCGGGACTGTTTTTGATGAATAGTTGACCATACAGTTACGTTGGATTTGGTTTTTCCTGCCCGGGGTGTAAATTATTGCAAGTGACAGTTCTTATTTTATTGGCACAATAAGTCAGTCATTCATTAAATATTCACAGAGCAGCTCTTGGTACAGCAGAAACCCTGATGCTGATATTGCAGAAGAGCTTTATTTATTGGGGGTAAGAGGGACTTCACGTCATTGGATTGCTTGATGTCCCAAGGGAACAGCAGTTGCACGCCCATGAAAGCTCTCCTTGTTGCTTTTGGACAAGATTTACTTTTTATTGCTGAATCTCTAAATAATCCAGGAGATCTTGTTATCACCAGAAGTACAGCTTTTTTTTTTCAGTTCATGTTCAGTAGCTGCAGGACTTTTTCTGATTTTAATTCCTGGCAATAACATTTTGTTCGCCTTGAGTGAGCTCACGTGGAAGATGATAACATTTAGAACCTGAAAAATGTTGTGCAGCCAGTATGAACCCAGTTGCCTGGGATTTCAGACAGACTTCTCAGCCTTAATTTCCACTCTGTCAAACCTCTGTGTGTGTCACTTAATGTTCTCAGCAAGTTTTTCCTCTAGTCCTTTAATCCATTAGGTAGAAACTTTGCAGTGCTGTGCTGCCCTGGGGATGCAGCAGACCTTGCACGGCTGCAGGAGCGGGAGGGGGCTTAACAAGGACAATTGAAACACCTTCTGGATCTGCACATGAGTAGCACAAATATAAATAGTGGACCATGTTGACATGAGTACAGAGACAAGAGACTGATCGGATTTTGAAGGTCCTTTCTCCTTTAAGGGAGCCTGGCAGACTTTCAAGGTTACTGCTGTTAGAAAATTATAAACCAGAAAAATACAGATCAAAGGTACAGTGATCATCTTTCAACTTTGCAAGAGCATAAAGACATTCTGTGAGAAACCAGATCACTTCTTGGTTCTCCAGAACAACACAGGGACAGCTTCAGAAAGCAGAGCTTACTGATCCTGCTCTGCTATTCAGGAGGCTCAGGGAGGGACATGGATGCTGTGGAGCAACACTACTCTTCTGGGATTTGCTGTCTTACAAAGCATGTTACAAACCTACTTGCAAGGATTCCTTATTTTTTTCTCTGAATCAGTATTTCTAACTGTGACAGAGTGATTTATGTCATGGTTCAGCACTGGCTTGGCCTCAGCAGAAAGATCAAAGAAAGAAATGGATGTAAGCATCAGAGCAATAGTAAGTAGGTGTGTTCAGAAGGTGAAATGAAGGTGGTTTAGTATAAGTTCAGTCTTGACTGGACTCAGTGATTTCTAATTAATTGATGAATTTTACAGACGTTTTATTTCATTACATAAAAAACCTTTGCAAAAGATAAATATTTTTATTGTAGAGCAGCTGAGAAAGTATCTTCTCTGTGTATTTCTCCACTCTGGGGTTTCTACAAAACTCACAGATGCAGAAAGAGGGTCATTGAAAAGCAGTCTCTTACTGCTTTCATGCTCTATTAAAAATGGTATTTGTATTTTTTAGTTGCTAAAGAATAATTTTAGTTTGGGGGATTTAGAAATACTCTACAGTTTACGGGTATAACTGCCCTGAGTGTCAGGTGATGTTATCCTGACTCCTGGAGTGTGATGCTGCCAAACAGGCAGCAGGATGTGTTCCCACACATCCAAGGACGAGTCCAAAACCAAGGAAGTGGAGCTTACTCAAAATGGGAAATTTCACATCCTCTCTGCTGACTGGGAGATGAATTGAGGAAAACTAATGTTACTAAGTGGTGTGTCAGCAGTTCCAAGGGAATTATTGGAGTGAGAAGAAAACCTGGATGAAACTTGGTAGTCACCTGTATTAATAACACAACTCTGAAACTAAGAACCTTTTCAATTTTTAGTTGCAGTAACTATATTTTCTTCAACTGCATCTTAAAACTATGAGTATACTACTCTGAAATAATGTTTATATAGTTTTGAAAACTCCTTTAAAATTTTATTGTGCAACTCTCCAAATATTTCCACCCCAAAAATGCCGGCAAATAGATTTCTTGCTGATAAACCGTTCCACACTTAAGTCAAAAAAAAGCGAGTGGATAAGTGAATTATCACAGAGAAAGCAGCATATTCACATTGTATTTTCCTCCCCAAGTTCTTCACAGGACAAAATGAACGTGCAGCCTCTGTTTGAAATAATTAGTCATGGTTTACTGGGGGAATTTTGGTACTTTCATGTTGTACTTGCTTTTGATCAAAATTTTCCTCCACTGCCTTGTTTAATTCTGGCCATCTGGATTAAAAGGCTCTCTTAAATACAGATTGTATGTCTCTCATTTGGAGTGCACTGCCATAAAATTCTGTCAGGTTTCCAGCTTTCTTCATTAAAGCTTTCTTTATTATGGTTTGTCATCCATTAAATGATTGTTATGCACAATGGTTACTTGATTATAATTTGCTGAAGCTGGGAATCAGTTACAGCAGTAACCCAGTTCTGTAATTAAAAGAGAACATGTTTATACCTGCTAGGATCTTGAGAGTGAGGAGAAAACCCAGTTGAAAGGCGACGATTTTTGCTAATAAGACATTTAAGCACTTTAATCTGACAGTATTTTGTACTGTGTTGTGGAAGTGTGACTTTCTGCATAATAACTATATTTGAACCAAAATTCCTGGTTGTGACAGGGATAAAAGGGCAGTTTCATTTGTTGTAAATCTTCTCACAGCTTTTATTTTTGTTTTGGGTTTAGAAAAGGGATGTACATTTCTGTTAGAAAAGGAGCAATTGGGGATTCTTGAATCCTCTCCAGGTTCTGTTTCTGCTCTTGTGTGTTTTTTGTTGGGGAGCTCAATCTCTCTTTTATTATTTTTTACACCTGTAAAGTTTTGAAAAATTATGAGAAAATTACCAGCTTTAAAATTATTTTATGAGTTTTTTTCATAGCTGCTTGTGTCATTTACTTTTGTATTTTTGTTGTTGTGGAGTTGCAAGATACCTAAGTTTGTCTTGGCTGTGTAGTTGAACTGTTATGGACAAACAATAGCATGACATAGCTGATGGTGTAATTGAATCTGATTCTTAGCAGTATGTTAGTGATAACCCAAAGTATATACATGATAAACTTAGAAAATATTTCTTTATAACTTTGAAGTTAAGTAGCACAGCTTTGCAATACTTTTTTTCCCCTAACCTGTGTCTGTCCTATCTCCTAACACTACATCTTTGAGATGCCTTTTAGAAAATCTTCACCTAAAAAAGGTCTCTGAGAACTGAATCTGTGGATATTTGGTGAGATGAAGCTGTTTAATTAAATAATTTCACTTCAAATTTTGCAGGCATCTGTTTGGCTGAAAACAATTTCAGCCACAGCTGAAAACTAGAGATGCAAACACTGTGTGTGCAACAAATTCCTGTCTTACAATTACCTATTAGTCTGCAGGGAATTGTTCATATAAGTAGGTCAGAAATGTGCTTTTTAATATCTCTCAAATTGGGTCTCTCAAAGGAAATACAATTTGCCTGTTGCACTGAAAGAGATTTTATTGTAGTCTGTGGACTAAAAAAAAAAAAAATGAAGGAAACTTGCAGAATTTAAGTGCTCTTTCCCAGCATCTCATCACAATTGTTGGTGATGTCATCAGGAGTTTTCAATCTCACTAAACAGGTGAGGAATAGAAATGAATAAATCCAGTACCTCGTAATTCTGTCTTTACTCAGCATAGTGAACCCTGATGTTCTAGTGAACACACAATTGAGATATGCAAGTTTTTTGAGGGTAATTTAAATAATTTGGAAATTCAGAGTTACCTGAAAAATCCCTTCTCCTTTCAAACAAATCTTTTATTTTTACGAGGAGTTTTTTTTAAGCTTTGTTGATTTCAGAAAAAGTAGAAGGCGTTTCTTGTGAGTCTAATCTTCTCAATGGCAAGTCCTTGCACTGCCTTTGCCAATAGTTGATTTCATATTCAGTCCAGTTTTCTTTTCACATATGTGAAATAACAGTTTGGCAAGTGGTAAACAAATTATATACTGTGAAGAAAAAAGGCTTGTATTTTTTTTAAGAGTAAAAATATATTTTTTATGAAATAATCCTTTCATTGAAGTGAATAATTAAAGCTAAAATAAATAAGATCTTATAAGAGATTGCACAGTAATTATATAACTTTTAAGAAGAAAGGGTTCGTGGTAATGAAGTATTTTCACTTTACTAGGTTTTTCTTGGAAAAGTACAGTGTCATGTGATGATGTGCCACAATGCGTGAGAGTAGTTTGCTGGTACAAAATCCAAACATCACAAAGTGCTTTCCAAAGACCAGATGTTTATCAGCTGTGTCCTATGGACTAGAGCAAAATAGTTCTTATTTAAAGTTTGTTGTCTGGTTCTGCACTGTAACTCCACGGTGGGCATTCATACAGAGTGACTGGTGTACGGCCTAGAAGGGATTTGTGTTTGGAGAAAGAAAATTGTTTATATGACTCCATAGTCAATAACCTGTTAGAACTGTGAGGAAAAACCAGCTGGAGCTATTCCTAGTTCAGGAAGTGCTGGGCATGGCTGGTTCACTATGGGCTTCTTCAACCCTTCCTTAGAGAATTAGTGCACCTTTGATATTTAGAGAAGCCTTCCTCTTCCCAGCCCTCTTCACTTAGCAGTGTTTTTGAGAGTTATCAGGGGTAGAGACATAAGGAAATTCCTCTCATTAAGGCAGTAGTTAAAATGCACAGTGTGCTGGGTTTTGATAGTTTTGAATCTCTTAAGAATTTCACCCACATCTGAAAATTCATTATTATTGTCCTATTATATTGAATACAAACTGAATCAATTCCTGTGTCCCCAGAGTGTTTATCTGACACCGAGGGACATTCTCAGGTGTTATATGTTACAGTATTTATGGCATAATGTACTGTTGAGCAGCAGCTGATAACTGGTCTCTGGTTTAAATGCAGCTGCGTTGCTCTGCTCTGCTCGTTTTCATCAGAATTATATCAATATTCTCAGTGTGTGTCTGTGTGTGTAATTTTAATACAACCCCCCCCTCTGTTCTTACTAATTAATAGATGTATTGTGACATAATTGAAGGGCAGTTTCAAGTGGAAAAGTAAACTGCAGCTTGAAGTGCTCTCACCTGTTTAAATATTGTTTAGCTCATTCTTTGCTGGATGCAATGTGCTTTGGTTCTGTACTCGGGTTTCCTATGGTGCCACTATACTCTTGCAAAGCTTAAAACAACTAATTTTTTTTTTTTCTTACTGTAAGTAGAAGATGCAGTTATAGATATTTTATTCACATATCTGCCTGACCGCTTTCACAGAATGACTAAGACCCTTAAACTGATTTAGATACCTAATGTTACCAGTAACATCATAAATTTCAGGGGCAAAAGGGAAAAGTTAGCAAGGCTTGTTTAAAAAAATAAAATAAAAAATAAAGAAGGCAAAGCAAAACCCAATCTCTGCTTCCTCTGTGATAGTTCCAGTTCCAAAACACTAAACTAATTATGTTGAAACTGCATATTCTGAACTGGGAATGCATTCTTTTACCATTTATTTCTGTTGTCCAGAAAAAAAGAAATGCATTTTTCCAATAAGCTTATTTACCATCTATTTCAACATGGCCGTGTTATCTGTGCCTGATTAGAAGTGCATATGTACTTGATTTGACGTGGGAAGTTACAGTCTGACAATAACATAACAAAAATTCATGTTGAATTAAATGATATTTTGGTTTATTTTAGTTCTGAAATTTATCTGTCAATCTATAATTTTAGCAAACAACAAGAATGTTTTTATATGAACATGCAGGATCTTATTGCTATTCAAATATGTTAAGGTCACTCCTATGCAAATATTGTAAGGGTTTGGATGGTCTTTGCACAAAGCCTTTTATCACAAAGCCCTTTGCCGAAAGAATTTTCTTTCAGAAGTTAAAATCAAATATTTACTGAGGGCTGTCACTCTCTGAAGAATGCTCATTCAGCCTTTCCTGTTGTGGTGCATTGATAATAAAGTCAGGTTTTAAGGCATGGTCTTTACATGATTGTAACTCTAAAGCTAATTTATTCCTCCAGTTCTTTCCATAGGGCAGGCAGGATTTGCTTGTTCCTGTTATTTGTATTGAATTTAGGTATTTGTAGTAACGTTCGAATACTTAGATTAGAATTTAGAGGTATTTAGTGTCATTCCCCTTCAACGTCATAAGGTACAGTTATAACATGCAGTTACTGTGCAGCCACTGTGTCATTTCAGGGGCTGTGTTTTGAACAATTTAAAACAATGC
Source organism: Lepidothrix coronata (assembly GCF_001604755.1). Lineage (NCBI taxonomy): Eukaryota > Metazoa > Chordata > Aves > Passeriformes > Pipridae > Lepidothrix > Lepidothrix coronata. Next base: position 835,082 of record NW_016690385.1, read on the forward strand.
CCATATTTGCAGATACCTTTACAAAATACAACTCCCTTTGATTTGTTCTGATGAAGAGGTGGGAAGGGAATTAGAGTAGATTACATCTGAAGTACTTATATGATGCTTACAGTACAATTGTATCTTTTTGAAGGATTAATTTGAGCAGTGAAGCCTCTGGGGTATTTCACAATAACTATCAGAATTTTCACACACACTGATCTTCTCCGAGATCTTGAGCTCCTTGAAGTTACTCAATGCCAGTCAATATCTTTGGGTTATGAATTAGTTTTTAATTAACATAATTGAATTTTGACAGAATTTAATGTATTGACTTCTCGAGAGCTCTTGCTTGTGTTGCAGACTTTTCCCAAGTATCCTCCATAAATTCTCTTGGGAAAATAAGAGAAATTCAAACCTTGTAAACAAATACGCAAGTATTACAAAATTTGATTCCTAATTATGTTGTCTTACACTTGGCACTTCGTCTCATTTATCATGTCTCAAGTGTAGTTGGTTTCACAGTGTTCTTCCTCTTCAGAGACAGAGGAAGAAATAAATGAAAAAAATGGTATCTTCAGCAAATGAAACACCAGTATTGTCACTTGGGGCCTCTGGTGGTCTAGTGGTTAGGGTGCAGGACTCTCACCGCTGCAACCCGGGTTCGATTCCCGGCCCCCCGGGCAGATGGAGCTCGTTAGCCCTGTGAGGCAATCCATCTAAGAGAAGGTCACTCTAAACAAACCTACGTCCTGGGGACCTCACTGCCACTGTCCAAGTTTGCTTGGCCCCGGCAGATGAACCTCAGGATTAAAGGGTGGGCTCAGTTCAGCGCACGCTGTGTCTCACCTAAAAAAAATCCACTGCGCAGGCTCGAAGGGTTAATGACCTTTCCCAAATCTTCGCTCGCGAAGACTGGCCATTATTATTATTATTGTCACTTGTGCTTTAGGCCGCTGACTAATGCTGTTTCTTAGGGGACTCTGTCAACATTTTGCCAACTAGGAGAGAAAAAAAAGAAACTTTAGCAGTGAAGAGGTAGGTAAGAAATTACCTTTGTATTTATTCTATGTTGTGTTTTGTTGTTAAGGAAGAGATTTGAAAAATCAAAGTATCAAAGCTGTACTGGAAGTAGTTGAAATCCGTTTTTCTCCATTCACCAGTCAAATGTCATTCCCAGGTATTAAAATACTCATTTCAGATATTATGAACCATGGGATAAAAATAGCACTAAGTGCAAATTTGGACAGTGGCTTTTGTATGCACTTAGCTCCTGAACTCTGCTGCTGCACAGTGCTGCCACTGACATTTTTGCTGCTGTTATTTGGAGGGGGATTTTGTTGTTAATATTTCAGCAAAACCAATAGGGCTTCGTGTCTGTTAAGCCTTGTATTGTGATTTAAACAACGTGGTTTGAGTATTTAGAAACATTAGGCAAATAAACTAAAGCTAGAAGAAGCAGGTTAGCTCAGCCTCTGAGTGATTGCTTGATACAAGGGACTCAACATTTTCTGAGTGCTGATGTTATAATTCATCGAATATTTGAATAAGAGCAGAAGAGGAGGGGTTTGGCTTGGCTTCCCAGATGTCTTCCAGCTCTTCCAACAAAACAGTAGCCCTTGCTTGTCCTTGTTTCCATGGGTGCATGAGTCATAAGAAAGCAATTTAAAAAATCAACCAAGTAAGGACATACAACTGGAAAATAAACTTTGTGCAAGACTTGCAATTAAATCATGAAAAATTTTTGCAGAAGCATCTGGCTATAGCGTTCCCTAAGAGCCACGGTGTGGGATTAGCCAAGCCAATGTGCAGCAAATGCTTCCCTCCCTCCTTGTCCCCCCCTTGCTTTTCCACAGCAGTTTCAGACTGCCAGGGTGTGATAGAGGCTTATTCTGCTTTGGTTTGTCTTTATAAATTGTTGGCCAAGTACCTGTGAATGGGAACTGTAGCTGTGGCACTTGGGAATGTGGTATAAAGATGGAATTCTTTGTTGGAGGGCTTGTTTTTATTTTGTATCTCTGTCTCTGTATTATATAAGATGCTGACCAAAATCTAGGATATTAGAATATATTTGCAGATGAAAAGTTAAGCTTCTACTGTATGTGGTGGTTTGAAAATTAGGAGGAAAAATCTTCTTCAAAAAAGCTCAGTAAGTGCTGGATTTTGGAAGTATTTATGCTGTCATGCTGTGTTTGTTTTAGTTATCTTAAATAAAAAAATATATAGCAGTCAGGGAGTTGTTCTTTAATGCGTGCAAGTTGTCGTTTGGGGCATTTTCATAATTGTGTTGGATATTTTAATATTTAAAGCAAAAAAAATTCAAATATCATTCAAGTGTAAAAATTTTCTTTTTCCTGCCAGAAGGAAAATAATCTTAAACTGTCAGCCTGTCTTTGCTTGTTTGGACTTGGTAATCTTAACTAAATGAAACAACCTCTTAACTGTTTGTTTTGACTGAATTTTTCCTCATAGTCAAAAAAGTAAGATTATACCTGTCCATTGTTTCATTTACTGTAGTGTTTATTATGTTACTGTTTAGAGGGAAGTCACATCTTTCAATAGGTATTGAAACCAGGTTTCTGATTAAGGTCAAGGTTAAACTTAAAGAAAATAGGCAAACTTTGCAAACTTTGCAAAACAACTCTGCTTATAAGCGATACAGGCTTCATTTGTGTGAGGCTGAACAAAACTCATTCTGCTGTTGTGAAGAAAACACCGTGGGCCATAAGCATTTGTAATTTAAAAAATAAAAGTCTTGTCTTCAGTTCACAAGAATTTGGTGAGTGTCGAGATTTTGACTTTAAATTGCCGATGCGAACAGAGGGATCTTTATTCTGAGGGGACTTTTCGTAGAATCCTGAGGAACAGGTTTGGTTTTAAAAGTGATTTCATTCCACCCTTTCACACTTGTATCTGATGTAATTTTTTAAAAAAAATAATCTCCCAAACCCAGTAAGGGCACTGCACTTGGAACATTTCTGTCTTTCTAAGCAGGCAGTGCTGTCAAAGGTGGGAAAGCAAAAGGGTGAAGATGATGACATTATCCCAGGCTGAGGAGAAGGTTTGAAATGGGATGAATTTCCTGTACAGTTATGTGCAAATTATATTTGTGACACGAGTAAATGAGACCTCAGGAGAGAATCTTGTATTCCAGCAGACTCCAACACAATGCTCTGGAGACCTGGAGCTATTTGGGGTTGACAGGGGAGAGCCAGTTTTGTCTGTTCTGATACTTCAAGGGTGTTTACAGAGAAAATGGAGCCATATCATTCCTGGAGGTGTCTGGTGACAGGACAGTCATGAGAAATTCTGATTTGGTATGAGGAAAAAGGTTGTGTGCTTTTTTTTTTTTTTTTTTTAATGAGGTTGGTTAACCAGGGACAGAAGAAACTTATGGGGTCTTCTTTCTTGGAGATACCCAAAATTTAACTGGACAAGGCTTGAGTCTCATTTCCTTGACTTTGCTTGGTGTGGGGGTTACAGTAAATGACCACCAAGTGTCCCAAACTTATTTTTTTCTAATTCTAAACAAAATTATAATAATTCTTAAGAAGAACACACATGATGCATAGATCTGTCACTGTGTGCTGGTCTTGTGTTTCACTAAACCTGCATTTCTGAAAGCTTTAATCACATTTGAACTGCACTGAAGTCTCCTATTGAGCTTGTGTTGAGCCATGCTTTTTACTTAGCAGAAATGAGTTGCCCCTGATTGTATTGCTTAATTAATTTGCAGTATAATTTTCCTGAAAATAATTTGAAAACTTTTTAATTCATTGATTTGAATGGAATTGATGGCATAGAAGGGGAAATGGTTTTTCTACAGTAGAAACAAGCTAATTCTGCATATGACTGAACATTCAGAAACATTCTAACTTGGCTGGTTTTGGATATAGGACATGATACTAAGAAGACAGCTATTATTGTCCACATCAACTATTCATGAATCCTGCTTCTGAACTTGGGGCTCTGTTGACACATGCAAGAAAAAAACAAAACAAAGAAGTGCTGCCTTTTTGCTAAACTTCAGCTTTATAATTATTAGATCTATCTCTGGTCTACCAGACCTCCTGTCTTGCCCCATAGCAAAGCTGCTGTTTCTATTTTGTCAGAACAAGCAGTTTTCGAAAATAATTGCTGTTCTAAATTAAATATAAAAAAAGTCCTGCTGGACAATGTTGTTCCCGTATCTGGCTTCCTTTTTGGAGAAGTAATTTCTGCTCACAGTTCTAGTGGTTTCTGCTGCCAGGAAGAGACAGGGAATTTTTATAATTCTTGCATTCTACTCATTAATTGAATATATTGTGTATCAGACTGAGGCTTTGTTGGAACTTGGCAGGACTGCCCAGCTCCCAGATCTCTGGATGTAGAGCTGACCATAATCCTTTTTGTTCATGCTTGTCATCAATTTTTATGCAAGGTTAATAACTATGTACCATAAACCTGGATTTTGCAAAACTTTACCTTAAGGATGATTGTGCTAGACCACGCTATTGTTGGGTTGAGACAGCTCGTTCCTGTTTTAATGCTTTCTGTCCATAGACACAAATAGCTTAAAACTGTGTTGAACAAGTCCAAACTGTGTTGAAACCATGTTTAGTAATAAACACACAAAACCAGTTTTGAACAAGTTGAAAATTTTATAAGGAGGCCAAAGGAAGTTTTGACTCTCGTACAGTGTAATAAGGTTCAAGCTTTTCTTCATCAGTGTTATGAGAAATAAAAATATGGTTTTTTTATATAGGCGTATCGTAAAGTTGTGAGATGTCCAAGTTCCAAAAACTGGATTTAGAAACTTTTTTGGGTTTCCCTTTCAAAGTCTCACAACACAAATAATTGAAAACTGGGTCTAGCTACAGCTGCTGGAAATAGGTTATAAACTAGATTACTTTGTCTAGATCAACTGGCAATGGAGCTTTTAAAAATACAACTGGGTGTACCTGATGGATGACTTCTTTAAACTGTAGTTTAAGTCATACACAAAACATTAAAAAAAATAAAGATTATGCGTCCGAGGCTGTAATATTTTTGTGTCTCGGTAGGAAATGGCTTTCAGATTACTTGGAAGACTTGCATTCAATACTCAGTCTGTGTATCTAAGTCCACTGCATATGCATATATTCATTTAAGTACTGTGACTCTTTTATAATCAAGTAAAATAGTGAAAAAATCATCATTTTCTGAACTGATTTTCAGCATGTGTTGCAGTATTGTGTTTTGTACTGATGAACTCTCTAAATCTTAGAAACAGTGTTAAAATGAGTTATTAATGTATACTGTAGGCTTGCTTAAGCTGGAAATAGATATGCTGTTTCGTAGAAACAAATATAATTGACTTCAGCTGCTTCTAACTATTTGCCTCAGGCTACTAAATTAACTTTTCCATTCTCTGAATAGTTACCCTGACAAGAAGTCCCTCTTGTTTCCTGCTCTTAGTTCTTGGTCGACTGTGTGGATTGAGCTGTGTGTCTTAACATTAAAATGAGGTGGTGTGGGTTCCTTCCCAGTCGTAAAACATATCGCCCTGTTCCAGGAAACACCACCCACTGTTGTTTCCAAGACTTTGCAGGTCTTACGTACATTAGGTAATTTAATTGTGATACAGTAATTAAAACCAAAAGTTCTTTTGCTCCCCACAAAAAAACCCCTGTATTATGTTTTTTTATAATATATATGCAAATTTAAAAAACAAAGACGTGCTGGTTTAAAAGTAAACTGGCAGAAGAAATGAACGCAACTCCAGAGAGGTTACAAGTCACAGTTACAATCTATTAAAAAAAAATTACAATAAATGCAATGATACAGGGAAACCTACTTTTAACCCCCAAAGATAGATGTATAACCCAGCACCCTGGGACAAGAACAGAACAGTGTTTGTTGTCCCCTGTGCTGAGCACCCACGTGGCCCCCCTGGGTGCAAAGTAAAAGGAAAGGAAACCTGTTGGTCCAGATGATGGTGACAATCCTGTCAAAGTAATGATCACAGTATTCTTAGCTGGGATGAACAAATCCATCCCTGCAGCACTTGAATATTATTTACTGATTTCTTACTAACCGTCAATTTACAGATGGTAACTTTTGGGGTTGTTTTTTTCCAAATCAGTGTACACCTCTGACAGCTTGTTTTAAACTTTGCACTTTAAGGAAAAAAAATTGGTTTTGGTTAGTTCTCAAATAAAAACCATTTTTGTAATGGAAAGGAAATTTTAAGATGGGTGAAATATGAAGAATGAAGACTATATGTTGGTCTTTGTATATATAGTAAAGGCAGTAAAATGTGTAAACAGATATTTATAGAATACTTAGGGCTTTCAAAAAACTGTAGAATTTGAAATTCTGGAGAATTTGTGCATGTAAATACTGCAGCAAGAAATAAATAAGATTACAAGGAATGTTGGACATCTATTAATCTTTTAAAAACATGTTCATGCAAGACTTCTAAGATCTGCTTTCAGTTGATGTCTTCACTTGTGCACTCTGCAAATGTGTCAGATTGTGTAGATATGACAAATGGTTGCTGCCTTTTATCTTTTCCCTGGAAGCCCTCAGCTATCCTTACACTTCAGCTTCTAATTCTATATGTGGTTCTAAAAAAAACCCTATGAAAATAGCAAATTGTGATAGTATGTTGTGTACTGAAAAGATAAGAACATGGTGATAACAAGCCACAGTGGAAAAAAAGTCTTATTTCCCACTCTAATTATTAGCTAGTACTTTTAGAAAGTAGTGGTAGTAATACCCTTAGCATTTCTTTTGACTCCTTGTTTTTCATTGAAGCAATAGAACTAATTTTTGAAAAATAAATATTATAGCTTATCTTGAAAGGGATTCTTTCTCAAGGGGAAAACCTTGGTAAATTCATGAACTTCTTCCAACAGTAGGATTAAGATCCTGATGTGCCAGATTATCAAAGACATTATTACATTGGTGAAGATGAGAAAGAAACTCTGAATAGTATTTCAGTACTGCCAAGTCTTCACAAGCTTCTGATTCAAATGCTTGCAGTAACAAGAATATTGTATAATGAAATCTGTAGAATGTGTTGCAGTGCTGTGGTGCCACTGCCGAGGAGCATCAGTGTGCATTTCAGCTGAAAAAATATGCCAAATACTGGGATGTCTGAGTCTAAAAATAAATATTTTGATTGGCCATATCTTTAAAATGTGTTTCAATTAATTCTATTAAGACTGTCGTTCTTCCAGAACTGCTGAACAAACACTTTGGGATCTGATCCTTCATCATTTAGATAAATGCCAAAATTCCACTTGACTTCAAAGAGAACAGAATTAAGATCTTAGTCCCCAAAAGACACATTCTGATTTTATCTCATAAATGGGAGGGTAATGTGTGATAGTTTGACAGAACAGAAACAAGTGCCTGAAGGGAAGTGGCAGTTGGGTAAGTGAGTCTTCTGCATTAAAATCACCACTGAAGGCCTGTGTTAGTTTGTGCCAGGGAGGCAGCCTAATATTAAAGATGTTGTCTCTCATTAGACATGCAGTTAAGCAGTCAGGTACTAGCAGCTCACACTTACCAAGCAAACTCCTTCATCAATCCAATTGTCCAAATTATTGGTTGCTTCTAGCTTTTTAAATCTGTGATTCTCCACTCTGAGTTGGCGATGTGGAACAGTCAACTAGTGATCATATAGCTCTGGCAGTCTAAGGAATAAACACAGCAAGGTTTGTAGAGAAGGAAATTCTTGTATTAGATGTACTGACATAGTTGGAAAAGCAAAATAACCTCTTGATGTAGAATATTTACATGTCAAGAAAAAGCTGAAAAGTTTCAGTTGGCTGGAGCTGAGATTGAATAGCAAAGTTCCTCCTTGGCTTCATCATCATCCAGTCATTTCCATTTTCCTTTCTTTCCCCATTAGGAACTGGTGTTAGATCCTGTTTAGAGTTTGTTCCTCAAAGGTAGATGACTTTCCTAAGCCATTTCAGAGTGCAGATTCCTCCCCAGCTGTGTTGGCCATCTCTCCAAGCAGGATGAGCTGCAGTGTGGACAGGTGGGAGCAGGCAGGGAGCGTGTTGGGCTGATGGCTCTGCCAAAGCCATGCTTGAATTTATCAGATGACTGATAGAGAATTAAGTGGTCAGGCTTAAATGAGGAATGTGAGCTCAGAGATGGTTTGATTTGATGGAAAGAAGTGGATGATTTGATGGAAACTGTCTTGTTGTTGATAACTGGATGCTTATCATATTCCAGGCAGCTTTGGCTGCTTTTGATTTGTCTTGAGACTATTGGCTGCAATACGCATTGTGGAATTTTTAGATTAAAAAAAAAACCTGCTTAAATATAGCTCCTTGTTAACTTCTTCTTTCCAAATTCTCTGCATCTCCTATCCCTTCCTGTATCTCACTTTCTCTTCTGAATCAATGATGGCAGCTATACCCATTTATAATTTTCTAATTAAACATAATTTTCTCGCATTATACCAAGCCAGGTACCAGGTTTTTTAGTTACACTGATTCACAAGATCATTATTTTGCTTCTGCATGTTACTGTTCACAACTTAGTTAAGATGTGGCATCTCTAAGAAATTATCCATGTAAGAATCATGAGTTGAAGAGAAAATCATAGATATTTAACACTTTATTGGTTGATATTCTGCTCAAAATACTCTGAATGTACAGATGTGTCAATAATTAGCCAGAACATCCTGTTTGCAGGAAGATGGACAGCCAGAAGGAGAGGTACCAGCAGCAGGGAGGTGTTTTAAGGTGACTTGATGGCATCTGTGGGCAGCAAATGGGCCTTTGATGTACAGCCTGAACTCCAGACCAGATCTGTGATTGGCTTGAGTTGCCTTAGCAAATGATGGCATCGTGGCAGGAGGCCTGCAGTGCTACCTAACATAGTTATTTAATACCAGCGAGCACTGCAGGAAAATAGTTATAAGTAATGGCAATTTTAATGCTTTTCCTTTCTGCTGACAGTGCCTGTGTAGCTGTTTGATTGCTCGATGTAGAGCAGGAGAGGGGAGCAGGACAATGTCCTTTGAAGCCAGTCCAGTATTTGCAGGAACATCTAACACAAGGCTGAGCCTGACTTTAACCTTACCAGGTACTAATGAGGGCTGGACTCAAAGTTGGCTACTGGGGCTCAGCTTGTGACACCTTGCTCTGGTGAGTGACAGTGAGAATATAATAATATAGTCGGGATATAAGAGAACTGGGAGGTTGCTTGGTTTGTTATGTTCTTTGGTTTTATCTTGGATTTGGTCTTTGGGGTTTTTTTTAATTGAATTTTTTTTTTTCAGGAACCTCAGTGTGGTTAATTGAAAACAATTTTGTTTAACAGACCTTAGCTCTACTAATTACCTCTTTCTATTTTATGATTATTTAGGAGAAGACCTAACTTTAGTAATGATAGTTAAGTCTCCCACACTCAACCTGTAGGAGACAAACTTCTTCTCTTGCATTTTAAAGTCAGAGTATACAGGTATTTGTGGAGAAGATGTGTGTAGCATCAGAAGACCCAACTTTTAGGGCTTCTCCTTTTTGATGGCTGGCGTCTTTCTAGTTAAACAAATAAACAACAAAAAAAAGTTCTCCTTTGAGCTAAAGATGGGAATTTCATTCAGCTGTGAAGACAGCTGATGTGCCTTGGGGCAAAATGTGGGAAGAAAGAGATGGCCATAAAAGGAGAAGCACTAGGGAATAAAATAATTAAAATTGCCAAAAAAGAGCTTATAAATAAAATCTGTGAAAGCTTACTGTACATAAGCAAAAATCCAATTTAAGAGTATTGCATGCTATGTTGTGTCTTAAAGGGCTCATCCAGGTAACTTACTGGGTTTGCATTCACAGTCTTGTTTTGGGCTTGGTACTATGTTGGAAAATTGTTGTCATGTTCCATAAGGGTATGCACATCATGTACATATAACATATATAATTTCAAATTGCATTTGGATTTTTCTTCAGGGTATTTTCAATATATTTGTTAGAGCATTTTTTGTTCATAAAAAATTAATGACAGCATGAGGCAAAACTTAAAAATTCAAATTGGCATTGCAGTGCTGTGAACTCCCTTTGAATTTTGCAAATTCCTGAAACATGTTCTCTATAAGTCTTATGTCTCCAATTATAAATATTTCTTCTTAGGTAGGGGCGTAATTCCTCAAAATGAAATAAGTTACTCTTTAGACTTTCTATTCTGGCTCTTGGTGAACTTATGTGCATTCAACCCAGGCCATTCTATGATTCTCTGATCTTGATCATGGTTCTAATTATTATATTTGAAAAGTCTTATTTGGGTGTAACTTGGACATTGTTGTATGTCCCTTCTGTGGTTCTGTGATTCTTGGGAACTATGATAAGGCACTACATTCTGTTGAGGTTGTATGTCTGTCTGTCCCTAATTCTAATTTATATGCTGTTAAAAAAGGTATTCTCCTCCAGAAACAGAACTTTTGTTCACTCTTTGAGGGGGAAAAAAAAAGTCTCCTTACCTTGTATGTGCAGGTCAGCATAAAGCGTTGCATTTTGGCTTTCTCTCAGGAAATCACCTTACTATATTTCCTCATTGGTTGTTTCTTTTCACTGTTTCTGAAAAAGGCAAATGCTGATTAAAAGCATTTAAATGTATATCAAAGATGTAGAATTGTTTCTGGGGACATGTCTTCATTTTTATCTTGCAAGAATAATTATAATGAATTCGATTTGTAATTGCTGCCAGAGCAACAGTTCTAGTCTAGTCAACATACAGAAGGGTAAGAAATATGGTGGGATAAGTCTGGGCTTCAGCTGGAAAGAAAAACTCTGTTCTTACTTGCCCAGTATTAAGTGCAGAGTTCTCTCCTGCCCCCCCCATTTTTCTTCCTCCCCCCACTCCTGTAGCCACAAGCACTTTGTCATGTTGACACTGGCAATTGAACTGTCTTGCTTTGAGTATGAAAGAACTACTTTTATCATTTCTAATATGCAGCCTAGGGCCAAAACAGACAAAGCAATTTTAAAGGACTAGGTTCAGGAGGAGGCTGGAATTCCCATTGTACAGCCCTTGGGAATATGACTTCAGTAACCAACTCTGAAGCAGTTACTTATCACAACTGGTGCTCTGCCTGTGCTTGGTCAGCTGAGCTCCACACTGGTGGATTGTGATGAGCTTATGGCCATCAATCCCCAAACAGCAGAAATGGTTTGTTATGCTCTGGCTTATTAGAACTGTCAGGATACACCTATATTGTTTAATCTGGTTCTTAAACTTCAAAAATGGTAATATTCCCTATTTCTTAAAAATATTGGTCTAGATCAGTGTTTTGACACTTCAGAGGAGAACCTAATTCTTCAGCAAATGTACCATTAATACTGATGTCTACGTTACTTTCTCTCAGTAGATACCTTTTCACATCAGTAGTACCTTTTCACATCAGAGCTTTCTCTTTTATTTACTTTCACGTGGCACTGTTCCTCCTGTTTTTGTCTACATGTTTCACCTATGTGTTGCATTAAAAACTTTTTTTATTCTAGCACCTTTGTCCTTCGTATTGTAAGTCACCATAAACTTTTTGATGTTTTGATCCATGCATCTTGTGACCAAACTCTAACTTGTCTTAAAAATGATTTTGCTTTATATCAATCTTCTTTTGAACTCTCCTCACCACTGCTGTCAGCTTTCTGACACCTTTCTTTTACTGCAGGGTGTTTTCAGTCTGGAGTGATACTAGAACCCCAGTTAATACCTTTTTCATCTCAGTTTCTATGAAACACTTCTAATAAATCTCCTTTAACTCATTTTTCATAGAGCTGTCACCAGTAATCAAACATAGAGCTGTCACCAATAATCAGACAACCCATACATGTTTATCCTTCAGTCTCATTGCTGCATGATTTAAGATGCTTCTAATTTCCTTTTTTTATGGATGATAAATCAGGTTGACACTGCCATTTTCTCCAAGTAAAAAATACTCCCTTTATTAATGTAATCATGCCATACTGTATAAGTCGAGGAACATAACTCTGTCACCCCTGTGACATTGTCCTGCTTGTCTAATGTTCTTTTAGTCCAGTTACAAGCTTGAAGAAATGCAATGGTTATCCCATTTCCCATTGTATTTTAATAACCCTTGATTCACTGCATAATTTTTCATAAGTTTTTATGGTACTTCTAGTCTTTGTGTGAACTTTTATAATTATAATAACTTGGAACTTATTCTGCCTTTTGAATGATTTGTTTGGTTTTGACTTCTTTCTTCTCATTAGCAGCAATGCCATAACCTTAAAAAAAATTCTCCAAATGAAATAATGCGTTGTGCCTGCCCAGCTTTGTACTTAATCTCCATATGAATTTCATTTTTCCTTGGTGTGGGAAAAGTTCTAGTCTAGAGATAAATCCCTTTCTGATTGGCTGCTTTAAATAAAGGGACAGAGTGGCTGGAGAGCAGCCAGGCAGAAAGGGACCTGGGAGTTTGGATTGACAGGAAGTTGAACATGAGCCAGAGTGTGCCCATGTGGGCAAGAAGGCCAATGGATCCTGGCCTGGATCAGGAACAGTGTGGCCAGCAGGTCCAGGGAAATGATTCTTGCCTGTGACTCAGCGCTGGTGAGGCCACCCCTCAAGTGCTGTGTCCAGTTCTGGGCCCTCAGTTCAGGAAGGACATGGAGGTGCTGGAGCAGGTCCAGAGGAGGGCAACTAGGCTGGTGAAGGGACTCAAGCACAAGTCCTATGAGGAGAGGCTGAGGGAGCTGGGGCGGCTCAGCCTGGAGAAGAGGAGGCTCAGGGGAGACCTCCTCACTCTCTACAACTCCCTGACAGGAGGGGGGAGCCAGGTGGGGGTTGGTCTCTTCTCCCAGGCACTTCTCAGTAAGACAAGAGGGCATGGTCTTAACCTGTGCCAGGGGAGGTTTAGGTTGGATATTAGGAAGAATTTCTTTCCAGAGGGAGTAATCAGGCATTGGAATGGGCTGCCCGGGGAAGTGATGGATTCTCCGTCCCTGGAGGTGTTTAAGATGAGACTGGATGTGGCATCAGTGCCATGGTCTGGGAACCACAGCAGGGTTGGACTTGATCTCAGAGGTCCCTTCCAACCCAACTGATTCTATGATTCTATGAAACAGCAGTTGTCTCTAAACTAATGTCACTGATGTTATCACTGCCCCATATTAGAATGTGGAGACATCGATAAAGATATATAATTTCTTTTATTGAACCTGATCTGTTAGGGTTTTTTTCTTGTGAAAGGCAAATCCTACTCTGTTATTTAATGAGATGTGAAGCCGAGACAGTCTTTTGACTCGAAGAGTTGAAGTTTAAGTTTAAACTATTTACTAAACATATTGTTATATATTAGTTAAGAATTTGGTAAAATACATATAAATAATGTGTGTCTGTGTCACTTGCCAGGCTTAAGATTCTCCAGAATGCAAACTTAAGCTGAAGGGAAAAGTGTGTATTTCCATACAAATATAACAAATCCAACAGAATGAATACAGCTTTGGGCTGTACTGTACCCTCACTGAGTCAGAGAGGTCCAAATGTAAGATTTGTGCTAATTTGTATATGGTTTTGTTTAATATTTTACTGATTGTCTGGACATTAACCTGGTCTTGTGGGGCGAGATTGACTCACATTGCCTAGGTCATGAAGCTGCCCTTTACAGAGCTGGCACTTCATTGATGATTTCATAATCAGAGTACAGATGCATCTTAAACTGCTTCCTCCAATAAAGTGATAGAGGTAAAAGGGAGTGTATATGTTGGAAATGGAGGTACCACTGCCAAAGCAGGGAAACACTGTTTGGCTGTTTGTAGAGCACAAAACCACACTTACTCCTTGCATAGTTATTTACATGAGATCCACCTCCTTGCTGGTTTTCAATATCGTTTTGCTTCATGCAGCATGTTTTGTAGGGGAATAGCTTCTGGCTGTTTTGGAGCACAGATTAAAAACCTTGCTAGAATATCTTAGAAAGAACCCACCCCATCCTTGCATAAGTGAAGGAACCATTTGAATTCATCTCCCAGTTTGAGCTGCTGCCTATATTCTTTGCCATTCCTGAGGTGTTTTAGATCTGTCATTTCTATCCTCAGTGGGGACTGCAGCTCTGAATTATGCGTGTTTTGAAATTTCACTGAGGCATACTTAGACTCTTACAAAATCCCTCCAGACATCACTGTGTGTTGACACTGCACGTCTATGAGGACGCTGAGATTGTTTCTTCGATTGCTCATTTTGAGCTTCTATTCAAAGATTCCTTGTGTGCCCACCAGGTGTACGGCCAACCAGGGGAATGGTGTCCATGTGTGCGGGGTTCTGGCTGGAGGAAAGGCGTGTAAAAACAGCCTTCGAGAACCAGTTGACCTATGTGGAAACAGCCTGTGCAGATGTGTTGTAATATCCTTCTCCCCTCAGCAGACATGACTAAACAGACTTTGTCTGCTCCGAACAATTAAGATGTTTGCCAGGGTGTGCAGGGCCCCATGCAAGTTCCAGCTTGCTCCCAACTGGTAGAGGACTTTTTCAATTTGTGCAAAAATACTTTAGCTGTTTGTGTTCTCTTCATTTTTGGGTTTGCTCGAGACTTCTAACTTTTCAAGGAACGCTTTAGTCTTTGACACTTCCAGTCTTCAGATTTCTGTAGTTTTTTTAATTCCCTGGAAGCAGTGCTTCACATAGCCCAAAAAGCAGATCTTGCTTTTTATGAAAATGAAATAAGAATACCCAGCAATGTTTATGCATGGCCATAACAGTTTTCCTGTCATCATGACTCACTGAAAGACTGAGAATCTCTGCTCAGATTTTTGCTTTAATGTGGAGACTCTTGAGTGTGAGTTTAGAGCTCTTGAGTGATATCCCCGGGATGCAGATGGAAATGAGGACTGATGCTGTGCAACTGATGTCAGGGCAGCTTTTTGCCATTAAATTAAATAAGGGAAGGAACAGGGAAGTCACTAATAAAAGCTGGGAGAGAAATAAGATTAGGTTTATCATGCTGAATAGTGTGATCAACTCTGGCTCTTGGCCCAGAGGTAAGTTATGATAGGTGGGTGATGGGACTCCACTGCCACTGAAGGTGTGGTTTCCAGTGGGACAAATCTGTGCTCTTCTGAGACCAGTTGGAGAGTCATTTGTCTGCTGAGTTAGGCTGAAAAGTTGGATATATGTAGTTTTTTGACAAGGGCTTCATGTTCTCATGTCTCTCATGTCTATTTGGTAATTGGAGAAATCATCTGAAGCGAGTGAGTTTGAAGGATTGAATGCTGTTCAAAGAAACCATCACAGAAAATGAAGCATACAGATCCAAACCTGAGATACAATTGTTGGATGGTTTTTGGCCCCTCAATATTGCTGATTAGTGTTATGGAACTTTTTTTACTGTTGACATTTTAATTGAGCTGTATAGTACAAAGACAAAGGAATATAAAAGTTTCCATGAGCGGCTACTTCCTTACCTCAGCAACAGCACTTAGAGCAGTAATATTTAGGAATCAGATTAGTGGGAAATGAGTACATCAGGCTAGGACAGCTAATCATTTAGTCCTTCAGAAACCTTTTGAACTAGAAAACAGTTCCATGGCTTTCAAAACAATAATTATAAAGGATGTTTTTGTATTAAGTATAGATTATTTGTTCTGTATTAAAATAATTAGACAGTATTTGGTTAAACTTTGCTGCCTAGGTTTTTTAACTGGAAATTGAGCTTCACCAACTGAGCAGAAGGTGAAAAAGAAATGCCAACCCCTCTCTCCCACAGCAATCTCCCCTCTGTCATGAACAAATAAGCCTTTAAAATAAATAATATTCAGTTAAGTTGCTAAACTCATTAGAGGATTTAATTTTTCATATATAACTAAGTCATCTGAGTAATGTAATGATGTTGATACAACTTAATTTATAACACTTAACTGCCAGTTATTCAATATAGTAAGAATCCTAGAACATGGAGGCTGGAAGGGAGTTCATGGTCATCACATCCAGGTTCCTCCTCAGTGCAGGGCTCAGCCCTTGGGCAGTTTGTCCCAGTGCCCCGCCACTGTCACTTGACAGTGTCTCCTGATTGATTTCCAGACAGAATTTCTCTTGCTGCAGCTTATGCTCATTGCCTTTTCCTCTTTCTGGACATGCCACTCTGATGGCAGGAGGGTTGGAATGAGATGATCTGTAAGGCCTCTTCCAACTCAAACCTTTCTATGATTCCACACCTGATTGCTGGAAGAGAAGGAGGAAATATTTTACTAGAATTTACAGAAGTATCTAACACATGAGCTTTATAGACTGTTTACTCACTGAATTTCTTAGTAAAGCTTTCTGTTCAATGCTAAAAGCTAGTTTAAATCAAAGTTCAGCAAAACAAATTTTGAAAATCTATCTTCATAGAGGTAATTCTGTACTTTGCTGTTAGATACAGTAACTGAAGAGACTTATTGGATGATGTTTTGTCTTAGAGGAAGAAGGAAGAATATTCCAGTGAGCCAAAAAAAATTATAAAGATTTGGTGTGAAGTCAGACAGGCTAAGGATGAGATGATTCCACATGGAGCTGCAAGTGGGAATGCAACTCATCACTGAGCATTGTGCAGCAAAAGGGTCCCAGTTTGCACGGGGCATGATCCATATTTTGGGAACAGGATCAAAGTAAAGAGATTATCAAAATAAATCTTCTAAGGTGTTTAGTTTGGATAAAATCATTTCAATTTGAAGTCCCACAGTGTAGCTATTCAACACACTCATATGTTTCTCAAATTTAGACCCAAATGTTTCATAACATTGGAATGGTTTGAGTTGAAAGTGACCTTACAGATCATCATTATAAGAGTGCTCCTCAGATTTTTTTTTTCAGTCTAAAAACAGGAGTTGCAAACAATAACTTAATGTTTCAATTATTAATAGAGTACCTTTTTTGTTTGATTTCTCCCAGATCTTCAGTTTTCCCCTATGCAATATCTCTAATCACCTGTTCCTTTTCATGGCTAGGCTTCACGAATGAAGATTTGGGAAGGAAGGCACTACTCGCGCTTGTTGCAAGCGCGCTGGTGGGCTAAAAAGGTCAATATGAGATAGACATGTCTGGTTGCAAAAGGCACAGCAGAAAGACTCCCCAGGTGGTACACTCTGCAAGGCACGATTCTTTCTGCGCTGTCTTTTCTCCTCAAGAGTGATCCTGCGTGCTTTCTCAAAAGTGTCAGCAGTATTATAGATGGTGTGTCTCCAGACCTCCCGATTGGAGGCCAGAGTAGACCAGTTATGATGATCAATATGGCCAAGGCTGAGATGTTGTTTCAGGGAGTCCTTGTATCTTCTCTTTGGGGCTCCTCTCTTGTGGCAGCCAGTGGCAAGTTCACCATAAAGCAAGATCTTAGGGAGGGGGTGGTCCTTTATCCTGGAGACGTGCCCTGCCCATCTCAGCTGTGTTCTCAGCAACATGGCCTCAATACTTGTGACTGCTGCTTGTTCTAGAACAGATGGATTGGTCACATAATCTGAGCAGTGGATCTTTAGGATTGTACGGAGGCAGCGTTGATGGAAGCGTTCTAGGAGTCGCAGGTGGTGGCGGTAGATGACCCATGATTCGGATCCATATAAGAGAGTAGACAGCACAATGGCTCTGTAAACACTGATCTTTGTACTTTTCTTCAGGTGTTTATTTCGCCAAACTCTTTTATGGAGTCTTCCAAAGGCACTATATGCCTTTGCTAACCTGTTGTCTATCTCTTCGTCAATCTTACCATCTGAGATGAGGCTGCCTAGGTAATTAAACTGCTGGACTGATTTGAGCTCTGATTGGCCAATGGTGATATGGGGATGATGGAAGACTTCCTGAGGTGCTGGCTGATAGAGAACTTCTGTCTTTTTTAAGCTGACTTCCAGCTCAGCAGCCTCAGCAAAGCAGGATGTTAAACGCTGCAGGGCTGTTTCTGTGTGGGCAACAAGGGCGACGTCATCAGCATAAAGCAGCTCCCGGACAAGATGGTTTAAGGTCTTGGCGTGGGCCTTCAGTCGCCTTAGGTTGAAAAGGCTTCCATCAGTACGGTATTGAATGTAGACACCATCCTGATCATCGAGGTCTGCCATGGCCCTTTGCAGCATCATGCTGAAAAAGACTGTGAATAGGGTTGGTGCAAGAACGCGGCCTTGTTTCACACCATTGGTTATTGGAAAGGGCTCAGAAAGTGCATTGCCATATCTGACTTGGCTGTGCTGATCCTCATGGAGTGAGATGATCATTTTAAGGAACTTGGGGGGACAACCTAAATGTTCCAAAATCTGCCATAGACCTTTTCTGCTCACAGTATCGAAAGCCTTGGTGAGGTCGACAAAGGTTACATAGAGACCTTTGTTCTGGTCCCTACACTTCTCTTGCAGTTGTCTGAGAACAAATCCCATGTCTGTGGTACTCCTGTTGGCTCTGAAACCAAACTGACTTTCAGGTAGAATTCCTTCAGCTATAGCGGGTATTAGTCTGTTCAAGAGTATTCTTGCCAGGATTTTGCCAGCAATGGAGAGCAGAGTAATACCACCGGTAATTTGAGCAGTCTGATTTAATACCTTTCTTCTTATACAAAGTGATGATGACTGCATCTCAAAGGTCTGACGGGAGTTCGCCTAGTTCCCAACAGTGCACCACAAACTCAAACTTGTGTGGAATGCAAGGCCCCCCATGTTTCCAGACTTCAGGTGGAATTCCATCAACCCCAGCTGCCTTGCCGATTTTCACCTGCTGTATGGCCTTAAAAAAAGTGGGGGCAGTATCCAATTCATATTTCACCAGTTGTTGTGTGATGGACTGAATAGCTGAGTCTTGGACTACACGGTTGGTACTGAAAAGTGTTCAGACCATCGATTCAGAATGGAGGTTTTATCTGTTAGAAGCGTTTGACCATCAGCGCTGTGTAGAGGGCTTTGGACTTGGTATGTAGGCCTGTATGCTGTTTTCAGGGCCTCATAGAATCCTTTGTGATCACCCATGTCTGCACATAACTGAGTTTTTTCAGCTAGACTGATCCACCACTTGTTCTGGATGTCACGGAGTTTCTGTTGGAGCTTGCTGCATGCAAAACGAAAGGCTGTTTTTCTTGCGTGACAGGATGGCAGTGCAAGGTGTGCTTGGTGAGCGGTTCTCTTCTTCCTCAACAATTCCTGGATTTCTTGATTGTTTTCATCCCTTGTTCTTCTTGAGGGAGAATCCTAAGGATTCTTCAGAGGATTGCAGGATGCTGTTTTTAATATGGTGCCAAATTGTTTCAGGAGAGCAATCTGTAGAATCTGTGGAATGGTTATCAAGCTTAATTTGAAGGTTTGTCTGGAATCTGTCTCTTACTGTGGCTGATTGGAGATTGTTAACTTGGAGTCTTCTCCTTGGGAGACTCCCTTTTTTAGGTTTGATTTTGAGATTGAAGTTGAGTTTGCAGCGCACGAGCTGATGGTCTGTTTGGCATTCTGCACTGGGCATCACGCGGGTATGGTAGACATCGCGGACGTCTCTCTGTCTCAGCAAGACATAATCGATGAGGTGCCAATGCTTAGATCTGGGGTGCATCCAGGTTGTCTTCAGATTATTTTTCTGCTGAAAGATAGTATTAGTGATGGTGAACTGTTGCTCTGCACAGAATTCTAGCAGAAGTCGACCATTATCGTTGCAGCTTCCAACACCATGCTTGCCTAATATTCCTTTCCAGGCTTCAAAATTCTTGCCTTCTCTGGCACTGAAATCACCAAGGATAATGATCTTATCATCTGCAGGCACCTTTTGGGTAAGGCAGTGCAGGTCAGTGTAAAATTTATCTTTTTCAGCAGGGTCAGCTTGGAGAGTTGGGGCATATATACTAAAGAGGACGATGTGTTGCTTGTTGTGTAGTGGAAGGCATAGGGAGATAATACGGTCAGAGCGACCTGTCGGCAGATTTTCGAGTTTGAGAACAATAGAGTTTTTGATCATGAAAAAACTCCTGAGAGATGTTTTTCTGTTCTGGGCTTACCTGACCAAAAGAGGGTGTAACCGGCACCATGTTCTCTGAGGCTGCCTTCCTCATGAAGGCGAACTTCACTGAGAGCGGCAATGTCGATGTTGAGACGAGCCAGCTCATGGGCAATTAGGGCAAAGCAACACTCAGGGCATCCGCTATGCGCAGAATCGAGCATGGTTCTGATGTTCCAACATGCTAGAGTTAATTTAGGTACACCTTTGGAGGCAGGTGCATGCCTTTGTCTTTTGATCTTTGTGCGACCGCATTGGAAGAAGATGCCCATTGGCCTGCGGTTAACCAACCGGGTGAAGGTGGAGATGAACTTTGTTTAGGCCACCTTTTCTAGGCGCCTCTCTGAGTGGAGGAAGCAGTGCTGTCCTTGAAAAGGCTGCTTGGTTGTTCAGGGTGCTGCCCCAAGAGACTGTCATCTCCGGTCAGTCTCAAATGACCAATATCCTGAACCGCCCGCATGCAGGGTTGGGTCTGCGGCTCCCAGTGCACCTTTCACCTGCCGTTTCGACCCTCGCCCGACGCTACAGGGCTTTTTGCATGTGGGTAGACCCTTCAAGCCTGCGCAGTGGATTTTTTGGGTGAGATGCAGTATGCGCGGAACTGAACCCACCCTTTAATCCCAAGGTTCGTCTGCCAGGGCTGAGCAAGCTTGGACGGTGGCAGCGAGGTCCTCAGGACGTAGGTTTGATTAGAGTGACCTTCTCTTAGATGGATGGCCTTACAGGGCTCATCATCTGCCCGGGTTTGGGATTAGAGTTGTCCTTCTCCTAGGATGACTGCCAGAAGGCTAACGAGCTCATCCTGCCCAATAATGTATTAAATCTGGCCCTACGGTTTTGACCTGTCTGGCATGGGCGACCCTACCGAAGGCATGTACCATTGCCAGCGTAGCTCACAACCACATAGGGGTACACAGGCTATGTTCTTATTAGAATGATTCGGGCAAGTCTTTCATGTCTTACTTTACTATCACCTATCTATAAACAAACTGAAGGAGGTACCCAGGAACAACCCTTTGTCCTGTCCACCGTTTCAGGATGTAACAGAGCAAAGCAAGTATGTCCAGAACGTGCTGTACCTGGGCAGTAGCCGCAGGTAAACCAGAAACAAACAGACAAACAAACAAACCAACTGTTCTGGTCCCTGTACCCATCCAAGGCTGGGGTGCCTTTCAAGGCCCCAGCCTGGCCGGGACCCCCATCATTCTAAAAGAACCCACTATCCACCCTGACCTTATCCTTCCCCACTGTGTTACCACATAGCTTCAGGCGCACTGCTCACCTGTGCCATTTCATACAGGATTGCCCCGCTCTCCAACCCACCAGTCGGAGGAGCCCCGCGGCCCACTCGACATCCTTCCCCTCTCTTCCTCTGCCTCCCCCGCCCCCCGCCCCCCCAAACCTGGAATGGCAAACCTCTGCGTGCTCCAAAGCTCCTCTCTCCTCTTCTACAGGGGTGCAGTACCCGCCGGCAAGGCTTTCCCTCTTTCTCCTTTCTCCTGCTGTGGCCATGCCCGGGGGCCGAACCGCGCGCGCAGAGCGCACACGGCACGGGGGCCTCCGACCAACCCGGGACCCCGTGCAGCCCACGTGGCAGCCCGGGGCCCCGCACAGCATGTGCGGTGGCTTCCAGCCCACCTGTCCCTTTTAATTTCTTTTTATTATCAGTTCTTTAAAGAATTGATTTAGAAACGGAGTAAAATGAATCATTTTATTCACTAATCATGGAACGCCTCTCCTATGGAGATAGGCTGAGAGAGTTGGGGCTGTTCAGCCTGGGGAAGAGAAGGCTCCAGGGAGATCTTAGAGCCCCTTCCAGTGCCTAAAAGGGCTTATAAAAAAAGGAGGGAGAGGGACTTTTTATATGGGCAGGTAGTGACAGAATAAGGGGCAATGGTTTTAAACTGAGAGTAAGTTTGGTTTAGACTTTAGGAAGAAATTCCTTACTCAGAGAGTGGTGAAACACTGGAACAAGTTGCCCAAAAAGGTTGTGGCTGCCCGTCCAAGGCCAGGTTGGACGGGGCTTGGAGCAACCTGGTCTAGTGAAAGGTGTCCCTGCCCATGGCAGGGGGTGGAACTGGATCTTTAAGGTCCCTTCCAGCCCAAACAATTCTGTGATTCTGTGATTCTGGGAGTGTAATATGTTTTAAAATCTTTATAAATGAATATGACCTCAGCTTTGAATATTGTCCACAAAGGTGTCACTTGTGGCGTGTTGTCCAAGTGCTCCTTGATCCTGCTCCTCTTGGCACCAAAGGCAGAGCACAGCCCGATGGAATGGCAGTTGTGCTGGGGCAGGGTGCTCTGGGGTGTGTCTCTGCTGGATGCTGAGACATGGCAAGGCTAGTGCAGCATGAGAGGATATCCCTGAGGACCCTGAAGTATTTGACCATTCTCTGTTTGAATTAAAACACTTAATTGTTCCCAATTATGCAGAACAACCTCATAGGTGTATTCCAGTATTTTGTTTGGGAAGAAAAGGAGGTGATGAAATGGAAAAAAAAGAGATATTTAAGATAATGTAAATTTAGTGCCACAAAGAAGTAAAGTATGTTTTCATAGTGCAGGAGATCTGTTGCTTGTTTTAAGGTGAATTTTACGGAAAATTCCTTTAACAGCCTTGGTTTGTATTCCCATTTTGGGGTCATACTAACTAATATTGGCTGCCTACAATCAAGCTTTTAAAAGTAACTTCTCAGTCTGTTGCTCAGGGTTGGATTAATGCGTTCTTTCTGCAGTCCCATTGATCCCATAAAGTCAGTATAGTTACAGTCCTATAATAGGCAAAAAGATCAAAGTAATCCCATAGTGGGGGGAAAGAGGATTCTTAGCCAAAACAAGCTGTTTGGCTTGTAAGCTTTGCTCTAGCACATCTGCCATGTCCCCAGCATTCCAGAGCTCCATGATGTGCCTCCTGTTCCTGTGACACCAGGGAAGTGCTGCAACAGGGCTTTGCTAATCCTGACTGGACTTGAAATAACAGGATTGGTTTGTACCAGATAGACTAGTTTGCAGGGGCCTATGTGTATTTCTCTTCTTTTTCAAAGCACTGGGTTACAAATTATGAAGTGCAACAGAGTGGGTGGGATTTGGAATTGGTCAAGAATTTGCTGCACTCTAAGAAACCAATTGCTGGTCATGCTGTCTTCTGACAGCTTTGTGCTACCAGTCTGCAAAAAGGTTCACCCACCATAAGCAGCTTTTTAAAAGATTGCTTTCTTACTGGGAATGAAAAACCAACAGCAGAGCAAGTGGGCTTCCACTTTGTTACAGCAGGTTCAGCAGGACAGATAAAGGAAGGGAATATGAGGGAATTAAATAAGGAGACTTGATACTTAGGGCACAACTGTTTGCAAACCATCTGCTAGTCCAACGGATTTTGAAATTCTTTGGTTGAAAGCAATTTCAAAGCAATTTTGAAAAAGGCTTACAGAATCTAGAGTCATGCAAGACCCTCCAAGCCCAAAATGTCTGCACAGGATCATCAGAATTCTTATTTGTTCAGTTGTTTCTGTATTAATGGAAGTTTTACAGAAATAAATCTGACACTTGGACAAGTTTTCAGCTGAATCTGAGTAGAATTGAAGCACTGTTACCTGAGTCACTGCATGAGGTTTGAGTGAAGCTGAGGCTGCCTCTTTTATTTAGAAAATTGTTAATGTATGGGCATAGCAAATGTGCTTGTAGGGGTCTGTTACTGCTGATGCACCTTCTGCTTTTTCATGTTAGTTTTCTGTCCATTTGAAACAAAACTAAACCTTAAATCTGATCTACCTGCTGTATTTCTAGAACATCATTACCTTACCTGTAGTAATTAAATTTTTTCCTACTTGTGCTTTTATACCAATGCTTTTCTGGGTAATATTTATTTTTATATTATTTGATAAACATAATGGGGAAAGTGACAGGTATTATTATAATAATAATCATAGGGGAAACTGGCATGTAATATTTTAATAAATATTTATTTTAATAAAGCATTCATTAAAATAATCTATAAAATATACAATAATACTGTGTAAAGTATTTATCTTTCCCAAGTTTTTGAACTATATAACATGAAATAAATCTGATATTCTGTTATCTTTTGTGCATTTAATACTGCCAGCCATGTTCCTTTATTCATTTAGTTTCAACTTGTGTCTTCCGAGATTATTTTTCTAACTATATGGAAAGCATTCTTTCTGCGTAAGAGGAGAGAGGAGAAAGTTTTCCGTAACTTCTGGATGCCTCCTCCACAAGATAGAAATATTGTGTATACACCACAAGTATCTCCATGGAAGCAATGATGAGATTAGTGAGGTCACTGGATATGTCAAAACTTTAATGAATTAATATTTTGATGGCTTTTCCAGTTTTTTATTACTTATGTGTTGCAGACAGTGCAGGAGAGGGTCTGTTTATGGTAAAGATGTGTACAAAATACACATGTAAGATGACATAACGACATGTGGGAAATGTGTTGGTTTTTCTGCGAAATGTTATTTTCTGATAATGGGGATTGAGCTGGAAAGGATCCCTATTATTGGAATAATGCATATCTTGCTTGCCTTTGCCAGCTACACTTTGTGAAGGTGCAGTGTGGTTGATCCAACAGAAACATGCCATAGGTGTAGGATTGAAATGTGACCCGTGTCTGAGTTAGGGGACCTTCCAATAATACTTTTTATTGTTATGGGATTCTCTGTCTTCTCTGAAAATGTTCTGTGCTCTTTAATGACTCAGTACAGCTTCAAGGATTTCTGTTGACCTTTTTTGTTCTTCTAGAATTTGGGGGGTTTTTTTGAAAAGAGGGAGATTTTCCCAGTTCTGGAGGGTATTCATCTGGCAGTCTCCTTTTGTGATATGATCTCAAAGGCCAATCTTAGTTCCTTCTCCCACCCAAAATCTGTCTCCATGAAGAGTGGTGGGATGATGGATGTTCACACAGGCTGTCAGAGCTCACCTCCAGCAGTGCGTCCCCTGTCTGACCAGGCAGATGGTTACGATTGGAGTTGCTTTTGAATATAAGGGTTATGTGGTTTTTGGGTGAATAGAACTGTGCCTTTATAGCTCAGCAGCTTTAAGCTGTTGGAAAGACTGGAAGTAGATGAGTGTGCTGTTCCTGCCAGGAAGGTGTTGCTCTGTCAGCTATGGGCAGGGGCTATAAAGAATCATGAGGAGGAGGACGAGGAGGAGGAGGACATATTTATGGATATGTGGTGGGTATGGGCTAATCTGACAAAAACGATCCTTGTTTCAAGAGATGATTTAATCTTATGTTTGGATATAAAGTAAAACACTGGAGCAGGATTTTTAGAGAGACTGTGAAATCACAGAAATATTTAAAATTCAGCTGAACAAACCATTCTATGAATCTATGGTGATTCTATTCACAGGCCCCTGAGCAACTTGATTTAGTTGGTCCTGCTTTGAGGGAAGGGATGGCCAAAATGATTTCCAGAAGTACCCTCCAGTTGAGCTTGGTCTCTGATTCTCTGATCCTGTGTTAGAACACTGAGTGTACCTTAAATACCATGTTCTATAATCTCTTTATTGTTTCTGAATTATTTCTGCAATTCACTTGAAAAGTTCCTGTAGGTAAACTGCTGCTTATTTTTAATCAGTAACTATCAACTGTTTGATTGTGGGTGACCTGAGAGCTCATTTACAGGCCTTAGACAGCAGTTCTGCATCACCTGTGAATTAAAAAGATGCAGTGGAACATGGCAAGCTATTGATGTACAGCAGAACAAATAAAGTTTGTGCAGTTGGAATGGCATAGACTCAGGTGTATAAATTGTGTTAATTGTTGTGAAAGATCCATTTATGTTTACAGTCCAGATTTCCTGTACAAGGGTGCACAACCCTTAAAAGTATATGTGCCTTTACATGTACATTGTCAGTTTTTTTGCAGGGTTTATAAATGTGATGAAAATAGACTTACACGCAGCTTTATTTTTAATGGAAAACCTAGACACATCAAAGGAGGAAGATGATAGAAGAATTTGAATGTATACTTTTATATACTATAATGTTTAATTTTCATTTCAGTCAAAGGGTTTATGTCAGATCTAATCATTACTATGACAATATTTACATTAATTGTGGCTTCCTTCAAACAACTGTTCTTTTTGGATAGTTGCCTTTTGGTGGTAGTAAAATGAAGTTTAAAATCCTACACAAAATAAAATAATGGCAATCATCAAAAGTGCTTGTGGGGGTGTTTGTTTTCACACTAGTTTGTTTTCAGTTTTTAAGAGCCTGAAGAAAAGATTGAATAGTAGAAACTATCCTCTTAGGTACAGTCATTCCAACAACTCAAGTGCTGTGCCCTGAAAATGGCCTTTTCAGCTCTAAAGCACTTTAAGGTGAGAGAAATTGGTTTTGTGTTTGCTGCTTCTGGGGTTTTTTTTCTTTTTTTCCTTGTAAAACAAGGAACAATGGAAGGAAGTGTGTCTGAGCCATTCTTATACCAGAAAAACCATAGTGTGCATTTTTTGTATGTTTTTTTGTTGTATTGTTTCGTTAACTGTTAGTCATGTTCAAACAAAATTCTTTTTATGAATGTTTTCATATAATATTCGGATGAATATCTGGGAAAGCTGCAATAAAACTGGAAGGGACTAAATACTATCTAATGCTGTTGTTTGTGTATCTGTTTGGAATGTATTACTGGAAATATGAAAAAGGCTTTCTAGCTAAAAGTTTATTTGTAAATGAATACTTTCTTTACTGTTTACTTACCTTTTTTCGGTTTGTTCTTAAAAATAGCTTTCAAAGTGTTTGGTACCTTGAGATGCTAGTTCTATAAGATATTTAGGCAAAGGTCTGGTTTCGGGTGTGTGAGCTAAACTCAGGTGCTCAGGAGCTTTCTGCATCTGCCTTTTGCCCACCT
Source organism: Lepidothrix coronata (assembly GCF_001604755.1). Taxonomy (NCBI): domain Eukaryota; kingdom Metazoa; phylum Chordata; class Aves; order Passeriformes; family Pipridae; genus Lepidothrix; species Lepidothrix coronata. The sequence goes on from NW_016690385.1 coordinate 861,858, forward strand.
GTTGCTCAAATGTAGGTGGGTCACACAAAGCCCATCTTGGAAAAGGATATTTTCAGAGAAAGACTTTGATCCCTCTTTCCCAGGCTCCTGGAAAACTGGTGCTGGATAAAAAGGATACAAAAATGGATAAAGAGTTTAATTAATAATTTTTTAATGGCCAGTCTTCGCAAACGAAGATTTGGGAAAGGTCATTAACCCTTCGAGCCTGCGCAGTGGATTTTTTAGGTGAGACACAGCGTGCGCTGAACTGAGCCCACCCTTTAATCCTGAGGTTCATCTGCCGGGGCCGAGCAAGCTTGGACAGTGGCAGTGAGGTCCCCAGGACGTAGGTTTGTTTAGAGTGACCTTCTCTTAGATGGATTGCCTTACAGGGCTAACGAGCTCCATCTGCCCGGGGGGCCGGGAATCAAACCCGGGTCGCAGCGGTGAGAGTCCTGCACCCTAACCACTAGACCACCAGAGGCCCCGGATAAAGAGTAAAGGGACAGCAAATAAACCTCAAGGCATTGATAGAATGGAGAACATCAGAGGAAGCAAGAAAGCAAGGAAATGTCTTGGAGGGCAATGTCAGGATTCTTAAGCAAACTGCAGCTGCCAGGATAGAAATCAGGAGGGTTGTTTTGAGAGGGTAACACTTGAGTTTTGTATGAGACCACTCATGGGTGGAGCTCTGAGTGACCTGATCTATTGGAGGGTGTCTCTGCCCACAGCAGAGGGCTGGAACGAAGTTTTTAAGGTCCCTTCCAACCCAAACCATTCTGTGATTCTAAGTATTGTACATCTATTAAAAAAAATTGCATGCAAGAGGAACTTGAAGAATTGTTGCTGTTGGTTGAGATCAAAATGAGAATGCCCCAACACCTTGATAAACTGTGGTTATGGGCTGAAAGTTTAGAATTTTGGAAAGACTATAAGGGTAAATCAAACATCAGTCAGGGGCACCATCACTGAAAAAAAAAGATATGAAGTTGATGGATTTGATTTTATTGCAAGATAGTAAACCATTCAGACAGGAAAGCCTTTGAGGGCAGAGACAGAAAAACAGAACTTGTGGAGGTACTAGGAATGCCAGAAATTTGGCAGCCAGGTCAACTAGCTAGGATAGGACCATTGTGTAAAGGGATCTGGAGAAATTATCCACTCTTTTCTCTACCTGATATTTGAATAAAGCAGCTTGAAGAAAGAAATGCAGTTTTTCGAGTCCTTGACTTTGACTTTTTTTTTTAAGTCTAATTTGTTTCTGTGCATTTGTTTGCAATTTCTGTGTCAACGAAAGTAAAAAGTATCTCATGGATAGTTCTTCAGATTATAGCCAAAGCTGACTCTAGCTGTAGTTTAATTATACAAAGTTAGAAGCCAGTTCTGAAAAAAACAAACATGGGGGAACTACTGTGATAGTTGTAGGATAAGGTCTTGCACTGGGAGCACAGGTGGATCCTTGTTTTAAGTGCATCCCTTTGGTTCTTAGCGAATGTACCTGACCGTGGAGTCAGTACATTCTGACAACCTGAGCAGGCTCTGACATGCAGCCAGGTCTAAATTCTGAACAAAGGAAAATGTTCCTGTTGGTCTAGAGCACTCTTCTTGTTGTTTGTTCATTTATGGCCTTTTTTTTTTTTCCTGTGGGAAAGGGGGATGGGGAAGGAATTGTTGAATATGCAAAATGCTTGAAGTGTTTTGGGTTTCGGCAAGATGAAGGGTAATGCTTACTGTGCAGCCCAAGATGAAAGGAGCGTGCTGAACTTCATAATTATCCCCCTCGGTCTATACTGTAAAGTCTGAAAAAGTTGCAGGTTAGAACCTGCAGGTATTTAATGAATTTCAAGGTGCAATTTCATTTTTTGGGCATTCCTGAAAGATGCAGCCAGTAGACCAAGAAGAACATGGAACAGGTCACGTGAGGTATGTTCGTGCAGCCTGCTCTGTGCAGTTCGTTTCTAGTACAAGTACATTTAACCACCCATGCATAAGATGTAAAGTAATTTAGACTGCCCAAAGTTCTGATGTATTGTCTTTGTGGTAGAGCACAGAACAAGAACATGTTTAACCTCATATCTATCAAAAAGCTCACATTTTATAGCTATAAAGTAATTTAGTTGCTTTAAATTTAAACAGATGCTCGAATATATTCTTTTTTTCATTAAATTTCCTGTTTGTTTCTAAATCACAAACTAAGATTTGATAAGCCTTAATTGATCTGGGAGCCGTGTGTTCTCGTGATACTCAGCTGTGCTGTTTGATTGATGTAACATTTAATTTTCAGCCTTTACCTCTGCCCACAAATTTTACTCTTTACTCCTCACCATATCTGAAGCATTTATTAACGTAGTAAACACTGTGGTTTACATAATAAAGCTATTCCAGATTCTACTAAGCAGAGTGTTTTGGTACATGGGCATGTAAATTTATCTCAGTTGTGTGTAGAAAATAGTACGTGTGGGGGTTGTTTGTTTGTTTGGCAGTTTGGAGGCAAGAAACTTTTAAGAATCCCCTAAAGGTGCATTTATATTTCTTGCAAGTTTGTTTATAAGATCAACAGTTGTTATCTGTTTGAATCACATATGTTAATTCTAAGATGCAAAGCCACTACCTGCCTTAGTAGGTGAACACCCATTTTGGAACTGTTGTGGAAGTTCAGTTGCAGGTACCAGGTGTTACTGTTGTATGGAAGAAATGCAAAACTCTCTATTCAGTGGGATTTATTGAACGCTACAGTCTGGAACTGTGTAAAATCAGTCAGTGGGAATTTGTGAGCAGTTAATACACAGGGCTTTTTTCCCCCCCTACTCTTCCTATTAGGAAAATAATGCTTGTAACTTCAAGAAAACAAGTGTGGGAATTCTGCTCTTAACCTGAATAGGCATAATTTGTATGTGAAATTTAAGAACTTCTACAAAGAATTTTGAATATAAAAGCACATATTTGAAGAAACAGGTGCATTCAGATAATCTGCCCAGATTTGTGCAGGCTGGGGTGGGGTTGACAGCTGGTTTATTATCTTCCCATTTTGTGACTTCTCCTGTCGTTGCCTGTAGCTGCGTTTGGGTTTGACTCACCAGGTGTGCTCAGGACAGAGAAATGAGAACAAAATCCAGATTAACAGCTTGGTTTGGATATCAGATTCTTGCCATGACAGTCATTTTAGGTGTTAGCTTTCATGGCTTTCTGTATTTCATTATTTCCCCTCTTAAAAGGTTCACTTTGCATAGTCATAGTCTATTATAGCTTAAATGTCTTTCATGAAACATATAGTTGCTTTTAGTTAAGAGCCTGTGATAATTCAGCTGTCACTATTGACATCTCACACAACTTTCTTTGCACAATACCCTGTAGCTTTTCTTGAAGTTAATTTGCAGTTGTTAACTTCTGTATTGAATTTTTCCCTTTTGTTTCATGTTTTCTCTTCCCTCTGCATGTCATTTATTAAGGTACCTCTACTTCATTCTTTATGAACCGTAGTAAGATTTGACACACAATGCTGTGTCCCAGTCCTGGAAGTGTCCAAGGCCACGTTGGACAGGGCTTGGAGCAACCTGGGCTAGTGGAAGGTGACCCTGCCCATGGCAGGGGTATGGAACAAGGTGACCTTTAAGGTCACTTCCAACCTAAACCATTCTATGGTTTGATGGTTCTGACTGCTCTGATAGTTGGATGAAGTGTAAACTGTCTTATAAAACTGTCTGTTGTCCTGGAGGTGAAATAATAGCATAGTTTTCAAACATTTAAAAAAAATCCTCCTCAGTCCAAGATGTTTGAGTAGTGGTTAAATACCTGTGAACATCTGTTGCAGTCGTTTTACAAATATTTTTTTGTTAAAAGCCTCCTAGAAAAGAGCTGTGCTTGATAGGAGAGAATTTGATTGTCATTCTTTTCACTTTTTTTAATGAACCTATATTCCTAATAGGCCGTGGATGTGTTTGGGCTGTCAGGTTCCCTGGACCCTCCAAGGGTTGCCTGTCATATACCGGCAAACTCAGGGAAGCACTTTGTGCCCTCTAGTTCCAAGAAAAGCCCTGGCAGTGCCATTGGAGCTGCTGGCTGGGCTGGGCAGGGTGACAGAGCAGCACTGCACAGGAGACAGGGAGAGTAAAACAGCTCTTCAGGCTTTGCAGGAATCATGGAGCTGCCAGTTCCTGCATGGAAGGATTTGCCTATCACAAAATTACTGATGTAGCTGGTACCTGAACAGCCTTTCTCTCTACAAAACAAATAACCCAGCAGGGAGTGTGCTCTCCTGCTCACCCCCACTGCTTGGATCAGGGCGATGATGGGATGGCTTGGAGTGGAGGAGCTGGATCCACTCCCTGGGGATCTCTTGTGGAGATAAAGGAGACTTTTTAGGGCTGTCAGTCGGCTCCTTTCACTTTGCCTTTGAATCACCTCATGGTGTATTTTTAAAAGTATTTGTTGTACTGCTGTGCCTGAGATGTGTTTGTCAAGGTTGCAGTCTATGGGCTTTGTTTCCAGGAGATTGGAGTAGGCCAGACAGAGAGGGACTATCTGTCTGAACTTGGGATTTCTGCTTTTCTCTGGCTTGAATCATACCATAAACTCTATTTAAAGATTTTGGTTTTTGTATTTATTTTCCACATCCTTGACCCTGACTGGTGAGCTGGACATTTGTGTTTGCCTTGGCAAGCTTCAAGCTGCTCATCTAGGGCAGGATGAAAACTTTTTTTTTTCCTTTTGTAAACAGACTGTTCCTTCAGTATTTTCCATAAGGATTTACACCACCATTTTGCAACGCTTCTAGGAATCAAGAAACTCTCGCCATTCGGAGTTTTCATTTTAACACAGCTTGGAGCAAAGCAGCGAAATGTTTGATTTTATGTTTTCCAAGTTTGAATTTGAAGAGCTTTTTTCAGAATGTTTTTTAATTCTAGAAATACTACGGTTTTTTTCTCAAAGAGATTTCTTAAAGCTAAAGGTCAATAGGCATTGTTGCCTGTCTAGAAACAGGGTTATTTGTATTTTTTATTGGTCTATCCAGTGCAATGAGAACAGTGCCCCATTGTCCCAGGCACTGTATACATGTAAAATACTGCTTTGTGCCCTAAGAATTTACAGCCTAAATAACTTCACATTCTGTTATGGGGGGGTTTTTTGATATATTTTAGTGGTCAGGATGTAAAATGAGAGAATAACTTAGCTGGCAATTTTATGCCAACACACAAGTTATGTTTTGGAACAAATTAACTAAATTTCATTTTCCCAGGGACATGGGGCTGCTGCTCCTTTTGTCAGGTGAGGGACTTCCTCCTCTTCTGAAAGCTCTGTGCTCTAGAAATTGCATTCTTCGTACTCAGAAAGACTTGTCATGGTACTCCAGCAGTATTGCAGATAATTTGGGCAAGTTTGAAATGCCCCAAGTCACAGATGAAGTTTTATGTATTATAAACTTAGTATTATGATATTTTTTAAGTCCAACTCAAAGCTGAGTACCCATGTTAGTCCTGAGCCTAAGCCTGCCAAGCAGAAGGAGGGTATTTGCCAGGAGCTAAACCTCCGAAAAATCATAGTCTCTTAAGTACCCCCCTGTTTCTCTGCAAGAAGAAGCTTGTGCTATATATTCAGAATACATTACTCCCCCCAGAATAGTTCTGCTAGCAAGTCCCTGTATTTTCCCTCAGATCTGCTGCCTGGGAACTGCTCTGAATTTCCAACATTTACCTTAGTGTGTTCACAAGGGTACCAGATTCCTTGATGGTCTATGCAAATACTCATTTCTTTCCCCCATCTATAACCTCTTACTGAACAAGGGCAAGTTGGAAAGTAAAAGTACAATCCTGCTGTACTGCAGAAAAAAATCTGTAGTTTTTAATTTTTTTAAACAATAGAAAGGTACAAATTTCCATATAACTTCTTGTCTTTAAGCTGCTGTTTATGAGATTAATATTTGAGTGTAAAGCGAAGTATGGGATGTCTTGAAATTTTTCTCCAATGTTTAGTAGATTACACTGGTTATTAAAAGTTATTACTCACATTAAGTATGTGCCAATGAGTCAGCAAACCAAAACAAAATGTCTGGTTTTTGGTCTAAGTCTTACTGTAAATGATTCTAAATAGCAAATAGCCGAAGTGACAAATGCTGAAAATTATATGTTTAAAAATATCCCAGGATGACAAATAATTAATGGTGTGTAGGTTGTTAACAGAACAGAAGAACACTGAATTTTATGGAAAGCTCCATTGGTGCTAGTTAACAGTTCATAAAATGCTATTTATTCTTCCTTTTAAAGTAATTTAAATAGTAATTTGAATTTATGAAAGTATATTAAAAGCATATTTCAAGTCCACAGACTAAAATTATACTTCCTTTTTGTTGCAGATCTGGGACATGAGTGATGATGAAACAATCTGAAATCAGCTGGATAAGGAGGAGGATGACCTGGACTGCAGCCCTGCCTTTATCTGTTACCTGACAAGTTAATGATTGCTTACCCATTCTGACTGCTGCAAATACAAATATAATCCACATTTTGACATTAATAACTTCACCTTAAAAGCAGTCTGTTATGGACAGAACTCTCCATGTTTTCATTTTTATTTCGTAAATAACTAAAGCAGTGGTTATGTTTAAACTCGGTCTTTTTTTTTTTTTGTTAGTTTCTAAATATGGCGTACGTATAAAATACACTGCTTAAATAAGCTTTGGAGGTTTATTTGTCCCAGGTTTTATTTTGCTTGTCAGTGGACACGTGGAAGCAGCATGTCTTTTTTCATCTTTCCCAGATTTGTGCCCCTTTAGTTGGAATCTGTTGTTAAGACTGAGCATGTTCTGCTACTGGGAATTAAACTTCATCTTTAAAGGAGGGTGGGAGTGGGGAAGAACCCACACCTCCTGCTTCCACCACATTGCTTTTGTCTCCAAGCACATATTTAGAGTACAGTTGTTCTTGATGTGTCAGTGCAGGTGTTATTCTCTGTAAAGATCTCACCATCTCGTGCTATAGCAACAATGTAGTTTGACTTATTTTGCACAGAAAAGACCAGAATGCAATTTTTATGATGATGAAGCTTTCCTGAAGTTCAGAGAAGGCTCTGTTAATATAGTAAAAAAAAAAAAAAGTGTTTTAGGGGGTGGATCACTGATTCAGTCAAAACTTCTAGAAAAATACTTAAATGAAATAAGAAATTGGTTCTCTGACTTTGCTGTTCTTGGATGTGGACCTCCAGTACTTTATAGGTGTTAAAAAGGAGCAATTGTGAGATATTTTTTTTTTATTCATTTAAGTCTTTCCATTTTTACAGCATCAAGAATGGTTCCAGAGATTATGGCTGAGCGCAAACAGTAGTTTGAGAATCCTCAAGTTTAACAGATAACTTGAGGAAAAGGACTTTTAAATATCAAAGTAAATTACTACAAAATTGAATCTATTGCTTTTAACATGGAATAGGTTTTAGAAGGATATTTGAAATCTCTTTTATAGCTTTATATTGTGGGGTTTATGGGCTAACTCACTAAGAAAAAATGCAAATTGCCTTATCTGCCAAGCAGTCTCTATTTCCAATATATGTTATGAAAAGTAGTTGCTCAATCCAATTATTTAGGTCCTTAAAATAAGCTCTGAATATTTTTTGTAGAGAATTTCACAGCTTCTCTCTGTACCACATCAGAAGTTCATTCAGGTCAAGGATATCTGCAACTCCCATATTCTGACCATAAAAGAAGATTTATTGAAACGTGCTGGGGTTTGCACCAAGGATCTAAATTAGCAATTATTTGTACTTATTTTAACTATTATATTCATATATTTACATGATTTTTCATGTAGTGTAGTGTCTAGTTTAATTAACTTCATTGTAATATAAAAATATATATTATTGCAATATATTTTTGAAAGGCTAGTAATGATAGCAATCTGATCTTTCGGAGGTCAAGCACTGAACACTGAGATTGATAACGTTCCATGTAAATTTTTAAAGCAGTTTGTTAAATTGTATAATTAGTTTGGAGCTCAAATGACTCCCATGTTGTTATCCATGCCATTGTTCAGCTGGAGCCATGGATTGGTAGCAGGGTAGTTTAAAGGGATTAATCTGCTTTTTTATCTTTTGGAGTTGCTGAGCCTTGGAGCGTGAATGTCTTTGCAGCATCTGGTTATCTAAAACCTGAAAGCTGAATCTGATAAACATCAATAATTATTTTAAATGTCTGAAACTCTGCTTATCCTGTTAAAGTTACCTTGTAGCTTTGCATTGGAAGTATCTGTTTAAGTGCAGAAGAGCACAAGGCAGGAAGGTTCAAAACTCAGGGTTAATGTAATGTTTCCTTACCTCGGTATTTTCAGTAACATACAGCTCTCTGAGACTGAGCTGTTTCCTGCACATATGCTCCCCAGCTGTCTCTGATGTTCAAAAACACTTCAGTTGGACTTGGAATAACTTCCGTTTTCTAACTATAATGTTGTTTTCTTTCTCCTTGTGGACCAGAATTCCTCTTATTTTGCTTTTACTCAGTTTCTAGGCATTTACTGAGTGAGAAATTGTGAGAATCCATTCAAATGAATGAATGCACATTCAAATACTATTAGCAGATAAACACATTTACTTGCTGGCTTGTATGCACTTAATGACAGGATTTCAGCACAGTCCTCAGCTCCAGTTATTGCTGGTTAATGGAAGAAGCTAAATTTTCCCTTTCTTCATGAAAGAGGTAGGATTTTAATGTTATTTGTGCTGCCATGACGTCAGTGAAGAACCCAAACTCATACTTTTGCTGCAGAACCCAACGGCTACTGTGGCTTTTCAGGTGTAAAACAAATCTGTTGGGAAGAGGGAATGAGTAGCCTCAGAGGACCTACTCATCTTCCTAAACTATCTAACAGAAATGTAATGGCATTATAGGACTGTGGAGGTGGGAATTGTGACACCTACATATCTTATCTGGGACCATTTAATACTGTTAGTAGAAGAGCACAGATCTCAGTGGAAAGCTGTTGACGCCGCTTTTGTACTTGAGTATTAAAGAAACTCATGGAATTATATCCTCTGTTTTGATGTCACACTTGTACTGACTGGAATTTTTCTTCAGTGTCACCCCTTCATCGTGTTTGCTGACTGGAGTTTGGATTTTGTTACATGAATGTGCCACATTCACTGAAGTGAGGAACTTGAGATTCTGTGTGAGACTTTTCTTCCTTAAAGCCCCCACTTGCTCTCATCCTTGCTTTCACAGTCTGCTGTGTCATAGTCTGTCAATCAGGAATAAATTTCCCTTAGGCCTTTGCCCTTTATGTACCGTGTAAATGGTCCCACACCATTAGATCCATGAGAATCATGGCCAGTACCTGCTTCAGCCCACACAAGAATCTGCTCATGGAGCGTGACTAGTTTGGGTCTTAAGCCTTCAACACTGGGCTCTGTAAGGGAGAAAAGGCACAAATTTGAAAATTTCACTTAGATCCATGAAAAAAGATTTATGATAACAGAGACAGGTTGGTTGAGAAAGTCATCAGGGAGTGGGACCACAGGAGTTCTATTTCTGGGAAGCTGATGATGCCCAAGAGCTAAACAGAGATTCTGCTTCAGTAGAAGTCAACAGCACAACAGATATTTTGTCATGTCAAAGAAAAATGTAGGGACTGCTCAGGCCTTAATATCATTGAGCTTGGAAAAATGCTTTTTCCTTCCTTGTGTTCTGTACGGTTTCACTATTGTGTCTTCAGAGAAGTCTTCAGAGAAAATTGTGTCTTCAGAGAAGTGATATAAACTAAAATTTCTGTGTTCTCATCTTTGATATTCTTATCTCACTTCCTGTATGTCCCTGCCCATGACAGGGGGGGTTGGGACTAGATAATATTTAAGATCCCTTCCAACCCCTTAGAACTATGATTCTAATTCTGTTTCTTTATAAAAAATTTGACTGTTCACCTTTGATATATATTCATCAGAACTATTAGCAAAATGTAGTAATTCTCCCATATATGAGCACTCTATTTTACTTTCTCACTTGTGCTCTCATAGATAACTTTTACTGAAATGGGTATTATGTATTTCTGAACTTTGCACTGTAGAATTATAGTACTTGTTTCTCCCTCTTACTGAATTCTTCCTAAATGTATGTTAACTAATGTCATTATTATTGCTGATGGAATCATAGAATCATTTGGTTGGAAAAGACCTTTAAGATCATCAAATGCAGCTGTTGCCCCAGCACTGCTCTGGGACCATGTTGGGCCATGAAGAGTTCACCCAGTTCCTGACTCCCTGTTGAGTTTTCTTTCACTTTTTCAAGTCACATCGTAAAACCAGTGGAATTCTGAGGTTTGACTTTGCCATCCAGAATTCTCGTTAAGGCCAGTAAGGCGTGAGGTCACTGAGTTGCTGATACCAACTTTTCTGATGGTGATCAAGAACAACTGTGCATGTTTCTTATAGAGTCCTGGAGAGGTGTGACAGAATCCACGAGGTTATTTTATATAGTTCCTTATGCAACATGGTAAACTTTAGCTGACTTCCTAAGAAACAGTCTGGAAGATATCTTGAGCCTGTTACTATTTTTCTTCTGAATCTTTTGATGTGGCTTCATTAATTCCTTTTCTCTTTTTTTTTTTTTAATTTAATTTTCAGTGCAGATGATGTGCTTGTGCATATTCTAAGTTTCAGAAGAATGAAACTTTCCCTCAAGAGGGTGTTATGCATCTTTTCTCTCTTAGAGCACCTGGATTAATTGGTTTAAAAGACAGAAATACTACACTACAAGGACTTTGGACTGTCCCACCCTGGCAGTGTGTAAATTCCTAACCTATGAAAAACCTGCCTACCTGTCCCATTTCAGTTCCAGCTCTCCTTCCCCTGCAGCTGCCTGGACCTCTGCTAGACCTTAACAGTGTGTAAAAATACTGTGGCACCACACAGGTAATGCATTAGTTTTGAAAATAATCTAGACTGGCCCTCTCTATTGCCACTTCAGCTTTCCAGTGTAATGATTTCTGAAAAGTTCACTTACTTATCTGTGCAGCACTTGACATGTTTGGAATTAAAAACTATAACAGTTTGTTGACGTTGTTTTTTTTTCCTCATTTCACTTTTATTGATACCCTTTTGTCCCCTACTACTGACAGTACTTGGCAAAGAATATCTGTGGGTTTTATTCTCAATTATCCTGGGTCAAACTGTTGTTCCAACCTGGGGTTTTTTTGCAGTATTCAAATCATGTCACAACCCAAGTGGGCTGTGGCTTGTGCTCATTTCTCCTCAGTACAGAAGCTGACAGTCAGAAATCCACATTCTTCCACCAGCCAGCAATTCTATCCAGGTCGTAGTGAAGTCTCTGGCGTGAGTCACTTGAGGATTTTAACCTGGCCAAGGAGGTTGGCACAGGGAAGAAGAACTGAAGCTCCTCCCCAAAGAATTAATAGCAATACTCTCCAACAGCAATGATGTTAAGTACCTTAAGGTATTCCATGTCTTAAGGCAGCAATTTTTTCACCTAATTCCCCAGCCCAGATGATCTCACCCCAGGGTAAGTATGCAGATGACTACTCCAGCCATGTATAAGTTTGAGTTCTGATTGCAGCCCTCATAACAGTATTAATATTATCTGCCTGTTGTGATTTCACCACAGCATTTTTTCAAATCCAGTGGGATTATTTAGGACATTTTCTGAAAAGAGTTTCAAAACCCAGCAGTCATTTGTCAGAACTTTGCAAATGAAGTAGCAGAGATTCTTTCTGTTCAATGTTCTCTTGCCATTGAAGCTTCTTGCAGGCACTTCCTTGGGCTTACAGCTAAAAGGGGCAATCAGGAGTTCTAAAAACAAACATGTTTTGTTTCCTGGCTGGCATAGAGCACACACTCTCCTTCCATCACCTGTAGCAGTCTAAATGCCTGTTTCCTCACGTTCTTTGAGTGGATGTTTATACAGGACATTGAATATAAAGTACAATGGGCTCTGTCTCTGGAGCTGAAAGGCACATGCACACACTCATTTCATTTTAAATGCTAAAAATTTCAAATTAGTTCTCAACAAAATATCTTGGTAAGCTAACAGGGAAGGACAGAAGCATATGCACAGCACTGTACTGCTGCAAATGAAAAGCACAATTTTTAAAAAATCAGTCCTTGTAACTTCTCTCCCATCCAGTTACTCTTTGTTCTTACATTCCTTGGCTGTAAATTGCTGCTTCAGTTGCCCTCAAGCATCCAAAAATCCAGGCTTGTGTAACTTCAGTTTTCTTTTTGGCACCAGGACATTTGATTTTTGCTAGATCTCAGCAGAATGATTCATTGTTTGATTTGTTAATGAAATTCACTACTAGTATTAATTACTAATGTTATGCACTATGGAAATAAGAGAGACATTATTCTGATTTGCTTCTTACAGAGAAGGTCAGTAGTTTTTTCCTTAATTTCTCCTTTGGTCTAATGGTCCTAATGGTCTTCTAATGATGCTTATATCTTAAGAAGCTGCAGTTGATGCTCCTGGCAAGGCTGTGCTGCAGGATCTGGGGCATGTGAAATGCAAGCTGGCATCTTGTTGCTGGAACAGTTTTACTTTCTAAATCAAATGAATGTGGGCTAAAGCTGCCTGGAAAAATGCTGCTGGAATTGTTTCCTCGTCATGTCAATAGGCTGGGAAGGACAGCAAGGCCTGCAGAGCTTCCACATCTGCTGCACTGAATGCATTTGGACTCTGGTTTTTGGCAGTTTTTGGTGTCCTTTCCATCTGCTTTTTTCTGTCCCTGTGAGTATCTTCCCCCCACCCCCAGTGCTCATGTCCTCACTGCTGAGGGAGGGCTGTCAGCGAGCACCCAAATGAATTTCTAGTGACAGACTTCAATTAGTGGCGAGGAAACCTCTAGTATAGGGAGGATCTGACTTGAGGTTTTTCCTTTGTCTGTGAGTGTCCTCATTTCATGCTTCCAAGTCTGACTTTTATACGGTAATTCCGTAGGTGTTGCCACTTCCTCCGGAACCTGTGACTCAGGCGCCCTATAAATGCCGTGACATTACTGGCAGCTCCTGTGGAATTGCCAGTTTCCTAAATGGGGCTGTTGGCTTTGCTTTTGGGACTTGCAGCTTTGCTTTGAGGGGTTTTTTTGTCAGGGGGGAGGGATTAGGGGTTTTAATTACTTAAGGCAGCCTTGCTATTCCGGGGAACCACACTGCGTTTTAGCCTTTTGAATTGTGGAAATTGCCAATGTAGAAGTTTACTTAAAACGGGAGATCCACATTCATATACCAGTTATTTATGAATGAAATAATTGTAATTAGGCCTTCGTAGAGGTTCTGTTGTTATAAATCAGTCTTAATTCACTCCTGGTTTAGGGAGGGGTGGGGACAAGGGGAGGAAAAGGTCTGAGCGTACTTTTCCATTGTTTTTTTGGAAGCAATGAAACAAAAGACGTGTGTTCATACTACAGAGTGTGAAATGACTCTCAGCAAGTGTGTATCTGCAGCACAGCAGATTCAAGGCAGATTTCAGTGTTTTCTTTCCAGTGGCAGTGCTGTGTAAGTCCATGGCTGGAACAGGAGGAGCTGCAGTAAGTTCTGGTTCTGTGGGGAGTGTCCCTGAAGCCGGCAGGACTCGGGGTGGCAGCAGGAAGGCAGGGACCACAGGCAGCTCCTGCAGCTGTGTGTCCTTGGCCACGAGCCCCAGCAACGTCACTGCAGGCAGGACCTGGCTGGGGAACTGCTGAGAGAAATAATGTCAGGAATTCTGGTCATCAGAGGAATGTGACGAGTTGGATGTCTGTCTAGGTCATGTGTTCATGGTGTTCTTGTACAGACTGTAAAAGTGTTGGTTTATTTTTTATTGTTGGGAGCAAAGGATCCCCATCCCTTTGTTTAAATAGTAGCATTTTGGAACTCCACAATAATTTGTGCAGCAGAGGCTTTAGGTGTGGCCTTTGATTGTGCTTGGATCGTGTGGGTTCTCACTGAGCAGGCAGTGCTGTTGTGGTTGTACTTAAAGGAAAACTCAGAGAACATCCATGTATGCAGGGAGGTGGCATCCGTGGCTACCATAGATAATGGTCTTTCTTCTAATGATATCAGTCCATGTCAAAATTTGGCACTATTGAGAACTATGTAATTAAAGTTATTTTTCAGATGACACATTAAACCAAAGTCCTAAAAGAAAGTTCTATTATCTCTTTCTACTTTCTTTCTGATAATTTATTTTCTTTCTTTCTATTTTTTTTTTTTTAATCGTACCTTCCTGAAGTTGCTGTTGAGTTTCCTCTGGGCCCTTCATTTTCTAAGTTACTTTGTGCATGCTTTTAACTAAAAACTCTCACTCAAGTTTTACCCGGTGACCAGTGGCTATTGGAGCACTAGTTGTTTATCATTATGGGCACTAAGCTAGGAGTGCTTTAAGTGATAACATTGCAATTATTTGATCACGCAAATATGAAGACAGTTTTCCCCTAATTAGAACGTTTGCTGTTTCGTGCCTCTTGCATGCAGTTGAACACTATTTGTGGTTTTCCTTGGGGCAGTAGTTGGGATGAGGGAGCTGTAAAAGCTCCTGCCCCACGAGCCATGATGGAGCAGCTGATGTCTGATCACACTCTCCAAACCCCTGGTACCCTCACATGGCCAGTGCTCCCCAAAATCCTGGGCTGGGGCATTCAATTACTTGCTAACTCTGTTGTGTTGAACAGGAATTCAGTCGAGTTTAGCAGTCAAATACTACAAACTCCAGACAGACTTCTTTTAACCATTGGTTTTCAAGGGAGGAAGACAGCAAGTCAGCTGGTGTGTGTCCAGTGTTGCCCTGTGGCTGGACATATTCTAGTTTCATTTTCAAAAATGATGATGTCTGTTACTTCATTTAGTTTCCTGTTGATAGTATTTGGCAATGTCATTAAGAGATTTAGATAGATAACTTCATGATATCCGATACTGGAAAAGAATGTGACTCAAATGTCACTCGTGTGCACAGATGCCACGGGGACGTGCAGCAGAACATGTTTCAGAATATGACCAAAATCCTGGTTTTAAATTATTTTGTTGATGTAGTTGTAGGTGGTTGTGGCTTCAGAAATTTTGTAAGCCAAAGTGTTATTGTTATTTTCCAGCTTTCACGGTTTGGAATTTTTAAAAACATTGATTATTTAAAGGAACTTTGTCCTCTCCATAATAGTCACATCCATGGGAAGACGGATTGAGGCAGGGGCCTGAGGGGCTGTACTCCAGGCCTCCAGTGAGGCCAAAGAAAATCTCAGTTTGAGTTAGTTCAGTAGAGACTCTTGCTGAGTAAGGGCCTGGTGCAGTGAGACCAATTTCCATGGAGTCAGCTGGGCAAGAGAATAGTACAGGTGCTAGAGGTGATAAAGCTTTGTCTCACCTCTGACATTGTCTATTAATGCCTTTTAATTGAATTTGGATAAGTTGCTCAGGTTAGTGGAATTCATTTGTGTCAATTTTTGGATGTCAAAATTTGGATGCTCTGACCCAGACTTTGATGGTGTCTTAAACTGGGTTTCAGAATTCTAAAAGGAGTTTTGGAATGTAAAGACAATCTTACATTAAGCATGTATTTCTAAAACTTATGTGTGTAAAAGAGGATGAAATAAATCTGTTCTTAAATTTTAACTGCTTGCTGTTTCAATTTTGCACTTCCTTGCCGGGCTGTACTGGCCGAGGTGCTCCCCAGCATGGGCACTGGGATTCGTGTAATAAATCAGCTAAAATAGAGAGGAGTCACCAAAGAACTTTGCTGTTCCTGGGGAAAAAAAATAACAGAAAAGGAAAAAGTTAGTTGAGTGCACTTTTTAAAAAGGAGTTTCTGGTTTTGAGGCTTGTGGTGTTTGTTACCAGTCTTGTGATGTTTGTTACCAATCTCCCTGCCAGAAGCTTGACTTTGTCTCACAGCAAGTGCACACTGCTCCCAGAGGGATTCACATCCACAGTCAGCTTGGGTTAGCATGGTTGGAAATGGAGTAATAGAGCTCAGCGACCCAGTCTGAGAGCGGCTGGAAATAACACTGGCTGTGTTCTCCCAGGCCTGAACTGACATTGAAAGTTTCTGTCCCCAGGAACTAGAGGTTTGGATTCATTTACAAAAGGAAGGTGTGCACTGACTTTAGTGGAACAGAATTAAGCAGGTAGGAATTGGACTAGGGTTTTTGAAATTTTCTTATTTAACAAACATTTCTTGATTAGTTCTGGCTATATATTATAAATGTACTCCAGAGGAGAAAAAAAACCTTCTTTGTTCATTTCCTGAGTGAACTCCAGAGAAGTGTTCATGAACTAAGTGTAAGTTGCCATGACCTGTAATTTGTGGTGTTAGTGACATCTTTGTGTTTTACAACCCTTTCACAGTGTTTTCATTGGCTGTTTTCTCCAGTTAAACTTTTCACTAAAAAAAGTACAAAACTTCCATTATGAGAGAAGAACAAAATGAACTGAAAATATTTGAAATTGTCGCCCATTGCCCCAAATCTTTGTTGTAGTGAAGCTCCAGCAATTCTTTTGTCCTACCATACTAATGTTTTTATTTCCTCCTTTGTTCCAGTTCTAGATGGGAGATATGAAGGGGCAGAAGAGGAACCTGGAGGAGAGGCAGGAAAGACACTGTATAGAGACTGGCTTCCTGTCTAAGGCTTTAGGAACAATGGACCAAGACTGCCCCAGTTTGGGAGCTTTCCCATCAGAGATATTGTCATTGGACATTCCTTCTAAGAGCTTCAGTTCTTCTCCTTGGCTGCTGACAGATCTTGGCACATCCTTTTTTCTGGCCAGGGCCTGTCTATCTATGGGGAGTTCTCCTGAGGCTTAGCATCAATTTTCTTCTATTGTGGAGCTTCCACAGTATTGTGGGTTGCTGTATCTGTGAGGTTTCAAAGGATCACAGGCAGTGGATCACAGCCAGCTTTCATGGAGATTAAGTACTACTCCTCTTTTGTCACCCAGCTTCTGTAGTGCTCTCAGGAAGGAGAGGAATGTTGTTCTGAATTTGTACCTACAGAGCAATTAGACCAATAGACTTGCTTAAGCAGATTTCTTAGCCACAAGCAAAATAAATAAATATATATCTGGAAGCTTCGTGATGTGATCTTGTATCTTAGTGAACAATCCCTTTGCTCCCTAAACACCATCCCATGTGAAGTTCAAGCAGTGTTTTGCTTTGAGGTTATAGTGTAGCTAATTCCCACATCATGGCTGCAGAGTTAAGCAGTGGAGGTTTCCTGAGGAGAGAATCTTTGCTTTTCATCAGTCTGCCTAGTTGGGCAGATTAGAGCTTTCACAACTCTCAGAATGTTGCTGGTCTCCCAGCACTGGGGTTTTGTTTTATGTTCCGTCAATTCCCAAGAATCTGTTTTCTTTTTTCTTGAATTTAAAAATGAACACATCTGTTTTGTGGCTGTGTAAGAAAGACATGAAAATGTGAAGCTAAATGGCTCAAGGACAGAATTAATTCCAAATGTCATTATTTATAATAACTTGATTTTAATTTTGCTTCTGAAAAATTCGAGTGAAACATTTTCTGAGGTCTGTGAATGCGTAACACAGTTGTGGTGAGATAGCAGTGTTACCACCTTACAGTTGTTCATAGAAGTCAAAATAACTGATGGCAAGAAAACTCTCCAGGCACTGCAGCACTCTAATGTTGTTGTGCCTGGGTGTCTGTTCAAGGCAAACAGCCACAGAGCAGTAGAGATTTGTATAAGCAATATAAAAGCAATGGTCTGTATCTGTTCCTTGGTGTTATAAAGGCAGAAAACCAATTTTTGAATGTCTGGGGAGCAGTGTAAAGAAGTCCCAAAGTCCAGATGCTGCTGATGCTCCAGCAGCAGGATCCCATTGTGGCAGCTGTGACACTTCCTTGCCTCTGTGCCCCAGCATCACATGTTACATTCTGGGCAGCTCATGAGGTTGGATACCCTCAGTTTTCTTTTTGTTGAGCTCTGGAAATCAGCACCCTGTGCCATCAAGGGAAGAGCTTATTTTATAATTTAGAACAGCCAGCTAAAAGAACCATGTGTTCAGTTGCAGATTTTGGAGCCTTGGGCAAATTTTACTTTTCTAGTCACTGGCAAGTGATTAGTTTTAAGTACTTTCTGCCCAGTTACTGCAACTTTGCACAGGCGGGAGGGATGTGTGAGAGGCTGTATTGCTTCACCTGAGAGCTGGACTGGTTGTGCCATGGCAGAAAGGGAAGGATCCTGCAGGAGCTACAGAGAGAGGAGTGATTTGTAAGCTAATTTAGCTTCGCTGCTAACACTGACTTTTGTCTTAGGGGAAAATGCATCTAACTTGCTTTGGGAGTGTGTCACAGAAGGACAGAATGGAGAGAAGATGGGATCTGTCATGGGGCAACTGTTAAAAGGAACAAACTTTTCATATAAATAGGAGAATATTTCTTCTTGCCTTCATTAGCTTCTCTTTCTTTAATGATCTATTATGGGTGGATCGCTACTGACTTTAATTCTCAGCCCTTGCCCAGGCATTTTTCACATTTCCTGTGGGAATTGGTAGAACCATAACTGCATCCAGAGTTCATCTGTACCAGGGCAGAGCAGGAGGAGAATCCCACATTGATTTTCTGGTTCATGGGGGGAGGTGTGAGAGCCACGGGGAAGGAGAGACTTACAAACAAGTGGCAAAAAGTTGCCATTGAGGTAAAAAAGACCTTCACAGCAGAGGATGACTTTATTTTTAGCAGCTCTGAATAATGAGAAGAAATTATTATCTTCTTCAATTAGATATCTGTTCCCATTAGTTTCTTTCAGCATTTTCATTGGTAGGAAGGGGCAGATTGGTGGCAGGAGGTTTTCACCTTTCTTGCCTGCTTGAGAGGAAATTATTTATCAGTCTATAAAGCATAACAAGCTGGAGCAGCTGGAACAGTGTCAGTAACTACTCACACCCTGAGAAAATGTGTGATGGATAAAAGTAAAACCAAGTTAACTCAGGGCACGTCAGGGAAAGTAAGAGAAAAGACTTTGCTGCTGCCCTAAGCCCCATAACAGTGCTGTGCCACCTCTGGTGCTCCTTGAACACACAAACTTTCTTCTGGGGAAATTAATAAGCTGAAATTTTCTGTAGCTTTAGCAGAAGCTCAAGAACTTGTCACTTGAAAGGAAAAGGAAAGGCCTTCATTTTGATCTGTAAGTATTGTTACTTCTTTCCATTATTTTCATCTCCCTCTTCCCCTCAAAAAAAAAAAAAAAAGAAGGAAAAAAGAATTCTACAGTGTGCCAGTGAAAAGGTTTGGGTATAGGCTGAGAAATTTTTTTTTTTAACGAGTTGAATAATTTTTTTCTCTGAAAGCAAAAAAAAAAAAAAATCCTGTGTTTTTTATGCTTTCATTTAACTACCTGGAACTAATATAATCAGAGCGGTATATTGTGTATATTTTAACACACAAGCCACATGTCATTAGTGCAACTCGACCCACGTTATTTTACTACTTTGGGAAGCAGGAGTTGGAGCTTTGTGTTTTCCTGGGTTAGAAAAGTAGCCTTGATTCCCCACGATAGCAGACACTCTCAGAAGGATTTCTGTGTGCAGAGTATTTCCCCAAATGGAGTAAACAGTTTTAAGATAAGCAGCTTTCTATTAAACATGGCAGGCATTTGGCTGACACAGCTTTGTGTTGACAGATGCCTTTGTGTCTCTTTGTGATGGAGAGAAGACAGATGTTCTCCTTGGCATTTAAGAAGGCTGTTGCTTAGCAAAATAAAATGTAAAATTAGACTGAACAGTGAAACAGTGAGCAGTGAAACTGGCAGGACTACAAGCAAGAAGAGATTGAAAGAGTTTCATGTGACTGAAGTAGCTCTTGCTGGAAGTCAGTAACTGCTTTGTCATTATGTAAAATTAGCCTATGGGAAAAGAAATTCTGTTTTTTCCAGCTCTGTTACAATATAAACTCATGCCAGTGAATATCCATGTAAGACTAATCCTATGCCAACCATTCTCAGCAGGCAGGAATGTCAGTGGGTATTGATGCTGAAGTGATACAGCAGTTAGCAGCTGTAAACCCCTCAGTCTGTGCATTGTTGTCTGATGAATTGGGCTCCTGATTGTGTCACAAAGGAGAATATGAGATTTTCTTATTGATGGCTGTAGGATGGGGACAGAGCCTGCCTTCAGCAGGACCCTGTCCACTCTGAGCACCAGAGGAAGGAGCAGCCCAAGAGGAGCCTGCACTGGGAATGGTCTGGTGTTTGGTGTGTTTGGCCCTGGTCCCACTGTCTCTGCAGGGTGGGTACATTGCAGAGGTGGACCTGGAGAGCTCTCATTTCTCTTTGAGCTGGGTCCTGTCCATGTTAAATGTAAACCCTGTATGGAGACTTTATGATGGTCTCAATGGAGCACTTGGTTCCCCTCATCAGTGCCTCAGAGCTGGTCTAGTGGGATCTGTGTCTCCTCAGTCAGTGTTTACTGGTGTGGAAGCTCCTGAGGAGCTCTTCACCTCTCACCTACCTCTGGAGACACGTAGTGCTGTTGCCTTATGTGTGTGACAGGAGAGCACCAAGGGAACACAGGAGAGCCTTGTCTGAAGAACAAGGCAGCTGCTGTGGGGCTATATATAACTGCAGCTTAAAAAAAATTGTCTCTCTTGGCTGCCTTATACCCAAGAAATACACTTGAGAGAGCTGCTACACAGAGAGGGGTAGAATGTTCCCATGGAAGAAGAAGTTAAAAATTATTAAATTAGTATAGTTTCTATCATGAGCCCTTCGGGGATAAAATGTGTTTCAACAAACCACATAATCCAGCTGTGAAAAAACTGTCTGCTAAGGGAAGAGAGCTGGAGCCATGGTGTGTAACGTGCTTGGGTCTGTACCTGTGCCAGATGAGACAGGGAGCACGTCAGGAAGATGCAGAGTGGTTTCCTATTTCACTGTTCCTCAAGAAGGATCTAAAGAGAGTGTGAACGTTCCCCTCAGCCAAGCCCAAGTGAGCCAGTTTTGGTGAGTGCAGCTCTTGCTCAAATAACATTGAAAATACTTGGGATGTGTTTTGCCAGGGTACCACGTTAAGCAACATGACGCATTGGCACAGTGTGTGGATGCTGGAGAAGTCCTTCATTCACAGCTCCATGAATTGTCTCTCCCACACAACGTCAGGAGTTGGAGCAGCCTGAGCAATGAGTGCTCCCTATCCTGCCACTACACAGAGGCTGAAGGACATTTCTGCATCTCTTCTCCACTGACCAGTTTGGCCTTGCTGGAACAGCTGTTCTCACCCCCAGCAGTGTCTCAGTCCTGGGAGTGTTCCCCCACTGCAATGACAGCTCAGCTGTGATTTGGGAAGCAGCTCCTCACTGGTGCAGTTACAGCCCCAGTCCGTGATGGTGAGCTGGTTACAGCTGCGAGTTCTGTGCATGTGCCATGTGAAGTCTGACAGTTGGTTATTCTGGGATAAGTGCAGCTGATTTGGGAGCAGCTGCAGCAATTCCCTGCTGAGCTCTCTGCAGCCATCTGACTCTAGAGTGCCCTCATCCAGTGCAGACCCCAGCGGGAGCAACTCTGAGCCTGGTACCATCTATGAACTCCCTTTGCTGCTGTGTGTGGTTTTAGTTTTAGAGGACATAAACATTGTGCAAGGTCCCTTCCACCCTGCTGGGCAAGCCCAGTCCATGGATAGGTCAGTGGTCACTTACTTATCAGGGACACCACTCACTGAGGACACGGAGACATCCTGCCCAGGTATGTGGTACACACATGATTATGTTCTGTTGGGTCACACCAGCACTGGCTATCTCTCTGGCCTCTGGATATATTTGTATGCAAAGGTGATTTTCACAACCAGTCCATCTTGAAATGCATAGAGACGGCACTCACTGAACTCTGCACAAAGATCCCAACTCAATCCCAAGGGTATTTGTGGTCAGGTCCATTTTCTAACATTAAAGTTTTGGCTAAAATTAAATTAGCAAAAATACGTGTATGTGTAGGGGTGAGATTACAAAGGCACAGCTGGAAGTTGCCTCTCGTTTAGCTCCTATAAAAAAGCCATTACAAATACTGTGGGACTTAATGAAATGTGTGTATATGGTCTGGTTGTGTGTGTATGGCCTTGTTTCTCCTGGCCATGGTGCCACCCTCCTGTGCAGAATTCCTGCTTAGTAATTAGAAATATCATGTGGTAGGAAAAAAATTACTGTTTTCTTCCTTTTACCATGTAGAAAATGGAACATGTAAGTTACTGACCTGAAAAATAGTGATGCTCTTTGGTATGTCTCATGGACACCCCCGTCCCCAAAATCTTTGGTGCAAGGATGACTTTTTCCTGAAAGGAAACCAGCTCCCCTTGGAAAGCAGACTGTGAGGCTTGCTGGGGCGTGTTGTCCTTGGACTCCCTCCCACACACCCTCACAACATGGATTTAGGCCTCTTTCCACCAGAGGGATGTGTTTCAGGTGTGTTAAACAAATCATTCTGGAAGGGGTCTCGCGGAATCTCTCCCACCCCAAGCCCAGCCATTGGACAGCCAAGCCAGACCTGCTGTGTTTCCAAACCATTTAGGCCCCACTGCTCAAACAGGAACTTTGCGTCTTGTTACTTTTAGGGGTTCCTTTTTTAATTTTGGAACCCCCTCTCATGCATTCAGTGTTGAAAAGCCCTCTGCAGGCTCTTGCCTGGTTCACTGATCTTTCTCAAACTCAGGTAATTAGAACACTTGTTTTTAAGGATTAACCATCTTCAGTTGATGAATGAATGATCTGCCATTAGAATGCACCTTACCTGGAACACAAGATGGTGGATGTTGACATTTGAAATACAGTTGTCTTCTTCCTGTTCTCTAGGTAACACTTGAAGAAGTTGTGGGACAAATGAAATGGAAGAAAATCAAGACATTGGTTATTTTATGAATGAGGCAGAAATGCAGGACCAGCTGGTGTTTTCCAAACCAGTCTCTGTTCAGGAGCAGCTGCTGGTGAGCTCCTGTAGGCCCAGCACAGCTGCTGGGGCAGCAACAGATTCTTTTTGTTGCTGAAAATATTTTTTTTTGACAAAGTCTTGTAGGGACGCCCCTGCCAAGGCTCAGGTGAGGCTGTGGCAGCCCCTTTGGTGGGGTCACAGTCCTGAACAAGGTGGGTTCATTGGAAGGAGACCAGGACATGACCAGAGGCTTGTTTCTGCTTCCAGCTCCAGAGGCACAGACACCAATTTCCTCTCTTGCCAAGCAATACAGAGGCATAGGAACACACCTGTGATTTAAGAGCACTTTATTGTTCTTTAAGGCTACTTTTAAGTACAAAAAAAAAAGATGGCCTGCCAAACCTTTTTTTTTTCCAGGTGAAACAAGGCCACAAAAGAATGTTATATTACAGATTTACAAACACAGAGAGAATTGTTTAAACTGAACTGTAGATAACCTGGCTCTGTGAAGAAACTTCACCACGTCTCGTGATGGTGAGTTCAGTTTAGCGTCCTTCCACCACCCCCCAACCCTTTGGCTTTCATGACATTGTTGTGTCCAATAATATATGTTTTCCTGGACATAGCACATTAAATCTTTATTGCCCTCAAATCCATTTACCTATCTCAGATAAGTAAATGTAACCTTGTAAAACAGCTATTATTGAAAATATTAGCTTTAAAACCATTATCTTACTTGTGTTTACAAAGAAATATAGGAGTCACATTTTCCACAGAGTCCATCTACAGTATTAGTATTGACTGTTATACTGCTCAGTAGCCTCTAGCAATAACAAATGAGTGGCTATTAATGCTAATGCAGTGTCCTCATAGAATAACTGTGTTCCTGCACTTTTACTGTATTACAGACAAATCTACAACAAAAAAAAAGATCAACTTTTTTCTCCAACCAAAAAAAAAAAATAATAAATGAATGATTACAATAAAGGAAAGGGAAAAATTAAATAGCTACATATCATTAACAAATTAATTGTTCCTCAAAAAATACCTACAAATTTCTCTGTACATTCTTTACGCACAGCGTAACGATGGTCTTAAAGTTACCTATATAAAAAAGTGTTCTTTTAACAATCTTCCTACAGAGAGTAGGGTACTGAATGCCAAAGCAAGGAAGCGTTGACTACCCAGTAAGATGGTAGTGAAATGTGTAAAACTGGGGGCTTAGATGTTGGGGGGTTTTTATTTTTTTTTTTTTTTTAAAGAAAACTGAGCAGCCACCTTCTCACCAAGAGTAAGAGCCAATCTCCCCATCTCTTTCTACCCTGCACCCTTTCCAAATTAAATAGCTTAACTTTAAAAAAAAAAAAAGGCATAAAATAAAAGCCACAGTGGACCCAATACTGTAACACAGTCCATAATACATCACGTGTAGTTCATCTTCCAACTAGTTCTTATTTTCTACACTGAACCAGTCTTTTCAGGTAACCCAGTATAAAAAAAAAGCCCTAGCTGCAACTGTATTGGGAAGATGGAATGTACGGGGGAGAGTAGTTACACTTAACAAGAAAAAGAGAAGCTCTTAGCACTAGCACAGCTGTGGTTTCATGCCTGCCTCTACTACCTAATTTCTAGTTAGTAGCTATCAATATAGCAAATGATAATAAATGCAGTAATACCTGTATAAAGTCTCTACTGGAGGAATGTTTGCTGCAACTTGGCATTGGTTTAGGAATAGGCTTAAGAAAAAGGAAAAAAAAAAGACAGAAAGAAAGATCATATGTCACAAACTGTAACAATCTGTTGTCCAGCCAAGATCCGTAACAGTAGCAGTTCCTGCAGCTAGTTAAGGGTAGATTACACAGACTTGGTTTTAGGAAGCAGATCCCTGTGAAGCAGCAGTGCTGCAACCAGGGAGGGTGGCTGGACCTGCGCAGAGCTCAGCATCCTGTGCCAGCAGCCACCAGCTCCAAGGGTGGCACGAGGCCTGTCCTGAGGCTGCCCTCGATGCTGGCTGCTGCTAAAGTGAATATCAAACACAAATACCATAGAGTACAACTGTACCAGCAGTAAGTATATCTAGGATTGTTACTGACAAAAATAAACTAGTTCTGAAGAAAAGCTAATAAGTATTATGATTCTTACTGTCTATACATTAATAGATACCAGCTATTTTTCATAAAACATGCATCGTTAAGCACTATGGAACCCTCCAACCTCAGCTCTAGTCTAACAAACTGCAGTGTTTAGGAAAAAATGCCCGTGTTCTGTAAATTATGCAGTCCAGTTGCAAGCACTAAGCACCTGAAATCTAAAAAGAGAAAGACCTATAACCTGTATGAGACTTCCCCTTCCAAAGCTGTTTTGCTTTAAGAAAAATCAAACTGATAGAAATGTCATCCTTAAACCCTTTTTTCAGCAGTTTGCCCTCAAAATATTAGCCTCTTCCACAAAGTTGCTGTGCAACTTCAGTCCTCCTCCAATAGTGCAAATCATACATAACAGTTCTTTTCAAGTATATACATACAAAATTACTTCACAGAGGGAAAAAAAAAAGCAATGTAAGCAAACCAGACAAATTCTAGTCTTAAGAAGCTAAGAAAAGCAAAAAGGACTGGGGTCAACCAACTAAGTGTAATGGCTTTTGTGGATTAGCGTGCATTATTTTCTTAAGGGGCAGCAGATTTGCATCAGAGGTTTCTTTGGTAATTGAGGCAGGAAAAAAGGATGCTACATCATATGAATCTTTATGAAATAGTTCCTGCTATTGTCTTTAAGGGCACCCTTTCACAAAAAAAAAGTGAGTACACAATAACGTGTTGAAAACTAACCTCTCCTCCCCCAACACTACCTAAGCACTGTTCAAAGCTCAGTCAAACCATGCAAATTGACAAAGGGAAGGGTCCTCTCCTCAGGAGACCACGGAGGGTGAGTGATTATGATTGACCATGTGGGAGGAAGGGGAAGACTGGCCCCGCCGCGATGCTGACTCAGGGCTGCTGGAGACGCCGTCCTTGGCAGCCTTGATCTGCAGCCACGTGTCCCCCAGTGCTTTGGCAAAGTGGTCATCGACTGAGCCCGTGATGGACACCGAGTTTGCCACTGGCTCAGGCTCCTTGTAGTTCTTGCCGAGGCTCCGGCGGAAGTGCTCCTCCACCACCGGGTCACAGGCAGTGGTGGCTGCGGGGAAAGGAGGCACAGGATGTGTTAGAACCCTGGCACCAAGGGCTGGATCCACAACCCACATTTTCTCCTGCATTTCTGTCACAAAACACAGGATGGTTTGGGTAGGGAGAGACCTTAAAGCTAATCCCATGGGTAGGGACACCTTCCACTAGCCCAAGTTGATCCAAGCCCTGTCCAGCCTGGTCTTGGACATTTCCAGGGATGGGGCAGCCACAGCTTCTCTGGGCAACCTGTGCCAAGGGTCTCACCACCCTCACAGGGTAGAAATTCTTTCCAATATCCAACCTAAATCTACCCTCCTTTAACTTAAGGCCACTTGTCCTGTCACTACAAGCCCTCATGAAAAGCCCCTGTCTCAGCACGAGGCCAGGCTTCCTTATATCATTAGGGGACTGTTAGTGAATGGGATGGGGAAGAAGAAATGAAAATGAAAAGAAGTAAAAATGGAGTTAAGTATTTTTGCATTTCTGTGACCTGCAACAGGTGAGCATTTTATATATAATTATATTCTCCCTCAGCCTACTAATAGCTACAGCTGCAATTCTGTGGAAACCCTCTCCCCGAACAATAACATAGTAAATTCTTTAGGCTTAAACAGAATTGAAGATGTAAATGGTTCTTTAAAATCACGTCCCAGTCAGGTGTGAGGCACCCTCATTCTAAATTACATGCCAAGAGCTGACCTCAGGGTTTCATCTTACTTCACACACTTGTGCTTGGAGCAGTCAGCAAACTAAATGAAATCATTACCTTTGCACTGGGTGCATTAAACTGATGTAATACTACTAAAAAAGGAACAAAGAACCTGAAAAGACAGGTTTTGTACAGTAATTCCTCAGACCAAATATGAGAGAGCTGCAGTTTTACGTTTTAGAAACAGTATCTGTGTCTAAATGAGAATTATCTTTCAGAAAGCACTTGGAACTGTCGGGATCCACGGCACTGGCATCTGTGCTACAGCAAGGTCTGACTGATCCCAAAATAAATGTGAGTGTCATGCATAAACCTCTTCACCTGACAGGAGACAAATCTTTTCTGGAAACCTTTACCCTTCTTCCCAAGCCCATGTAAGTGCAGCTGAGGTCTCCTGCAGCTCTCCTGAGACCAGTAACACCAGTTCATGAGAAAACTTGTAACAGCTGAGGTCCCTATTGACTGATTTGTTCAAGAGTCTAAGGGTCTCCTTCAGCTTCTAATTCTAATTCTAGTTAGCTCTTCAGCTTCTAAATCTAGTTATCAACAATACACTGAGCTTTACAAAATCAAAAAAACACTGCTACTAATAATACTAATACCCTACTATAGACTTCTAGGTTCCTGCCTACAACACACTGGTGTTGTTCCATGGACACATCCAGGTTGACGAAGCCCCACTGCCATGACCTTTCAGCGATGCTGTGTTAAAGCTCTGCCTCAGCAGGTAAAGGACTTGACATGAAAGGGCTGTGCTTCCCCTGGGCTTTCTCACTCTGCAGTGGGAGAGATGAACAGAAATGGGCCCATGTTTCCCAGCAAGTATTGCCTGAATGAAAAGTACCATAGAAGGCAGAAAGTTAAAACTTCCTGCTTGGGTTGCTGTAGCAACTGCCCTCCAAAGCTTTTTGTGTTATCCATGCAGAGCTGGGTGGAAGGTATGGGCTTTGGAAGAGTATTTGTAGCTGCAGGAAAGATTTTTGTGACTGCAGCTGAATAGTAAGAGTTTACTGGCTATTGAAAGACTGGAGAAACTACAGCTACTAAAATATGGTTCCATAGTTGGATCTGCTGGCCCTGGCTGCTGTTTGTCAGATGGACTAAAATAAACATTATGACTTATTTGTCTGTGTGGGGTGTTTTTTTTTAAAGCAGCTTTTCAAAACAAGAAGAAAGAGCACCTCTCTCCTCCCCCCCCCTTACTTTGAATTGGTACTTTCTTCAGTGGCACAGGATTGATGGTTAGAAAGTGCATGTCCAGGGAGCAGATATACAAAGAGGTGTCCATTGTTTCACCTCTTTTTTTATTGCTGTTAATACATCAGTGCCTGCACCAGCTAAGGTTGGTGAGCCCATTCTGTTCTCCTGGGATTCTCCTGAGGCCGTGGGGAGTTTGGAGGTGTCACTTACTGCTGGAGGGTCTCCTGTAGGCAGGCCCGGAGCCGCAGCCGCTGTGGGCGATGGGGCAGTGGGAGAGGCTGCAGTTGCGGTTGTTGGCAGAGGCACAGGTGATGACAGAGGGACGGTTCTGGGGGGGACACACAGGAAAGCTGTCACTCACTCAGGCAATCAGCCACAGCAGCACCAATTAAACCCATGAACTATCCGATTCAACAAAGCACATTAAACCCCCCAAATTATTCAGCTTTAAAAAAAAAAAATAAAGTGGTGAGTGGCCACACAGAAAAAGGGCAGTGTGAAAGTGAATCATTACAAGCATTAAAATGATTTTACAGCGACTGTTTCAACCTCACAGACATTCCATACGCAGCACTAAATGTCATATGTCAACACATTAAATGTATGTTTCATCCTACGGTCACACATCCGTGTCATTCCAGGACTCAGAAGGGCTTTGCAGATTTTACAGGTATTTGTCATCTTGGTGTTACCCAAGTTTTTCATTCAGAAGTTGAGTTTTCCTAGCTCTAATTCTGTATTCTATATTGCAGACACAAAGTAATGTATAATCTGAAGAGCTCCTGAGCCAGTGTTGACCACAAATACTTTCCTGTTGTAATTAATCTGCTCTCCAGCACTACTTAATTAACATAATCTTTTTTCATTCTCAACACATGCAAATTTCCCAAAATCTATATTACATCATCATAGCTCTGCCATCTATACTCTGTACAAAGTGTAAACATAAAATACTCTTTTTATAGTTGTTTACTATGTAAATGTTACATTGAAACAAGGCCTTGGGAAAAGAAATGTCCCAGTTTCTCCAGGTGGCTGAAGGGAAAGAACACAGGTATTGGAATAGATTTGCTTTGCATCTTTGGTATATTTTCTGATACAAATAGTCCATTATACTCAGTGCAAGTTAATTGTTAAGTTTTCAAAAAGAATTAACAGAATTGATGTAATTTAACTTCTTGTCCATTTTACAAATCTGTGAAGCAAACCCACAAAAATCACTGCATTACCCTGACACAAGGTCAGTGGGGAAGAAGGTGGTTCTTTAGGTAGAGTAGGAGCAAGGCCAGTGAAGTCTTGCTCTTACTAGTAAAGAGCAAGATCCGTAAAGTAAAAGAGCTGAGCTTTTCAGGGAGGTTTAACACCATTTGGCAGGACAGGACACAACAGGAATTTTACTTTAGGCTACTTTACTTTACAACAGGCTAGCTACATCTCACTGCACTGACAACAAAGTAAAAAAAAGGAAATAAAGAAAAGAAAGGAAGCATTTGATTTTTTGGAAGCATTTCACATGTGGAAGTATTTATTTTCTATAAATAGAGGCCAAGATGTTGTACCTCTTCGAAGCGTTTTTTTGAGAAGGGTATGTATGCTAATCTTTTCAAAAGCGTATTTTGGACATGTAAGAGGTGGGAAGTAGAGACAGACAGGTAATAATGCCTCAGGAATCCATGTGCCAATACCACGAAGGATCCAAGAGGCAGGATAAGGCATCTTAGAGAGTCCTCTGCTGTGGCCGTGTGTGTGTGTACAGAGCACTGAGCAGAATACAGGCACTTGTATGAAAATACTGAGGTAAATTGAGGATTTAGTAGCAGTGAGTACAACGGAATACAGAATAACCCTGCCCTGCTGAAAATAAGAAGGAAATTTTTCCCCACCTGTTT